>NC_086448.1:209121744-209459244 GCF_028390025.1 Pseudophryne corroboree
TGCTCCCCATCCTCGGAGGCTCGCGTCCGTGGTTACCAGAACCCAGTCTTGAATGTCGAACCTGCGACCCTCTGGAAGGTGAGCACTTTGCAGCCACCACAGGAGAGACACCCTGGCCCGAGGGGACAGGCTTATCTTCTGATGTATTAGTAGATGGGATCCTGATCACTTGTCCAGGAGGTCCCACTGAAACGTCCTTGCATGAAACCTGCCGAAGGGAATGGCCTCGTAGGCTGCCACCATTTTCCCCAGAACTCGAGTGCATTGATGAACCGACACCCTTTTTGGTTTTAGCAAGTCTCTGACCATGTTCTGGATGTCCTGGGCTTTTTCCAACGGGAGAAAAAACCCTCTTCTGTTCCGTGTCCAGAATCATGCCTAGGAATGATAGTTGAGTCGTTGGAATCAATTGTGACTTTGGCAGATTGAGAATACAACCGTGTTGTTGTAGCACTCTCAGGGAGAGCGACACGCTCTTCTGTAATTGATCTCTCGATCTTGCTTTTATCAGGAGATCGTCCAAGTATGGGATAATTGTGACTCCCTGCCTGCGCAGGAGCACCATCATCTCTGCCATCACCTTGGTGAAAATCCTCGGGGCCGTGGAAAGCCCAAACGGCAACGACTGAAACTGGTAATGACAGTCCCGTACAGCGAATCTCAGGTACGCCTGATGAGGAGGATATCTGGGGACATGAAGGTATGCATCCTTTATGTCGATTTGACACCATAAAATCCCCCCCTTCCAGACTGGAGATCACAGCCCGGAGCGATTCCATCTTGAATTTGAACTTTTTCAAGTACAGGTTTAGAGATTTTAGATTTAAAATGGGTCTGACTGAACCATCTGGTTTCGAGACCACGAACAGGGTTGAATAGTACCCTTTTCCCTGTTGAACTAGGGGAATCTTGACAATCACTTGCTGTTGATACAGCTTTTGAATTGCAGCTAACACTACTTCCCTCTCTGGGGGAGAAGCTGGCAAGGCCGACTTGAAAAATCGTCGAGGGGGCACCTCTTCGAATTCCAGTTTGTAGCCTTGGAATACAATATCCATCGCCCAAGGATCCACGTCTGACAGAACACAGACCTGGCTGAAGAGTCGAAGACGTGCCCCCACCGGTGCAGACTCCCTCAGTGGAGCCCCTGCGTCATGCGGTGGATTTGGCAGAAGCCGGGGAGGACTTCTGCTCCTGGGAACTAGCCGGAGCAGGTTCTCTCTTTCCTCTACCCTTACCTCTGGCGAGGAAGGATGATCCCCGACCTCTTCTGGACTTAGCGACCGAAAGGACTGCATCTGATATTGTGGAGTTTTCTTTTGCTGCGGGGGAACAAAAGGCAAAAAGGTAGATTCACCCGTGGTAGCTGTGGCAACCAGGTCCGCGAGACCTTCCCCAAATAAAGCTTCACCTTTTTATGGCAACACCTCCATATGCTTCTTTGAGTCGGCATCACCCGTCCATTGGCGGGTCCACAGGGCTCGCCTAGCAGAAATCGCCATGGCGTTGGCTCTCGAACCCAGCAGCCCAACGTCTTTGAGCGTCCCTCATATATAAGACTGCGTCTTTAATGTGGCCTAAGGTCAATAAAATGGTATCCCTATCTAGGGTGTCAAGGTCAGTTGACAAGGTATCTGTCCAGGCTGCAACTGCACTACACACCCATGCCGATGCTATTTCCGGTCTGAGCAAAGCACCTGTATGCGCATAAATAGACTTTAAAGTAGTTTCCTGTCTGCGATCAGCAGGATCCTTGAGGGCTGCCGTGTCTGGAGACGGTAGCGCCACCTTCTTGGACAGGCGTGTTAAAGCCTTGTCCACCCTGGGTGAGGATTCCCAACGTACCCTGTCCTGTGCATGGAAAGGATACGCCATAAGAATTCTCTTGGGAATCTGCAGTTTTTTATCTGGAGTTTCCCAAGCTTTTTCAAATAACTCGTTAAGCTCATGGGATGGGGGAAAGGTTACCTCACGTTTCTTTTCCTTATACATGCGCACCCTCGTGTCAGGGACCGAGGGGTCATCTGTGATATGCAAAACATCTTTTATTGCAACAATCATATAATGAATACTTTTTGCCACCCTAGGGTGTAACCTCGCTTCATTGTAGTCGACACTGGAGTCCGAGTCTGTGTCGGTATCAGTGTCTGCTATTTGGGATAGGGGACGTTTTTGAGACCGAGAAGGGCCCGGTGACCCAGCCGAAGCTGTGGATTGACTCCCTGCTTTTTCCCTGGACTCTGCTTTGTCCAATCTCTTATGTAATTAGGTCACATTTGCATTTAAAACATTCCACATGTCCATCCAATCATGAGTCGGCGTTGCCGAAGGAGTCACCACAATCATCTGCTCCACCTCCTCCCCTCCTCCTTAGATGAGCCTTCCGCTTCAGACATCCCAACAAGGCCCTTTGGAGAGACAGAGAGAGAGTATGCCAGCACACACCCAGCGCCAACTGACACTGGAAAATAAACTTCCAGATGATAGCGCTTTTATGTTAATCACTGTGTTAATACACTCACTGCGCCTTACAAGTGCCCCCCCCCCCCCCCTACTCTTTTCAGCCCTATGTCACCGTGTTCAGCAGGGGAGAGACCGGGAAGCCAGCTTCTCTGCAGATCTCTGTGGAGAAAATGGCGCTGGTTAGTGCTGAGAGACCAAGCTCCGCCCCCTCCAGCGGCAGGCTTCGGTCCCGCTCAAAGTAACTCAAACTGGCAGGGGATTCAAATAATTACTGCCTCCGCAGTGTCCAACCTTATAATGCCAGATAGAGAGGTTTTATTGCTGCCCAGGGCGCCGCCCCCCCCCCCCCTGCACCCTGCACCCATCAGTGCCCGCTAGTGTGTGTAGTGTGTGGGAGCAATGGTGCGCAGCGTTACCGCTGCGTGCTTAACTCAGTGAAGATCTGAAGTCTTCTGCCTCCTTGATTTCCTCTTTTCTTCTTATACTCACCCGGCTTCTATCTTCCGGCTCTGCGAGGAGGACGGCGGCTCTGGGACGAACAGCGAGGGGAGACCGGCGTTCCGACTCCCTCTGGAGTCGGAACGGTGTCCAGTAGCCTAAGAAGCAGAGCCTATCATTTAAGTAGGTCTGCTTCTCTCTCCTCAGTCCCACGATGCAGATAGCCTGTTGCCAGCAGTGCTCCCTGAAAATAAAAAAACTAACAAAATTCTTTATCAGAGAAACTCAGGAGAGCTCCCCTGTAATGCTCCCTATCTTTTCTGGGCACAGGATCTAACTGAGGTCTGGAGGAGGGGCATAGAGGGAGTAGCCAGTGCACACCCATTCTAAAGTTCTTTATTGTGCCCATGTCTACTGCGGAGCCCGTCTATACCCCATGGTCCTTACGGAGTCCCCAGCATCCTCTAGGACGTAAGAGAAAACTGGGATAGTGGCACAGTTGCAGGAGAAACATTAGTGTTACACCTTTGAACTTGTACATGAGCATTGCTTTATTTACTGCTGTTTTTGGAATTTGTCAAGTCTGCCTTTCACATTCAGAAGCTGCTGTTGACATCTTGTCACACTCTGTGTTAGAGTAGTTGGTGAAGCCTATTGAATTCCTTCTGTACTGTACTGGGTAGTTAATAAAATATTTTAAGACTGCAGAATTAAATGTTAATGGATCTAGGTATATTTTAGGGACAATGTCATCTTTAGGTTAGCAGCAACAGAAACGTATAGTTATAAACAAGGGAACAAGAACTTAAGAACTTACAACTGTAAGCAATGAAAGAGACTTGTGCAGGCCATGAAACTCTGCCAGTTTAGTACTGAAGAAAAATTTGGTTAATCCTGCAGGTTTTGTTTCTATTGTATGTTGGCGTATGGATAGTTCCTCACTGTGGGGAATCACAAGGAATAATCCCTGCATTATGAATAAAAGATTTCAAATTTTGATTAAACAGTCAATAAGACCTTCCAGTCCTTGGTAGTCCACTTGCTGTGCTTCATGTATTGTGGTAAATAAACCCATGTGAAACCAACTGTCAAGGAAGCGTGATGTTCTGGCACTCTGAATCAAAGGGCTACCATAGCAGTTTGCAGTGCCACAGAATACCCTCTGGTCTATGCCTAGATGGTCAAGAGTCCATCCTACAGCAGTATAATGACCTAAAACAAATCTCCAGGCTATGTCAGAACTACCTTTTAGAAAAGAGAGTATAGACTTGACATCATGGGGGCCAATTCAGTTGCTTCCTGTGCCCCCTGCTTGGCATCTATTGGAGTAATTAAATTGTTGCACTGATCAGACTCCCATTGCCAGTTAAGGAGCCTGTCCACTTGGGGTTTAGTTGCACAAAGCTGCTAAAATAAGATAAAGAGCCTGAATGGGCGTCCAAAGTCTGAATTTGGGCTACCAAACAGACTTTTTAACAGACTTTTTTTTCCGCAACCCCAGGAGGTGCGAGAATAAATGTGAGTGCCGCAGCTAATGGGAGTCTGTTGGAGCAAGAACTGAATAGCTCTGATAGACGCCTATTGCTAAAGACGCCCAGCAGGGAGCGCATGGTATAATTGAACCCCCCACCCCCAATGGAAAGGTCAGAACAATCTCCAAGCTTAAATCCCATTGAGCTAGTTTGGGGTGAACTACACAGGAGGGTGACTTGCAAAGCAACCTACAAGTTCTGTACTCTTGTTGGAACTTCTACAATAGGGTTGGGAACAATATGAACAATATTTGATTTCCATTGTAGATAGAATGCCGTAAGTGTTTGGCAAAAGATGGCTTCTTTGGGTCAAACATTTTGATTACATTTTGTAAAAAAAATAATTCTGATTTATTTTGATCTCATATTATTTATTTGTACATGGAGACAAGAATTTTAAACTGCGTAAAGATCAATCAAAACTACAATATTGGTGTTCTACAAAATTTGTAGGGCGGTGTGTTTTCTCCCCTTCTATATTCCCATGAACTTTTCCTCTTGCTAACTTGGCATAGAAATAATATAATATGAATTGTATTTTTGCAACGGATATGATGATACAAGCAGAGGGATCAGATCCATGAAATGCTGATTAAATTATTCGGGAGGCTATTTTGCACAGCTGTTTTTAATGACTGCTAGTTGCTAAGTCATAACATATCAGGGATATGGAGAGACTCCCCCCTCCCTTTTAGTTTGGCCGATGCAGCAATGATTTACTAACACTCAATGAAAGGATTATTATATGCTCTGAAAGCATAAATGTCAGAATGGGATGTCACACTGACATGGGCTCAATGTTTAATTGTGTCTGCTTAATTAGATATCTGTTAATGAAAATTTTTTCTTTTGCTTCTATGCCATGTCTATGAGGGGGTGTTCCTTATAGTGTGTATTTAAGAGCAGACCTTTAATGTGATATAATGTGAAAAGACCAGCATAATGCATGAAACAAAACCTCATGCTTAGTTCACACTTTTGCTGTTTTGTACAATCTAATATGTACATCTTCAGGGCCCTACAGGGGCAGATAAAACAGAACGATATGAACGTTCTCGTTCCTTAATGAACGAGAACTCATTCATATTGTTCTGTGTGTAGGCACCAACGATGAACGATGCACGTCCCCGCGCTCGTTCATCATTGGTGCCCCGTCGCTTATGCATGCAGGCCAATATGGACAATCTCGTCCATATTAGCATGCAGTGCTATGGAGCCTAGGGGCATGCAGTCAGGAGAGGCAGTGCCTCCCCTGTCATAAATAACGAAAATAATTCAAAAAAGATACTTAGAACAAATATTCTGTGTCATAAGTATCTTCTTTAGCCTTTATATTATTTTAATCATTTTTATTGTGTCCAAAATAGTTTTTAATGTGTTACGGAGGCACCACTCTTGGTGCCTCCTGCTGTCAGTGTGAAAGGACCGGAAGCAGGGGCGGGGCCAAGCATCGGACTGTAAAAGCCCATTAAAAAAAGCCTTCTAAGCGGCACCTGCTGGAAGTGCCTCTGACAGGGGCGTGCTTTCAGCCCATATGAAAGCCCACCCCTGTCACTGAGTTTGATGTGATTGGACAGTGGGCAGGGCTGGAGTGGCTACCCGTCCCCAAACCACCTCGCTTACCGGAGCTGGCTAACACGAGCGCCTCTCCCTCCCCCCTTCCCCCGTCAAGCTTACATTAATGACAGCCGATAGTTCGATAGTTCCCCCCCCCCCTTCTGCCATGAGCGTTAGCCACCCCCACCCACCAGAACTTACACACATGGCGGCCGATGGTGTCCGCCGGCCTGCACTGAACTGGAGTATACAGCGGCGGCATTACGTGTTCTCAGGCCGCTTCATATGCAGGGCTCACAGTTCTGACCAGCGCCATTTTCTCTTCACAGAAGCTGCAGATACACTGAGCCTGGCCTCCCACACTACTGTACAAGTAACAGGGTGCAAAGAGTTTTGGTGCTAATTATTTAAATATAAAAGCGCTAACAGGTCTGAGCAGTCTTTTACTTGTTTCAGTACCGGGGTAGGCGCTGGGTTGTGAGCTGGCAGAACTCCCTCTGTGTTTCTCTAACAGGCTTTGTTGTGGGTCTGTCTCCTATAGCCCCAGTGTGGTTGTGGGTGTCGGTACGTGTGTGTCGACATGTGTGAGGCTGAGTGCTCTTCCCAGGAGGAGGCTGGAGTGGGGACAGAAAAGACTGAGAGTGACCGTGTCGGCACCGCCGACGGATGATTGGGTAAATATGTTGAGTGTTCTGAATGCAAATGTGGCTCAATTGACTAAGAGATTTGATAAATCTGAGTCTAAGAACCAGACATGGAGGAAATTCATGGAGGATGCATTGTCACAAGCTCAGACCCCTTCGGGGTCACAGAAGCGTGCATTTACCCAGATAGCAGATACGGATACCGACACGGACTCTGATTCCAGTGTCGACTTTAGTGATGCCAGATTGAATCCTAAACTGGCTAAGAGCATTCAGCGCATGATTGTGGCAACAAAAGAAGTGTTGCATATAACAGAGGACCCTACTGTTCCTGATACTAGGGTCTGTATGTATAAAGGAAAGAAACCTGAGGTAACGTTTCCTCCCTCTCATGAACTGAACGCTTTTTTTGAAAAGGCTTGGGGAAATCCTGACTAGAAAATACAGATTCCCAAAAGAATTCCAGTGGCATATCAGTTTCCCCTTGGGGACAGGGAAAAGTGGGAGTCAACCCCCACGGTAGATAAAACTTTATCGCGTCTATCCAAAAAGGTGATGCTTCCGTCTCCTGACACTGCAGCCCTAAAGGATCCTGCGGATCGTAAGCAGGAAAATACACTAAAATCCATTTATGTCACTACGGGTTCGCTACTCAGGCCTGCCGTTGCTTCGGCATGGGTGAGTAGCGCTATTGAAAAGTGGGCAGATAACTTGTCATCTGAGATGGATACCCTAGACAGGGATAGCGTGCTTTTGACTCTGGGTCATATCAGGGACGCTGCAGCATATTTAAAAAGAGTCCGCACCGGTGGGGGCACGTCTCAAACTTTTCAGTCAGGTCTGGGTGCACTCGGACCTGGATCCTTGGATATTAGAAATAGTAACCCAAGGGTACAGATTAGAGTTTCAAGACGTGCCCCCTCACCGATTTTTCAAATCGCCCTTGCCAGCTTCTCTTCTAGAAAGGGAGGTAGTATGCGCTGCGATACTAAAGTTGTGTCAAAATCAAGTAATTGTCGCGGTACCCCCGTCACAACAGGGGGAATGCTTTTATTCGAGCCTGTTCGTGGTCCCGAAGCCGGATGGCTCAGTCAGACCGATTCTGAACCTAAAATCCCTCAATTTCTTTCTAAAAAAAATTCAAATTCTCGATGGAATCTCTCCGAGCAGTGATCTCCAGTCTGGAGGAGGGGGATTTTATGGTGTCGGTCGACATAAAGGATGCCTACTTACACATCCCCATATATCCTCCACATCAGGTTTACCTGAGGTTTGCTGTTCAGGATTGTCATTACCAATTTCAGACGTTGCCGTTTGGTCTGTCCACGGCTCCGAGGATTTTCACCAAAGTAATGGCGGAAATGATGGTTCTCCTGCGCAAGCAAGGAATCACAATTATCCCGTACTTGGACGATCTCCTCATAAAGGCGAGATCCAAGGAGCAATTGCTGAAAAATGTTGCCCTTTCACTGACTATTCTGCAACAACATGGTTGGCTCCTAAACTTGCCAAAATCACAGTTGGTTCCGACGACACGGCTGTCGTTCCTGGGTATGATTCTGGATACAGAATTGCAGAGAGTTTTTCTTCCAGTGGAAAAGGCTCTGGAAATACAGAACATGGTAAAACAGATTCTGAAACCAGCAAAGGTGTCAGTTCTTCAATGCACTCGGATGCTGGGGAAGATGGTGGCGGCCTACGACGCCATTCCGTATGGCAGGTTCCATGCCAGGGTGTTTCAGTGGGACCTGTTGGACAAGTGGTCCGGGTCTCACCTGGACATGCACCGTAAAATAATCCTATCTTCCAAGACCAGGATCTCCATTCTGTGGTGGCTGCACAGTTCTCACCTTCTGGAGGGACGCAGGTTCGGGATTCAGGATTGCATCCTAGTGACCACAGATGCAAGCCTCCGAGGCTGGGGAGCAGTCACACAGGGGAGAAATTTTCAGGGAAAATGGTCAAGCCAGGAAGCTTGTCTGCACATAAACATTCTGGAGTTAAGGGCTATTTGCAACGGCATTCTGCAAGCAGAACATCTTCTTCACGGTCTGCCCGTTTTGATTGAGAGACAACGTAACAGCAGTGGCGTACATAAACCGCCAGGGCGGAACAAGGAGCAGAGCGGCGATGGCCGAGGCCACGAAAATTCTTCGCTGGGCGGAAAGACATGCCAGCGCTCTGTCAGCGGTCTTCATTCCAGGAGTGGACAACTGGGAAGCAGACTTCCTCAGCAGACACTATCTCCATCCAGGAGAGTGGGGTCTTCATCAAGAGGTCTTTGCAGAAGTGACAAGTCGTTGGGGAATTCCTCAAAAAGACATGATGGCGTCCCGCCTCAACAAGAAACTTCAGAGATATTGTTCCAGGTCAAGGGACCCTCAAGCAATAGCGGTGGACACCCTAGTGACACCGTGGGTGTTTCCTTCGGTATATGTGTTCCCTCCACTTCCACTCATTCCAAAGGTGATAAAGATTATAAGAAGAACAAGGGTTCAGGCGATACTTATTGTTCTGGATTGGCCAAAAAAGGGCCTGGTATCGAGATCTTCAGGAGTTGCTCATAGAAGATCCCTGGCCTTCCTCTTCGGGAGGACCTGTTACAACAGGGGCTGTGCGTGTATCAAGACTTACCGCGGCTGCGTTTGATGGCATGGCGGTTGAACGCCAAATTCTAGCCCGGAAGGGTATTCCCAGTGAAGTCATTCCCACTCTTTTTCAGGCTAGAAAAGAAGTAACTGCAAAGCATTACCACCATATTTGGAGGAAATATGTGTCTTGGTGTGAATCCAAGAAGGCTCCTACGGAAGAATTTCAACTGGGGCGTTTGCTCCATTTTTTGCAAGCAGGTGTGGATGCGGGCCTAAAGTTAGGCTCCATTAAAGTACAGATTTCGGCCTTGTCAATCTTTTTTTCAGAAAGAATTGGCCTCCCTTCCAGAAGTTCAGACCTTCGTGAAGGGCGTACTGCACATCCAACCTCCATTTGTGCCGCCTGTGGCACCGTGGGATCTTAATGTGGTTTTGCAGTTCCTGCAATCTCATTGGTTTGAACCTTTGCGTAAGGTTGAGTTAAAGTTCCTTACTTGGAAAGTAGTCCTGTTGTTGGCCTTGGCGTACACAAGGCGGGTGTGTGAGTTGGCGGCTTTGTCTCACAAAAGCCCCTATTTAATCTTCCATGCTGATAGAGCGGAGTTGAGAACTCGTCGGCTATCTCTGCCAAAGGTGGTTTCATCATTTCACGTGAACCAGCCTATTGTGGTGCCAGTGGCTACTGACGCCTTGGCGGAATCGAAGTCTCTCGATGTGGTCAGAGCTTTGAAAATCTGTCGCCAGAACGGCTCAGATTAGGAAAACAGAGGCTCTGTTTGTCCTGTGGGCTCCCAACAAGATCGGGGCTCCTGCTTCTAAGCAGACTATTGCGCGCTGAATCTGTAATACGATTCAGCAGGCTCATTCTACGGTAGGATTGCCGTTACCGAAATCGGTGAAAGCCCATTCTACCAGAAAGGTGGGCTCATCCTGGGCGGCTGCCCGAGGGGTCTTTGCATTACATCTTAGCCGAGCTGCTACTTGGTTGGGATCAAACACTTTTGCGAAGTTCTACAAGTTTGATACCCTGGCTGAGGAGGACCTCTTGTTAGGTCAATCGGTGCTGCAGAGTCATCCGCACTCTCCCGCCCGTTCTAGAGCTTTGGTATAAACCCCATGGTTCTTGAAGCATCCCCAGCATCCTCTAGGACGTTTGAGAAAATAGGATTTTAATACCTACCGGTAAATCCTTTTCTCTTAGTCCGTAGAGGATGCTGGGCGCCCGTCCCAGTGCGGGCTGTATTTGCAGTTTGGTTATGGTTACGCTCATGTTGAGTTAAGTTCAGTCAGTCTGTGACTGATGTTGGTCATTCCGTTGCATGCGTTGTTGTTGTTGTTGTTGTTGTTGAATGCCATGTTGTACGGCGTGTTTGTGTGAGCGGGTTTGGATCTCACCTTAGTTTAAAAACATTAAACAAATCCTTTTCCTCGAAATGTCCCTCTCCCTGGGTACAGTTCCTATAACTGGAGTATGGAGGAGGGGCATAGAGGGAGGAGCCAGTTCACACCCATTCAAAGTCTTTAAAGTGTGCCAATGTCTCCTGCGGATCCTGTCTATACCCCATGGTTCTTGAAGCATCCCCAGCATCCTCTACGGACTAAGAGAAAAGGATTTACCGGTAGGTATTAAAATCCTATTTTATACTTGCCGAGTCCCCACCACTACTCCCATCCTGCCACCCCTTCTATTACTTCCTGCTTGCTCTCCTACTCGGCACAGGATACAGTAAAGTTCCCGATGAACAGTCGATATACCGAGGCCGGAATCCTGAAGGACACCACAAGACCGGCGTCAAAATACCGACAGCCGGATTCCCGAATGCCCTTTGAGTGGGACGCGCTGGCGTCCTGCCGCAGAGGGGGTCAAGTTTAGGCATGAGAAGGGGGGTTAGGCATAGGGTGCAGGGATGGGAAAGTTAGGGTTAGGTACTGGGGATGGCGGGTTTGGTTTAGAAAGCAGGGAAGGGAGGAATAGGGTTAGGCACCACCCAGGAGAGTTAGGTTTAGGCACCCACAAGAGAGGGTTAGGGTAGGGGGCATGGGATTGTTAGGGTACTTTTACAGGGACCTGTCGGCATCCCATCAGTCAGTAAATCATAATACACCTCTCTGCACTACCATTACTCGCTGCCTGCCCCCCTACTCTGCACTACTATTATTACTATTCCCATCCTGCCCCCTGCTCTCCACCACGACTACTCTCATCCTACCCCCTGCTCTCCACCACGACTACTCCCATCCTACCCCCTGCTCTCCACCACGACTACTCCCATCCTACCCCCTGCTCTCCACCATGACTACTCCCATCCTACCCCCTGCTCTCTCTACCATATCCCCATATTTCTCATTTCTCCCAACTCCCCATATTCCTCTTTTTCCTATACATATTTAAAAGTTTACAATATATTAGCATCCTGCTCTTTACATGTTTGAGCAGGCAGGCTGCGGGCATTGGCATCGTACTGAGATGTGGATTAGCAGATGGGGACCGGGCGGTTGATGGCGGCAATTTTGTAGGCCATTGGCGGAGGCAGTACTGGGCATTGGCTCAGCGGTGGTAGGAGGCATTGGCGGGACTCGGAGGACATTATGACTGCAGTGCCTCACCAGCCCCTGACCTCACTGCACGCCACTGATGGAGCCGGGTGACGGGGGGAGTGAATAAACTTCACTCCCCCAGTCACTGCCGCCGTCGTGCAGCTTGGCGGTGGATCGACAAATGTGTAGGGCCCATTATGAGCAATGTCTACTCCCAGTGTGTCTGGCCGCGCAATGGTATTAATACGAATATGTAATGCCATGACCAATATGTAATGCCGGGATATTCAACCGGGGTCTCAGAAAAAGGTGTTGATTGGCTGTTTGTGTCTGCTCAGAGCAGTTCCCAGCTTCTCCTTTTATTTCCTTTGAAACCTCATCAATGTGAGCCAGAAAGTCCATTTTAAATCAGTGTTTAACATGAGTGACCCGGGTTCAGTGTGAAAGGCACCAACCCGGGATTAACCCAGGTTGAAACTTCAATGTAAAAAGGTCTGAGCCTGCTCGGACCCGGGTTCAAAACGGTCTGAAAACGGTAGTTATAGAATTTCATGTGACTCGATCTGCAATGCCTCATTGGAGTGCTTTAACCGGTCTGCAGACAACAGAAGTAATAAGATTGTTATCCCATTCCATGTTGTACCATTTGATTTAGCAATGGTATCAGAACTCTACCCTTGCGGCCCTTTCTTGCCCACAGATTGAGTTTTGTACACAGCCCTATTAGTCGTGATTAACCAAATATTACAGTTTAAAAATGTAAATAAATGGGAGTATGGTAAAATGTAAATCTGAATCTGATATATGGGAATTCTGGTGTATAAAAGATGATGCAAAATCTAGTAGTGGAAATGAAGAAATCAATGAGCATGTATGAGCTTGCATCACCGTATTGAGAATGCTTTGGTATGGTCATTATCTGTACTAGCCATCATGGAGAAAGGAAAGTCTCTCTATTAACTTATTTATATAGTGTATACATTCTGCAGTGCTTTATAGAGAATATTTGGCCCGCCGATCATATCAGTGCTAGTGGATCTTACAATCTACAATCCATGTACACACACAGTAGGTTTAATTTTTATCAGGATCCAATTAACCTAGCAGTATATTTTAGGATTGTGGGAGAAAGCCAAAGTACCCAGAAGAAACCCACTGAAGAAAAGTGAGAATATACAAACTCCACACATGGCATGATTGGAATTCAACCTAAGGCCTCAGTGCTGTGAAGCAGTAATGCTAACCATTACAACTTCCATGCTGCCCATGACTATACAAAGTACATTTCAGTCTGCCTTCTACAAGGGATCATTTCTGTATTCTGCTATCTTAAAATAAATATCAAAGCTGGTGTTTCAGTCTCCCTCACCATTTCGGGCAGCTCTGGTGCTTATGTACATTATCCTGTGGATCCAACTGATCACCTTAAGTGCTGTTTGGGGATCAGTACGAGATCCCGCCGGTCAGGATACCGACATTGGAATCCCGACCGGCACAATCCTGACATGCTCTGCACACTCATTTATTCTACCTCTGTGGGTGTTGTGGACACCCACAGAGGGAGAATATGTCGGGATTTTGCCGTTCGGGATTCCGGTGTCTGTATTCCGACCGCCGGGATTCCGTCCGGTGGGATCCCGTCCGGCGGGATCTTGACCGCATCCTGCTGTTTGGTTCTGTCATATCAGGTAAGATCTGTACACAGCAGCTCTAATGGCTTGAATCCCCCTTTAAATGTTTTTTTTTGTAAGCGTTCTGGAAGTATGTTGAATGTCTGGTATTCAGGGGAATTCCATAAGATCACTCCTTGCTCAATCATAAGTGTTGAAGTGTGACTGTATACTGTATCTCCAAAACAAACAGAGAGACAGCTAGGTCACTGTTTAGCTCTGTAGACAGTCACCTCCAAAACACGTTTAAGAATTTAAAGCTACTTACTTAACCTCATGTTAGTGTCTTCATGATGCTTGGAGGATTGCAATGACTGGATTTTATCAAGAATCTGTAAGCCTGCAAATGAAGCACCTGATGACCTAAGGTCACCTGTAAGGGCAAGTTTTTAAGAATTATTAAACATTACTTTATGGCTAAAGTCTAATCCTGTAATGGAAGCAGTTTTATTGTACCATATTGATACATTTTCGGGTCTCTCTCACTTTCATTATCCCTTTGCATACCTCGGTATGAATTACCGGTGGTCTGAATGTCACATGACCGACAGCGGCATCCTGACAATGAAGATCCCAAAATCGGAGGGGGTAAGTACTTTTACTTAACTCTCCCCTCAATACGTACCTTTGGGATGTCAGCTGTTGGTGTTCTGGCGCCGGTCTCCTGAGTGGTGACGGGATTCCGGAGCTGGTCACATGACCGCCGGCATCCTGTCTGATGGGATGTTAAACACATGCAGGTTTTTTTTTTATGTACATGAGACTGACCTGGACTTCAAAACTGATGTATGTCTGACAATTTTAGACCAAATGATATCCCCACTCATTGCAACCAGGCCATACTCCGTGCACTGGTTGAATGGAACGTATGCCAGAGATCAGAACAGATGCAGCCTATTGAAAGGCAAGCTCTGCAATTATATTTATTAACCCCTCCATAGAAATTAGGTAAGGTTCTATGATAAAAATTCATCATTAAATTCTACATATTTCCTTTAGGACTACAAATATAAGAAATAGGGTTCAAGAGTGTTTCCTGTAGAAGATGATCAACATAGCAAGGTTATTTTTTGAGTAAGAAAGCAGTTTTTTTTTTTTTTTTTTTTTAAAGAAAAAATGTCTGTATAATGCCCACATTGTCTGGACAATGCCCACAAGGTCAGGATTTTTTTTTTTTTTTTTGTAATTTATTGTATAATCAGATTGCAATTTCTAAAGATGTTTCCAAACAGATTGAAAAACACTTGTGTGAACTATTAATTGAAGTCTTCTAGACATTAATTTATTTTTGACATTTTATGTCTATGGCTTGCACACTAAAAAATAAAAAGCAAAAATATTGCAGAACATATTATGCTTTATTTTAATTTGCTCTGTGTATAACGAAAATGTTGGCTTGGTGGCCCAGGCAGTAAAGAGGAGAACAGCTGATTTGATCCCAGCCTTTTGCAGAGCTATTTATGGTAGATTAGCCTGAAGCATGTGTTCCTCTCTCCAAGCCATAAATGGTTGCTCATCTGTAAAGTTACCACACTGCATTTGGCTGAGTGTTCTAAGGTTGTAGCAATCCTCTAATTTCATGCGGGCAAACAGAGGGATGGATAAAGACAACATTGACAAACGCAGCGTGTTGAACTTCTTACAGCTGAAAATCTTTTCCCAGAGTTTTCCGTCAACTTATCCATTTTACACAGGAGTGTTGGGATTGTATTTTGGTCACATGTCTGGTGTGCGTGCGTTCTAGCTGCCGTCTGAAATTACTCCTTGTTCTTGGCAACAGGCAAAGAAAATGTCTGCAAGCTAATTTTCTCTTATTGTCGAGCTGCGTTTCACACTATGGAGTTTACCTTTTTAATTTGCCTTATTTTTACTTATTTTTTAATCCAGTAATTGCTCCATATATTTTTCAAAAGAGAAGGACTGCTTCTGAGACGTAAGTAGTCTTAAATTGGAAATGCAATGCACCACCAGACACTTTTTTGTTCTTAATTATAATTTATTTTTGTACATTTCTTGTTCTGTTGAAAATACATAAGCGGACATATTCTTGCGATCTGATTTAAGAATACTTCTGTATTGTAATATTAGAACATTGTTACTGTATGTCTTGTTTTGGGTCTCGCATGGTTCTTACTGGTGGCAGCCATGTTGTAAAAGTCTTCTTATTGAGATGACTTAGTCAATGTGCCCAAAAGACCTTTTGTGATCCTGATTTATTTGGGTGGTTTGGGTTTTTGTTTTGTTAGTTTAGGGTGGTTGTTGTTTTTTATGTTCTATGTATTTTCTACTTGTGGGTATGATTGCAGTAGTTTGCAGTATCGTCATCAACATTGTTTCTTCTGCTGAGATATTATTTGAAATAAATTGCAAAGATTATCTAAGTCACCAAATTAGTTGCATGTACGTACACGTGTAAGTTTCATGTTAAACCATCTCTGATCTAGCGTAGCAATTGCCAAGTTTGACTTTCACAGTGATTTCTAGTATAGGACTAACCATATGGGGAAGACTTTGATGTGAGTTGGTGAGCTTATAGAGTCAAATATGTGGAACCAATTTTCCCTATTAATATAGAGTAGAGTGGCAGTGTTTAGTATTCATGTCATCATTCATTTGTTTTGGGTTTTTTTTTTTTTATAAATAGTGTGTGGTATTCTGGTGATTTCTATGGTTCTTTGTCTGAGCACACACACAAAGGCTGATATGTGGTGTCAGAATTCTAATCTAAATATACTTTTTTTTGGTTTCATTGTTTAGTGGAGCTAATGCTTACCTTTTAGAATTACATAAGTGGTGAGGAGTTATGTGTAGAAACATTAAGAATCTGTCTGTCCTCTGGTGGTTCTCTTACTTTTTGTGTGATTGTGCCTTAGAGGAGGTTTTTTTTGTTTTGTTTTTTTTTTTAAATGTAGTTTGGGTGCTTCATTCTCCCATCTGTCTGTCTCCATTATATTATCTCCTACTGTAATCCTCTCTTCTCTGCTCTCTGTATAACGCTGTCCAACAGGTGGAATCAGAACTGTCACTTGCATCTGCCACTTTATTGCTTGTTTTGCTACTTTCATTGTTTTGTATTCGGTTACATGTTTTTTTTGTTTCAGTTTGTTGCTCTCTGAATGTATGTTTCCAAAACTGGTGAAATCTTGCTAAAGTAAGTGCACAATGATATCTATCAGATACACTAGTGAGGCATACAAATTGTTGGGTGATCTAAACATTTTTTTTCTGGGTTGTCAAAATGATTTGGGGATGTACATTAAAAAAAACAAGTATATATCATTTATTACATTACATACATGATCTTATTCCTTAAACAAGGCAGATCACGCTGCAAAATATATAGATGAGAGATATATATATATATATATATATATATATATATATATATATATATATATTGAGAGAGAGTTATTACAGCGTGGTTTGCCTTGTTTGAGGCATTAGATCATGTAGGGCATGTCACAAGTGACTACACATACATTTTGTAGTTTGTAATTAACTTGCCTCCTCCCCTGTAAAGGCCCTATTGTGCCCCAGTTTTGTGGATTATTGAATGCAGTCCTATGAGAATCGTGGCTAATTGGATTGACTCTTTAGTGTTTAAACTATAGCGCCAATTTTCCTCAAAACACATTTTGTGCCATCACAAAATCCTTTTCCAATATTCTACAACTCTGTATGGATGATGATATATAGGAAGTCAGAGGTGAAAATGGGCTAAAAAATACTAGCATTTCATATTTCTATGCGACATTAACCAAATTCTGAAATGGTCACTACAAATGTATATAGTGGTAATTGAAATATTTTTTTTTTTGTTCTACTCTCGTTGATTTGATCTTTTGTTGTGATCACCTTGATAATTTGCCTAGATTCTGATACACAGGTTCACAAACATGGTTCTCAAGACACCCTGAAAGTCCAGGTTTTAAGTATATGTATTTTTTTCCTGCAGCCGTTGGGTTTTTCCTATTTAATTTCAGAACAGAAAGGCGTCCCCTTTTTCATTTTTTTTTTTTTTTCCCCCCTGTAACCTCCGAGCAAGTCTGATTCTCCCTAAAATTGTTATTTTTAGGAAAACTGTGCAGGAATTGCTGCTGGAAAATTATTAAGCAACTAGAAGTTTCCAGTTAGCTTAATTAGTCCTTAATTACTCGAATTGCAAAGCGGTGTCTACTTCCTCCAGCCTGTCTATATCAAGTCTTCTGCGGAGTGTGTGTGTGTGTGTGAGATTCCTGTTAGGTGTGTGTGAGTCCCCCCCGTGTGTGTCCAGAGGCGGCAGCAGAGAGCCCCGTACCCAGTGGAAGTATGGAGTGGAGATGACTGAGAGCAGCGGAGATCAACGGACCAGTTACGATCAGACTTTTTATTTATTTTTTTAATTCCTCACACTGCGGGATTTTCAAATGAGTTTTCATTTTAGGTTAAGTGGTTCTCATTTTAGGTTAAGGCCCGTTATATTTAAATATACTTACAATTTAAAGTCTGTTAATTTAGTTAAAATTTTAATAAAGTCAATGCATAAAATACATACAACCAGATTTATGTGATTTAAACCTTACTGTATGTTCATTGCTAACAGGATAAAAATACAGTAATCTGCGTTGCTCTGAATGACCTTTGGACCTGCTGTTTCTAATATAGATCCCTGGTCTTGATTTGTGAGCGGAAGAATATCTCAGAGCTAACGCACAAGGGAGTTATACTGTATTTCATATGTGTATGGAGATACTGTCAGATGGGACGAATTGTTTGAGAGCAGGTTTCAGTGTATTTTTACGGATATGGGAAACGCACAGCTTTATTCTCTGGTGTATTTTGGTGATGTGAAATGAAGAATGCATCTTTGCAAGATGGTGACCTCAGGAAATGTGATGTGATAGAAAAAAATGAGTCCCCCTGATCACGCACATATATGAAATCTAATTGGTTCTGATAAGCTCTTGACACTCTTTGGGCTTAATTCAATTTAGCGTGGCTAGAATCGTGCTGGGAATTGGGTCACGATGCTATTCAATACAGTACGCTGTCATGTCGGCGAAGGTCTATTCTCATGGACTAAACAGAGTGTTTTGCCACAAAAACAGACTAAAGTGTCCAACGCACTTTTTTGTCTGATTTCTGCTCGCACATCTTCAGGGTGCAAGAAGAAATTCTCTTTACAGGTGTCACATTGTGCTGAATAGAATAGCCTGGGAACTAATTCCCGACGCTGTTCAATTCACGCTGAATTTAATCGAGCCCTTTGTAGTGCGTGTGGGTTTGGTGCCTTTGCCTAAGCAGATGGCTGTTTTACGGAGCTGTATAAAATTCTACAATTTGGCCAATTGTGTAGAGAATTTCAGACCATCTGCTTAACATATACTGTAGGTCCCAAAAGTACATTGTTCATTTGTGAGATCCCATTTTCTGTTTATTAAAATACATTTTTAATTTAGTTTAGTTCTAATTTAAGCATAGTTACTACAAACACTGTAGAATAAAACCTAATTAATTATTTCCCTCCTTTATTGGACAATTTTGTGCTTCTCTGTAAACATGGACATAACTTGCACCGATTGTTGAAAACTTTGAGATTGGGATTGATTGAATCTTGTGTATCTTATGTTGCTTTTACACATGTGTCTTGGGAATTTGCCGGATCTCCGCTCCGTGACCCTGATTGGATTTTAAGGTTGCGGATCCCAGATTGATGCGCGTTCACGCACAAGAACAGATTTTGAAGAAAGTGTGAAAGGAGTATTAGGGTCTTTTGAGCAATGGCAAAATTGTAGAACTGCAGAAGACCAAGAAAAAAGAGAAAATGTATAGAGTTTGTGTTGGTATGTGTTGGGGAAGCATCTGTTCGGCATATATCTGGGGAAAAAAACAAAGAGGCAAATCACTGTAGTGTACTCCTTGTGTTTATAATGAGTGTGATGTGAAACTAGCTGTTCGCCTATTGCAGAGTAAGTCATGAATTAATTTAAATTTTATTTCTGACTTCCACAATCAAAGTGGTATTGACATTTGTGGTGCAAGAACCTAAATTTCATAATGTAATTCCACTCTAACCTCATGTACAGAATGTGTTTTTCTTCTCAGCTATGCAGTTTCAGAGCTCTATTTTAAAGTTTTTTTTTCTTCAGGGATTAAAAAAATAGTGCAATACCATCAGTACAAAGATTAACTGAATAAGAAACTACTCTTACAATGTCCCAGATATATTATGCTCCAACAATCTTCTTGTGGCTGTCTTTTTTACATACATGTTTCACAAGATGCCTCTTGCTATCTCACTTGTGAAACGCGTAGGACATTTTCTGAGCAGTATCCACTTATAAATATGGCAGTAATGTTTCTGAGAGCTTGTAAATACATTTCCTTTTTCAGGTAATCTGTGCGCTGATGGTGTTGCACCATGGAATATTAGTAATCTTTGCAGAGATAAGAGAATTGTTGTTTTAAAAATGGTGTTCTCTAAGCTGCATAACTGAGAAACCCTTCCGGAGCACATCCAGATGGTAAGTAGAACTTTATTTGTGCAGGTTCAATATATTCTCACAAATGGAACACTGTAGCACAATTTTTTTTTTTCTTATCTCAACATAATGAGATTTAGAGTGCGTTCAGCACACCTGATCTAGATGAGTGTATTTCTACAGTGGTTTGTTGAATCTTAAAGTAGAGGGTAACCAGCTCTCTCATTTTTACAATAGTTACCATCTCTGACATGTGTCCTCCTGTAGTTGACCTCTGTACAGAGGAAATCTCGTCTGAGAGGACTACTTTCAGTAAATGTCTAGAAACTTCTGCAGTCTTTTGTTACTACATCTTGTTCTAAACTTTACAAACCTCTACATGTAACGTGAGTGGTCCCGTGTCCTGGCTGAATGAAAGTGCTGATTGTGAAAGTGTCTATGTGGTATGTAGGATAAATTTAGGAAGGGGTGTTGCAGTGTTCCTGGCCAGGAGAGGTTTAGACCTTAAAAGTCCCATTTCATCTGAAAGCATTTCTCCTTTTGTTTTTATCTTGGCTATTAAATAACGTTTCATTTGCCACAAGGGTCTCATTCATACATTAAAGGCTTGTTCAAACCTATCAACTTTAAAAATAAATATATATGAAAAACAAAACCTGTTTCAGAATGCAGCACACCCAATTTCATTTACATTAACACGCCTTACCAGTGCGTACATCTACTTTCATTAAAAAAGCACATGGAAAGTACTTCATCGCGTCACCAAATGCGCCTTCATGTGCAATGTTTCACGTTTTGATCTGCATTATCATGTATGTGAGCTTGCGCTAAATGTAGGAGGCTTTCTAACCAAAGAGATGATCTCATCTCCGTGCCAGGCATTTCCAAAGAGTGTTTTAGGATGACATAAATAACATCTAACGAGGGAAGTGAGAACTGCAATGGAAAGTTTGCAGATGGACATTTGGCACATGTTTTCTTGATAATGTTAATGTTTTAATATAAGTCTAGCACCTAATCCGTAGGCTGATGTAGTGACTAATGATCCACGAACGCTCCAGTTGCTCAGGAGTTGGATTATATTTAATTTGTTATGTAAGGGTCCATGATGACTGGATCTGTGGTTACATAGAGCAGTTGTAAACACTGTTAGTATCTACACAAGCAATGATAGAAATGTTATTGGTGAAAATGTGGCCGTTATAGGGGTATATTCAATAAGAGTCGGATCCATTCCGACATGCAGTTGTCGGAATGGATCCGACAACCCCTATGGATCCGACAACCCCTATTCAATGGATGGCCAAATCAGACTGTCTGATTTGGCCGTACACAGGGTCCTGTCCTGCCACTGCTGTCAGCGGCTGCGGATGCGCTGACAGCAGCGGCCAGGAGTGCAGATGGTGGTGGGCGTGAGAGGGACGGCGGCGGGGGTAAGCTGGGCAGTGGGGGGGATCAGAGATCGGCGGCCGAAGCTGGCTGTGGGGGGACATGTCTGTGGAGGCGCTGCAGGGAAAGAGGTGCCTGCGGGCCGCGGGGGGAGATGGCTGTGGGGGTACATATCTGCGGCGGGGGGAGGCGCTGCAGGGAGAGAGGTCTCTCCCTGCAGCGCCTCCCCCCGCTTCCGATCTCTGCTTCCCCCCATGGCCCGCAGCACCGCTTGTCTCCTCACTTCAGTCCGACTTGTTTTCAAGTCGGATTGAGTTTGTCGTAAAGGGGGCCAAAACCCGTCGGATTTGGCCCCATTTCCGACAGAAGCACGTGGATCGGCAGCTATTCCGCCGATCCACGTGTTTTCCGACAAGTCTGGAATTCCCGACTTGTCAGAAAAAATCAGCCCCTATTGAATAGGCGGAACCCCTTCCGACCTATTTCTGTCGGAAGCTGCTGTCTTTCCGACAAGACGACAGCTTCCGACCGTTATTGAGCACAGCCCATAATGTTTTTGTGTCGTGTTAAATAGACATTTAAGGGTTTATCAGACTCCAGCAAGGAGTAGGTTGTTGTCTTGGAGAGGGAATGTTTCTTTGCACACAACACACTGTAAGACAAAAGCTTTGCGATTTAGTCTACTGAAAAAATGACTGGCACCTTAGGACGGAATGCGTTCGGCATGCCGGAATACCAATACCACTCAGGAAACTGGAACACGGATAACAGACATCCCGAAGGCAAGTATTAGGCATAGGGCCCTGTGAGAGGTGTGTGGCGCGTTAGGGTTAGGCACTGGGGAGGAGGGAGGGTTAGGGATAGCCATAGTCCCCACCACCTGAGGGTTAGCCATAGCAGCCACCCCAGCAGAGTTAGGGCAGGGAACGGGGGAGGGGTACAATACTTACCCAGTCCAGTGTCTGATACTTCAGTGTTGGGATGTCGCTGTTGGTCATGTGACCCAACCCCCTTAGGACAGTTGCTGTAATGTTCATGCATTATTACATGTCTAGAAGTAAAATTCCACTCAAATTGAAAACATATAGTGAGTTCAAATAAAAAAATTAGTTTGGTACATATCCTTAAATAATATATCACAAAATAACAATGTTTGGTTTTAAGTATAATTGATTTACTGATAGTCAATATTATGTATGTAATTGGTGCAGTGTCATGATCTGGGTCATTGGACATCATTATTTACCTTCCAAGTGTCTCCTGAGACTGGCCCAGCGTTCCTAAACGGGATACCATCTGCGCTGTCTGCGTGTAGCGCGCTGTATATCATTACCTCAAGTCTCTTCCCTGTGATCCCGCAGCGCTGTCATGGGAGCCTTACAGTTTAGTTGTACTGTTTTAAGAATGGCGTCTCCTGCCCTCCGCGGCCTCCGCCGCCATTACTGCTGTTTACCTCATGGAATATACAGACTTTCCCTCCAAATGCAAACCTGATCGCAGCCATGTTTTTTCTCATCACATGTCATTCTACAACCTATCCGCTGCACTCTGGACTCTGACTAATGATCCAGCCAATGCCTGCTTCCTAGCTGGTATAAATATCCTGCTCCTGGGCTGGATAATCGTCAGTGCTTTGGTTGTCTAACCTGTACACATGTCTCTCCTGCTTGTGGATTCTACTGCTTGTTTCTCCAGGTATTCCAGCTCCTGCGATTCAGCTCCACTAGAGACCCGCACCTGTTTCCATTCTGCGGTGCAGCCTGACTTCTGCAGTGTTCCAGCTTTGCTCCTGGTTACTTACTATGCTACGATCGGACACCAGCTTCCTGCTCACAGCGTTGGTCCTGCTTCGCTTCCAGCCTCCAGCGGTGTTCCGGTATAGTTTCCAACTTCTCCGTCCTGCAGCATCACTCTCCATACTTCCCAGCGCACTCACCACGGCCTACCAGCTTTCTTCAGCGCTCCTGAGTCGCTGGTATTCTGCAAGTGGTGCTCTACAGTTTCTTCAGTTCATTTCAACGTTATCAGCGGTGTTCCCATATCGCTTGCATCTGTGACCATTCTACCATCGAACCACAGTTTCCATCGATGCTCACCATCGCACTCTAACTACAGTGGTGAGTTCTACACACCTTTCATTTATACCGGTTCCATTCGGCATTTTCTGCAATTGCTCCAAGCACCATCTACTTCTGTGCATCTGTGTTACTCCAGCCTCTGTATACCATCTGCTGAGCAGTACCAGTTCATACCTGTCCTCAGCGGTTAGCTGTGGCATACGGACTTACCATCTCCAGTTCTGGCAAGGACGTTATAACATTCTGTTCTCCAAGCCACAGCACTACTTACCTCTGCGCTTCTGAGAACTGTACTGTAATTTATCACTGCACATCTACTGTGAAGTTATTGCATTTCCAAGGTGTCTAAAGCTGTGTGTTCAATAAAACTAACTTCACTTTTTACAACTTCGTTGTCATGGTCACGCCTTCGGGCAAATGGTACTAGATCTCCCGTAAGTCTAGGAACCCAATACTACCTCCCCAGTTGACCTACACGCCAGCCCCTACATCTGAGGCTTCCCCAGGTCAGCCTCAGCCCTCAGTTGTAACATGCAGTCTTTAAGCACACGTTTCTGTAAAAGGTATACTCAGACATTGAACTAGTATTCTGTAGCTGTCATGGAAGTATGTGTGTCAGCAGGAGGGTAACTACAAGTTACAGCGTACTTTGCCCTCATAAGTCGGAGTGATACTTGTTAGTATTCCGTAGAGAGTGCAACGTTCTGTGGTGTGATACACCTACTACTTGCCGGTACAGCATGGAATTCTGGGTAGACCACTTTAGTAAGACAAAGTAATTGCCGTTAGGTTAGCTGTCCGTTTCTTAAGCTAGCCATACACCAGGACGATATATTTCCAACCAGCCAACTAGTTGGCTGGTTGGAAAGATAATCTGGCAGTGTGTGGGAGCAAACGATTATCAGCCGTTTGCTCCCACACGCTAAAAAACGGTCAGAAACGGTCTGACCAACTAGTTGGGAAAATCAAACCTGTTTGATTTTCCCAACCAATCGTTCAGGTGTAGGGGAAAACTTCCCCCCAACTGAACGATAAGTAGGCGGACACTGGCTGCTAGTGTCCGCCTACTTTTGTCTCGTGCTGCAGGTGACCCTCTGTGCTCCATATGCCCAGCCGCCAGTCCCACCGCAAATTAACCCCCCTCCGCCCGCCAGTCCCTTTCCTCCGCCGGCCGCCCCATCCATCCCGCCAGCCTCCCTCAGCCCTGCTCAGCCCGCCCAGCAGTAATTCTCCCCCCCCCCCCCCCCCCCTTCCCGGCCGCCAGCCTCCCTTCGCACCGGCTCCTGCACCGCAAATTTACACCCCGCCCGCCAGCCTCCCTCCGCCTGCACCGGCTGCCACACCAGTAATTCACCGGCCGCCTCCCTCCCCCGCATCGGTAATTCACCGCCAGCAAGCCACCCTCCCACCCCCGCCCGCTAATCAGCCGCACCCCCCCCCCCCGCACCCGCACCGCTAATTCGCCGCCCCCCCCCGCACCGCTAATTCGCCGCACCCCCCCCCGCACCGCTAATTCGCCGCCCCCCCCCCGCACCGCTAATTCGCCGCCCCCCCCCCCCGCACCGCTAATTCGCCCCCCCCCCCCCCCGCACCCGCTCCGCTAATCAGCCGCACCCCCCCCCCCCCCCCCACCGCTACGGTAGCACATCACTGCTGCCGGGCTGCCGCTGTCACAGGACACCCAGCAGTGGCACCCCTCCCGCGATACCCCACAATCGCAGCACCCCCCGCACCCCACCCATGATTGCTGCACCCACGCACGCCACCCCCGATCACTGCACCCCCCGCATATCACCCACGATCGCGGCACCCCCGCATATCACCCGCGATCTCGGCACCCCCCGCATATCATCCACGCACGATCGCGGCACCCCCCGCATATCACCAGCGATCGCGGGACCTCTGCTCCCCTCCTGCAGTCACTGCCCCCCAAGATCGCGGCACCCCTTCCCCCTCACCACCACCACCTCCAGCCCGCACCGGCTCCCGCACCGCTAATTCACCCCCCCCCCCCCCCCCCGCGCCCCCCCCCCCCCCCCCGGCCCCCCTCCGCCAGCCTTCTGTCACTTCAGACGCGCACTTCTGTGACCGGGGTGTCTCTGCATTCGTGGAAAGGGTTCCCATGTGTAAACATGGGACCCCTTTCAGTCCGTTTGGTCCGGGTGTTCGGTTTGTTGTTTTGCCAAGTACGTGGATTATAATCTGGACCCTGGATCAGGTGAGTATAATTATCTTTTATTTTCAGGTACCCGTGGATTCTACTTGGAGAAGAGGACCGACTGCTTCGTGTCAACATAGGTAAGTATGTGTGTGTCGACATGTGTGAAATAAAGTTTTACTGTCACGGTGTGTGTCTCCTGTTTTTATTTGGGTATTTTTTTCCCATTAGAACTACAGGTACCAGCGGGCCCGTTTTTCTCCCGCATGCTGGTACTTGTGGTTCTCCAAGTACCAGCTTGCGGGGGAGGCTTGCTGGGACTTGTAGTACTACTGGAAAAAACAATATTCTTTTAATTTTCTCAAGGCTATCAGCCCCCCATCCGCAGCCTTTGGATGGGGGGGACAGCCTCGGGCTTCACCCCTGGCCCTTGGGTGGCTGAGGAGGGGGACCCCTTGATTGAAGGGGTCCCCACTCCCCCAGGGTACCCCGGCCAGGGGTGACTAGTTGGATATTTAATGCCACGGCCGCAGGGCACTGTATAAAAGTGACCCCCGGCTGTGGCATTATCTGTCCAGCTAGTGGAGCCCGATGCTGGTGTAAAAAATACGGGGGACCCCTACTCTTTTTGTCCCCCGTATTTTTTGCACCAGCACCAGGCGCAGAGCCCGGTGCTGGTTTTAAAAATACGGGGGATCCCCTGTCCGTTTCCCCCCCCGCATTTTTAGAACCAGGACCGGCTCGAAGAGCCCGAGGCTGGTTATGCTTTGGAGGGGGGACCCCACGCAATTTTTTTTCAGGTTTTTCCCATTCCATTTAAAAAAAATAATAATAATAATAATAATAATAATAATCTTTTTAAAAATATATAAATAATACTTGTGCCTCCAAAAAAGACAAACCAAGTACCTAATCCCTTCTAATATAAATAGATATGCTATTACCCACCCAAAAAAACACCAAAAAAAACATGTTTCTATAATTTTTTATTAGATTCCGCCAGCAAAGTGTGGCGGATTGAAAATGACCGAAACGTTAAGCTGTCAGAACAGGGTCACGTATGTTCTTGATTTTTGAAAAGTCCTAGAGTGCCGCCTATCGTTTGTGATATGTTTGCTTTTTGAAGCTCAGGAGGGCACCAGGCAAGCTGTACATTTTACTACATTGGGAGTGCCGAATATCTACATCTGAGATAGAGAGATATATATATATTTTTGCCTTGGCAGCCCAACCATGCTGGTATCCATAGTTCAGTATAAAAACAAGTAAATCTAATAAATGTATGGCGGTGAAAGAAAAGCCCAGTTTCACTGAAAAAAAGACAATTCTGCATGTTTTGAAATGAAAAAAACAAAACAAAACTGAAGAACTGTAGGAAGGCACTGTCCGCCTACTTCGGTGACATCACGAGTTGGACATAAGTTGGTAGGTTGGTTGGTCTGATGAAAAGTTGGTTAGATGTGTGGAGCACTGGTAAAAAGTTGGTTAGATGTGTGGGGCACTGTTTTAGTTGAACATACAAGTTGGAAGTTTGGAGTGTTGGAGAAAAGTTGGTCTGATGTATGGCTAGCATTACTCTCTATTGACGATAAATGCACAGCACCACTTAACGTTGTTCTGTATTGTATATGTGATAACACTGTAATATTAGTTCTGTTTCCTTAGTTAATGTTTTAGCCTGTATCTTAAATCCAGTTGTGTTTGTTGTTTTTAAAAAAAAAAAAAAAAAAAAGCAGTTTTCAGAGTTATTACACTGCTCATACAGCAGAGTTACGTGAACATGCTGGTATGCATGATGATTGGTATCGTTATTTCACTTAGGGGGACATGTACTAAGCAGTGATGAAAGTGGAGAAGTGAGCCAGTGGAGAAATTTCCCATTGCAACCAATCAGCTGCTCCAAGCAATTGTATAGTATGCAAATTAGAAATGTTATGTCAATGCTAATTGATTGCCATGGGCAACTTCTCCACTGGCTCACTTCTCCACTTTTATCACTGCTTAGTGCATGTCCCCCTTATAACCAGTACCTCTTTGATGTTATTCCTAAAGTGGGGAGATTTTTTTCAACTTTGAGAGATAAAGTACATACCAGTCAGTTCCTAACTGCCATTTTATAGGCTGCGTTTGAAAAATGACAGGCGCTGATAGGTTGGTACTTTTATTTTTGTTCACATTATCTCTTTTCAAGCTTTGTTACACCTCCCCAAAGTGACATGGGTATGTCGCTCATTTGTAATAATCCGCCTGCCGTGTGCTCTTCTCCTCTCTGCAAATGCCTAACACATCTGCTGTAAGCATTGTTTATGCTAATGTTAAATGTCTCCGCTCCAGCCAAAATATCAAATCGTACTAAATCGGCAGATGTCAGCCTTATTATCCTGGTGCTCTCAGGTCATGAAGGACCAATACCCTTCCATTGGGTCCAAAGTGGATGCCCAGCACAGTTGGTGTAACCGTACCACCACGCTAGAGAAGTGGAGTGCAATGGATGATTGCATACCCTCCAACTGTACCTTTTTTACCAGGTACAGTACCTTTTTTTTTTAATGGTCTGTACCGATTTTTGGCTCTCCAAACTTACATTGAAAGTATAGGAAAAGAGCCATGGCCACGCCCCCTTTACCCGTGGCCATGCCTCCTTTCGAATTTGTACCAAGTTTTGTGTGTAAAATGTTAGAGGGTATGTGATCGTCCCTTGCAACGACGCCTATATTGGTGACTGACCGACGTGCTTTCCCACCTGCTGTGCCCTGCTTGCAAAAAAAACAAACCGTTTACAGCAAACAAAGTATATGCACACTATACACTCTGTACATGCCTAAAACAGTTGTTCCAATCAACTTTTATTCTAATAATAATAGTATCTATAGATCTATATATGAGCTATGTTTGGCGAAAGGTCACCGTTTTAATAATAATTTTTTATGAAGGCAAAGCTGTCAAGATCAGATGACTGATTTTTGCACTTGTTGTTAAAGGTGGAAAAATTATAGCAAGTGTTTTTCATCCAATTACAATCTTTCTAGCATTTTGGGTCACAGAAAAATGTCTAATGTGATTTTTTCAGTATTTTAATAGTTTTGTAAAGAAATGCTTCTTAACGCCAATCTGCAAGTTACAAAACCCCTCTCCCATCAATACAACACCTCCAAATGCCAATCCGATTCAGCCTCTGAAGCAGTGAATCATACCAAAAGGGACAGATTGGTGATATTACTGACTATTTATGTACAGCCTTTAGCGCTTGTGATAAAATACAATTTTCATTCTGTGTTGCATTAGGTCGACATGAAAAAAGGTCGACATGAGTTTTTCATTTATTTTTTTTGGTGTCGTTTTCGTAAAGTTACAGGGAACCCCAATTAGTGCACTATGTCCCCTTGCATGGCGAGCTTCGGGCAAGGTGCCTTGCTCAGCTACCGCTGCGCTCGGCACAGGTTACCGTTCCCACGTGGCTCGTAAAGTATGAAAAAGCTCAAAAAAAAATTTTTTTTTTTAATAAACTCATGTCGACCTATTGACCATGTCGGTCTAATGCATGCCGACCAGTAGTGGTCGACCTAATGACTGTCGACCGAATGACTGTATCCCGCCAAATTATGCTATTATGCTCAGTAGGGTTCACGCAAACTAGCACGAATTTCCTCCTGAAAAAGAAGTGTGAGTTTGTAATTGGATTGTAAATGAAATTTGCAGTGCACGTTTGATGAGAGAATGGCTCTCAGGACAAAACTTGACTGCAAATTGCCTGGCGAAGGATTTCTAATTACCCATGAAAGTGGAATGTTCCCTTATATCCATCAAATACTTAGAATTGGATGATTGAAGAGTTCATCCAGTATATACACATGTAAGAATGATTACTAGACACTCCAGATCAAAACTTGTGATGTGACAAATCAATGACTAGTAACATAATTTTATTACGTTAACTCCAAATATCATTAGAATATGGGCAATAGCTAATATAGAGGAACAGCTGACAGTAATTTCACCCAACATTAATGGAACAATAATAAGCTGTTTGTATCAAAATAATACTTCATCACAATAATGCAAGCAGAATACAGAATTGTCAGGTCAGGTGCACAGCATTCGTCACAACTACCTTATCATTCCTCCATATAATAAAAATGTTGGTTTTAAGTTTGTGGACCATACCACAAGTGCAAGATTTAAAAAAAAAAAAAAAAAAGGGTGTGGGATGGGGGATTGTAATTGAGTATGTAAAGTCATTTAGTAATTTTTGAATTTTGAACTGTAAATTATGAGTGGCGCTGTAAGAATAAATTGTAGGTATAAACTGAATATTCAGAAGAAATGATAGATATTGGCCAACCAGTTACAAGCTACTACAGCAATCCTCACCTTGGACAGGTAGATACAATTGACAGCTAGGTAATCGTGACAGACTTGTACAAGGATACAGTTTTCTTTACG
The DNA here is from genome assembly GCF_028390025.1 of Pseudophryne corroboree. Taxonomy (NCBI): domain Eukaryota; kingdom Metazoa; phylum Chordata; class Amphibia; order Anura; family Myobatrachidae; genus Pseudophryne; species Pseudophryne corroboree. Next base: position 209,151,707 of record NC_086448.1, read on the forward strand.
TTCATTTCCAATATAGACCCGTTTTATAAACATTCATCTAGTACTACAAGATTATCGGTCACCTTTCTAATTCTTCCCTATACTGCACATGTAATTGCAGTATCTACAAAATTTGAAATGTTAAGTGCTATTCATATAATATATTAGTGCTATAATTTTCATCATGGATACAGTCTTCTTCCGCTTTCTTCTTTCACCTTCTTTCTGCTTTTTCCTACTTTTTTTTTTTTCTCCTCTGTTTTCTCAAGAATTGAAGCCATGTGACATTGAGCCGGATGTACTAAGCGGAAAATGCGGTAAACTCCCTGTTTACCGCATTTTCCTGATGTACTAACCCCTCGGGCGGCAGGTCAGCGCCGCGGCGGGGTACGCCAGCTTTAGCTGGCGATAGTCCATAGAAGCCTATGGGCTTCTCTCCGCGGCGCTGTGTGAGGGATCCCAGCATGCCCTGCGGCCGCCCCCGTCACCCTGCGCATGCGCAGACTGACTCCCGAGCCGAATCCCGGAAGTCAGGCTGCCGCTGCGCATCGCGAAGGTCAGCTCTTATCGGAAGAGCTGTCCTCAGCAATGCTGATCGCATGTGTTAGTACATATGCGATCAGCATCGTGGCGCAGGGCGGCGATGTACATTACTACATCCCGCCCATTATGAGGTAGCTGGGAAGGGGCAGACCTGTGGTGACGTTATGCCCCAGGGGCCACCCTCTACCTTCACAGACATTATTGGGTTCAATGGAATAGTTGCCTAGCCTCCCGCTTTCTGCAGGAGACTCCCTGAAATAGTAGCAATCTCCCGGACTCCCTGAATAAACCAGCAATCTCCCTGCTTGCACCTCACCCCCCATAATGTAGCTGTTACATTCTTTTGGGGGTGGGGGGGGGGGAAGGGGATAGAAATCTGAGATGCATACATTCACATGGGCTCATCAGTGCCATTTACCTGTATTGGTTATAAAGCACATTTGGGCAGATGTATTAACCTGGAGAAGGCATAAGGAAGTGATAAAGCAGTGATATGTGCAAGGTGATAAAGGCACCAGCCAATCGGCTCCAATATCAAAATTAACAGTTAGGATCCGATTGGCTGGTGCCTTTATCACCTTACACATATCACTGGTTTATCACTTCCTCATGCCGTCTCCAGGTTAATATATCTGCCCCTTTGGGGCAGATGTGTTAAGCCTGGAGAATGCATGAAGAAGTTAGAAAGCGGTGATAGATGCAAGGTGATAAATGCACCAGCCAATCAACTCCAATATGTAAATTGACAGTCATGTGATGATTGGCTGATGTGTTTTCACCTTGTACTTATAACCGCTTTGTCACTTTATGCATTCTCCAGGCTTTATACATCTGCCCCATTGGTCCCTATGGCTACATGCATTTTAAATAAGGTTTCTCGTGGCTTACAGTATATGGAACCTCTTGTAAAACACAATACACAAACAAATCCTGAAAAATATCAATATCTTTTCTTCAACAAGTAGATCTCACTAACCACTAACTTCGGGGATCATTTACATTTGGTTGTCAGTCATGTATATGACACGCCTCTGATGTAGCAGTACACGTACGCACTGATAGGTGTTACTTTCACAGTCTCCCTGAAGTATGGTTAATGGTGCACTTGGTCTGTACCAATATAGCGGTGATAGAGGGGGGCAGCAGCGTGTCTATCGTTCAGCAGCATAGGTCACACACTGTGTAAGAAGATCAGCCTGCTGCTTGTGTCGCACATGAGGATTGAAGGAGGTGTGAGCAGAAACATACCCAGCTGGGGACAGTGTGGGACTCCCTCCCAGGGCTGCACTGCCAGAGTGACCGCAGGATGAGGTGAGGATTATATCCGCCTCTGCACTACAGTATGTACAGTTGTAATCACTTATGTATGAGCACACAGCCACACACACCATAAATTGGGCCAGCCCTGTGTGCCAGGTGGTGTGAGACAAATCTTGGATGAAGTGCCCAAGACCCTGGGGAGGACACTGAATACTGGGAAAGTTGTTTACTTAGTGCATATTTGGTCTCCAGAAAAATGGCTGCCACTTGTATAACACAGTCGTCAGTAGAGGCAGAATTTACACAGATGTTGTTTAGACTTTAGTAACTGCCCCCAGCACAATGTATGAGCAAAGAAAAGCACCTTACTGATGGCATCCTATTCCTGCTAGATTTATTTAAAGTCTCTTTTCGATGTGGGTAACTGTATATCCCATGGTAGCGGTGTGGGATATAGAGTTAAATAAAACCCTGCATGTTTTGTACTTGAACCCACAATTTCTAATACCAGACCTGGAGGCATATGAAACCAACAATGATAAAGTGGAGAGAGATAAATTGGTCTATTTACTAAACCTTGGAGAGATATAATGTGCAGAGAGAAAGTACCAGCCAATCAACTATGTGTTTGAAAAATGACAGAAGCTGGTTGGTTGTACTTTTATCTTTCTGCACTTTATCTCTCCCGAAGGTAGAGTAAATGTCCCCCAAAGTATTAGCCAGTCAGCTCCTTTAACTGCCATGTTACAGGCTGTGTTTAAAAAAATGACAGTTATCAGCTAATTGGTACTTCATCTCTTTCCAAGCACTAGTGCAGTGTGGCCCTACGGGGTGGAGGTACAGTAGTGTGAGAGATTCTGGGGAGCATCCAGGAGCAGAACCTCCGACATGATTAAAAAAGCTTGCCCCTTCAACTCCTTAATAAAAAGGATGTTGTTTAACCTAGGCAACTGCACTCGTAAATTAACTAGATGAACACAGGTGACTGCAATCATAAATTATGTGGGAAGCCCAGTAACATATAATGTTGTACAGTAGGTAGAGTGTGTGTAGGAGGCTGAGCTGGAAAAATTACCAGGAGGGCATGAGGGAACACTGGGGACTGGGGATAGGGCATGTTAAGAGGGAGAGGTAAAAAGAAATGGAAATACAGGCAGACATAAAGGTGATAAAGCAGGGCAGCCATCAGGGGGAAACTGTGGGGACTGGTGTCCCGGGCCCTTACAGAGAGGGGGGTCCGCCCCTTGCTCCTACCGCCAATAACTGGAGAGCTGCACCATTCTGTAAATTAACATCAGGCTAGCCTTCCCTGCGCATCATATCTCTGTGAATCATTCCTGCAGGTCCGTAATGCTCCACCCACATGTAACGTCATGATGTATGACATCACATAGGGGTGGAGCGGTGCAGCAGACTCTTTTTTGGGGGGAGGGGAGGGCCCTGTCTATTTTGTCAGTCCCGGGCCCCACAACTTCTGACGGCAGCCCTGGATATAAGCAAAGGAAATAAAGAATAGGCCGTAGAATAAAAGGGAAAAAGCACAAACGATGGGGCAGAAAATGACAATACCAAATTGCCACTAAGGTAAATTATGTTGCAAGTGACTGTTGTACTGCAATCCAATTAAATATGAGCTTTGATCATTTTTATTGTGGCTGAAGATTGGCTAATAAAAGTACAGGTTGAGTATCCCATATCCATATATTCCGAAATACGGAATATTCCGAAATACGGACTTTTTTGAGTGAGATAGTGAAACCTTTGTTTTTTGATGGCTCAATGTACACAAACTTTGTTTAATACACAAAGTTATTAAAAATATTGTATTAATTGACCTTTAGGCTGTGTGTATAAGGTGTAAATGAAACATTAATGAATTGTGTGAATGTAGACACACTTTGTTTAATGCACAAAGTTATAAAAAATATTGTCTAAAATGACCTTCAGGCTGCGTGTATAAGGTGTATATGTAACATAAATGCATTCTGTGCTTAGATTTAGGTCCCATCACCATGATATCTCATTATGGTATGCAATTATTCCAAAATACGGAAAAATCCCATATCCAAAATACCTCTTGTCGCAAGCATTTTGGATAAGGGATACTCAACCTGTAATTGCTGTTTGTGACTGCATACAGTATGTGGGGTCTGAACCATGTGATCAACGTCTTAATTTGTCCAGTGTTAACAGGAAAGTCCAGCTTGGTGGTTAAATGTTGGTGTTAAAAATACTTCTAAGATTTCCCATGTCTGTCTACTCTAATTAGCCAAGTAGCTTAATGCCCAGGAGGATATACTTTATTAAGTTTCAGGTATCATGTGACTTGGCAAATACTGTAGATTTTCTAAAGATCCAAAGGCATAGTGTTTATCATGTCATCCAGCAATTAAATTTAATTAGAGCACCAGAGAATTTAATATTTTAAAATAACATGTTAAAATGGTTAATTTTTTATCAGTTGTGTACCTGTCAGTCATTCATATAGTTTAACTCTCGTAAAAAGTATTGTGTTACAGCTTCTTTCATACTTTCCAATATATGGGCGCAAGAAGCCCGGACACTGTTGCTCATCTGAAATGTGGTGGGGGGTGTCCTGTGCACCCTATGCGTTTGGACTGCCCCCTGGTACCCCGTCACTGTTTAGATGGCGTAGCATCTAATCACCATCTTCTCTACACAGCCCAACCCCACCTAGTGCCCAAAAAACAGGACAGTTAGGGGGTATGTCTTTTGTTCAAGTTTTCATCTATGAGTACAAACCGTGAAGGCTTACATTTGTGTTGCCTGAACCAATGTTCATGAGCATGTAGCCTTATAAGAAAGTGAGCCTTATTGTGGTTACTGGTTCCCAATAAAAAGGTGTGCCTTGATGTCAAAGGGGGACAGAGCATTTTCATGTTTGATTATGTTAATCGAAAATGACCCTGCAGATGTGTAGTCTGCAGGTTGCACCATCTAATGCTTTGTCTATGATTTTCTACTCTTCTCCATTCCCCTCATCCAGTGCCGTAACTAGACATTTTAGGCACGCTTCAAAAATATAGGGGCGTGGCTTCATCGGGAAGGGGCGTGACCACAGAGCTCTCTTTTACACATTACGGCAGGCAGAGCCCCCTTTACATGGCACAGCAGGCAGAGCCCCCTTTTACACATTAGGCAGGTAGAGCTCCCTTTTATACATTACGGCAGGCAGAGCTCACTTTTACACAGCACGGCAGGTAGAGTCCCCCTTTCACACATTAGGCAGGCAGATTCCCCCTTTTTGACATATTAGAAAGGAAGTGTCCCCTATTTTACACATTGTGGCAGGCAGTCCCCCTTTTTTACACATTATGACAGGCAGTCCCCCTTTTTTACACATTATGACAGGCAGTCCCCTTTTTTACACATTATGACAGGCAGGGGGGGTTGCCGATGGTGCGCACACACCTAGTTACGGCCCTGCCCTCATCATATAATGAAACTACGCCTGTCTCCAAGTTTTGCCATGACATTCCAACAAGTAGACAGACAACTCCTCCTACAAAATACTCTCATTCATCTTTTGGAAGTACTGTTCTTTGAGTATTCTGATTGGTTGCTGCGTGTTCTAGCTTTTACTATAAAGCTGGTGTGCAGAGTACGAAGACTAAACTGATGCCTTGACCCCAATAAACACGCTAAAGTTGAGGAGTCTTCCAGGGTTCTCATATTAAAGGGTCATGACTCCCAGCTTCCCTTGAGAAATATTACATTACTTAGACATAATCATTATTTATTTATACTTTCTGTGGGATTTACAGAGCATTGGGTTATTACTGTTCTAGCAAGAAAAACAATCGCCTTAGAACTTACAAAGAACACGTTTGCCTGCTATAGTTGGGCTGACTGAGTTAAGGAGATACATAGGACATTACCCACATATACATGAAATATTACCTGAGATTGTAATTTGAGTTGCTAAAATGGATGAATGCTTGTGAAGTAGTGCGTGTGTGCTTTTTTGGGGAGGGGATAATTTGATTAGCATTTTTAGTATTCTGTGTCCATAACTTGTTCACTTTGTGTGACTAATATTAAATATAGTACAATATGGAGTGTACTGCCAGACCACAAAGCTCTGATGAGTTGCACTACCTGAGCCACTTGTGTAGCACTCGCTGGCTAGCTAATGCAGGGCTAACTAACCTAGCACCCAGACCAGTAGATGTCCCCAATCTGATAGATTCTGACCTTTTCGGACCAGATTTCATAGACGAAGTGAAGGTCCGCTATAAAGCTCGCAAATCCTTCGCAGACCTTAAAGGACCTCGGCCTTCCAGGCGGCCCTTTCATCAGGAGGGTCGTCCTGCGGGAGCCAGCAGCTCGACCCGAGACTACAGAGGTGCTCACAGAGGTGGCCCTTCGCAAACACGGACCGCAAGAGGCGCAGGGTCCGGCGGCACATACGCCCCCAGGAAAGACAGAGGATACGGTAAGTCACTTTACTTTGCAACCTCCTCCTTGTCTTGCCTCCTGGAGGCAGATTACCACAGACAGGTGGCTGCTAAGAATCGTGGAAAAAGGTTTATCCCTCCCCCTTTTACATTTTCCACGACAAATTTTCCCCTGTTCAAAAAACGCCAGTCCGTTATTAGATGGAGTCCTATCCCTTGCCCTACAGTTAGGCAAGATAGAGTTGGCAGACACTTCCACAAGAGGCTGGGTCAGTCACCTTTTTCCCGTCAGGAAACAGGACGGTTCATACAGACCAGTCTTAAATGTCAAATCTCTCAACCGACACATAAAACCTCGCTCTTTCCGTATGGAGGGCTTAGCCGACTTACCTTTCCTACTAACAAGGAACGATTTCTGCATCAAAATAGACCTCAAGGAGGCCTTTCACACAATTCAAATGCACCCAAACCATAGAAGACTTCCAAGGTTCCTGTGGAAAGACGTTTCTCTATCAGTGGACCGTCATGGTTTTCGGCCTTTCCAACGCTCCCTACACATTCACTCGTCTTATGAAAGCAGTGATCTCTCACCTACGCCAGAAAACGATCCGTTGTATAATCTACCTAGATGACTTGTTAGTAGTCCATGCAGACCAGAAAACCCTTCTGCTTCACAAAGAACTAATTCTTTCTCTCCTCCAGAACTTAGGGTTTACAATAAATTACGACAAGTCCATACTAACACCCACCCAGTCAATTGTTGTTTTTCTGTGTTTCTTACCAGATACCCCTTCTTTCTCGATAGCAGTTCCCCCAGACAAGTGGAGAGACATTCAAGACTTCGTAACTCGAACCCTGAAACACCGTTTCTCGCTGAGAGACTTGGCCAGAGTCATAGGGAAGATGAGATCTTTAGATCCTGGTTTTCTCCACGCTCCCCTTGTCTGCAGACACCCTCAGATTCTTCTTTCAGCTCTCCTTCGTCGGGGATGGACTTGGTTAGACAAAATCATCTTGACACCCTTGGTTCTCAAAGAGATTCGCAGTTGGAGGGACCTTCGGCTACCATCCCCCAGACCTCTCCGACCTCCTCCTCCAGACATTGTCATCACATCAGATGCGTCCCTCTCTGGTTGGGGAGCATTTGCAAGAGACCGAGCAGTAAGGGGAAGATGGTCCACTCAAGAATCGACAGCGCACATCAATCTATTAGAATTGAGGGCGACGAAGTTAGCACTTTCCTCTCTAGTTCCCCCGACCTTCCAGAACAACTCAGTTCTCCTATGTCTAGACAACAGGACTGCAGTGTCCTACCTCAACAGAATGGGGGGTACTCGATCCCTGACACTGTCAAGAAGCTATAGACATCTGGAACTGGGCGGTGGAAAGATCCATACTCCTCTCTGCAACATATGTCCCAGGAGAGCTAAACGAGTTAGCCGACTCCTTATCCAGGAAAAAATTAACACTGGATCGGGCGACTCTGAGACCGGAAATTTTCACCAGTATCGTGAAAACCTTTGGTCAACCACAAGTAGACCAGTTTGCAACTCCATCGAACACACAGGTCCCAACCTTCGTGTCCAAAATATGGACTCAAGGGGCTCTCCACTCGGACGCAATGTCCTTTCCGTTGGCAGATCTAGTTCTCCCATATGCTTTCCCTCCCCCAGCTATGCTACTGAAGGTACTTCACAAGATCAAGACAGAGTGCCTCAACTCGTCTTGGTTTACCCCGTTTGGCCTTCCCGAGTTTGGTTCCCCTTGATCAACCCTCTTCGCAAGGGACCCAAGATTCCCCTAGGCATGCCCAAGGATTGTTTCCAAGGGACTCCCGACTTCCTTCAGGAACTTCCACATTGCATGTGGATAGCGACAAGACTCGGTTGCTGACCACTACTAACCTCTCGACCGCCTCAGTGACCTTGATCAATGCTTCCCTTAGACCCAGAACAAAATCCAGGTACCAGTCCATCATAAATGAGTTTGTCTTGGCAAGCTTCTCAAAATCTTCCTTCGGCTTCTCTTTCCGAACCTAACTTAGCGATAGACTTCCTAGCCGTTAAGTTCGAGTCAGGCCTGGCATCCGCCACCATACGGTCTTATGGCTCAGCCCTAGCTCTTCTCATTCCAGGGCTTACTGAAAACAAGATGTACCTTAGATTACTCAAAGGTATCTTCTTGTCTAGGGATCCATGTCCACGATACTCTTCCATGTGGGACATTAATCCTTTCTTAAATTATTTAGCCACAATACCTTCAGATTCCAACATCTCCAATTTTTCAAGAAAACTGGCTTCTCTACTAGCACTAGCTTTCGCAGCCAGAGGAGCCGAAATTTCCTTAATAGACACATCCGAACCCTGGATGACAACCACTCCACTGGGGTTCCATATCATCCTTAAAGGTCACACAAAAACCAGTTCCATTCAAAACCCTTTGGTAGAGTTTGACCTAGTCAGTGACCAGTCAGACACGGATCTTTGCATAGTTGAGTGCTTATCCGCTTATCTCACAACAACAGCTCCATGGAGAGATAACATTTGTAACCTTTTTATCACATGCCGAAAGCCTTTTCGTCCGGCCAGACCCTCTACAATCAGGGGATGGATAGTTTCTGCCATGCAAAGCTCAGGAATAGATGCCTCAATTTTCAAGGGACACTCCATCCGCGGAGCCGCCGTCACATCACCTTACAATCCATAATGCAGGCCGCACGTTGGTCGTCCACTCGTACCTTCGTGAAACATTATTGGAGGCCTTCTGATACTCAAAGGATAGAATTCATTAGAGCAACCACCAGGTATGTGGTAGTCTACCCACCAGCTGTTGCTAGGTGGCAAGCCTCCCGACGAACAAACACTAGTTTGCAGGAATCTATGACCTGCAAACTTTGTTCTAGGGAATAGGATTGCCACCTAGCAACAGCTCCCACCCTACCCACCCTATACCTTGCTAGGTCTGTTGGTTGTAATCTCTAACAGTCATTAATTATGCCTGTTTATCTCTTTGAATTTCAGGCACTCCAAAAGGTCAGAAGAAGCAGACGCAGCAACCTAAAGAACAAAAATAGCCTTACAAATATCTTTGATAAGTTATGCAAGTTGCAGGAGTTTTTGCTTATATGCTAATTTCACAACAGCATAACAGTTCCTTCTTGGCCATCGCCAGTTGTATTTTCTCATCACCTGTATTACTGTTGAAGGGTTTCTAGTAAACACATTTTCGTTTCTGCATATATATGGTCTCCCGTGTCCTTTGTTACTAGTTTACATGAGCTAGGGTGATCTTACCCCCTTTTAAAAATGTACTCTCTTTTTCTAGTTGGGATTGCCATCTGTAAGCTTCCGTAAAATCTAAATCTGGCGGCGGGGCCTAGCGCCTTATATGGTGCGCGTGGGTCCGGGAGCGACCGCTACCCGCGGCTCTGTCCCCGCTCTCCCCAGGCTGTGGAAAGGTAAGTGAAAGTTTTCTTTCACTATACCTTTCCAGCGATCGTCAGGGAGGCTTGCACCTAACCCACCAGTTGTTGCTAGGTGGCAATCCTATTCCCTAGAACAGTGGTGGCCAACCAGTGGCTCTTGAGCCGCATGAGGCTCTTTCTTTATACAAATGTGGCTTCCCAACACTCAATCACATGACCACAATAGGTCCGGAAACTGCTGCACTCCAGCCAGATACACAGCAGCACTATGGGCACTGAGAATTGAGGGAGCCAGATACTAGAGGTGAGAAACCCACTGGCAAACAGAGGACACAAAAGGGGCTGCTGCAATGGCACGAGTTGTAGGGGCTGTGGTGACATGAGGGTGGGCTGGAGTGACACAAGGGGGAGCTGGCTGGAGTGACACAGGAGGGTGCTGGCAGGGGTGACTCATGGGTGCTGGCTAAAGTGACATAGGGTGGTAGCAGGAGTGACACCTGGAGTGACGCAGCAGGGTGCTGGCTGGATTGACATATAGGGGAGCTGAAGTGTATTATGTGAATCTGTTTTTTGTTTTTTTTCCAATTATTTTATGTGGTAGTAGCTGTTTAAATGTATTTTATACCAGGGGCGTGGTCTAGCACCTCTTTTTTTGCACGCGTACCTTTGGCTTGATGACGGCTCTTTGATGTACCTAACTAGATTTTTTTGTCTCTTTGTCTCTGACTGGTTGGCCACCCTTGCCCTAGAACAAAGAGTTTGCAGGTCATAGATTCCTGCAAACTAGTGTTTACCCCATGTTTCAAGCTATAGAGACTATTCCAGTACCTTGTGATACTGAGACAGGTAATTTTTGTTTTGGCCAAAATTATTTTTACCTAGTACAGTGTTAATTAGAAAAACACTGCAACTTTGAGGGATAAAGGAATGTCCCTCATCCCCATCATTGCTTATGAGAGCCAGTGCACCAGATGTGGTTTGAAGAGATGTATGTTTCATGAGCTCTCACTCTGTGTAAATGGTAAAAACTGACTATTCCCTAATGCAGGGAAGAATAATCCTCATTGTTCAGTTATGGAAAGTCTTCCACAGTGGATAGAGTAGGAATAGATATATAACCACAGTTGAATCTTCTGATGAAATGAATATGCTTTCAATTTCTCAGGTGGTTTGTAGTGTAAAACGTACCACTTTTTCAGGACTGTTTGTGCTGACTGCTGTGTTTATTTGGACAGAAATCTGTTTTTACTATTGACTTAAGGTAAATGTCTATAATGCAAACCTTTGCTGCTAGGAGTGGTACATTTCAGGGTCTTAAGCGGATATTCTTTTTTCCAAGGCTGATATTTTAAAATAGGCATGCATAATGTCCTTTATTTTCTTTTTATTCCATTATATCAAGTGGTCATGTGACTTCATGCAACAGTTTCCAGCATGTTAATCGACAAGAAGATTCTGATGGTTATATACTAACCAAAATGCTGTATCCCATCCAGAAAGTCCATGTCTACATGTGACTTGACTAGTCTTGATTTATTTTTATTGTTGTTATTATTATTATTTTCTCTAACGTCCTAAGTGGATGCTGGGGACTCCGTCAGGACCATGGGGAATAGCGGCTCCGCAGGAGACAGGGCACAAAAATAAAGCTTTAGGATTAGGTGGTGTGTACTGGCTCCTCCCCCTATGACCCTCCTCCAAGCCTCAGTTAGGTTTTTGTGCCCGTCCGAGCAGGGTGCAATCTAGGTGGCTCTCCTAAAGAGCTGCTTAGAAAAAGTTTTTAGGTTTTTTATTTTCAGTGAGTCCTGCTGGCAACAGGCTCACTGCATCGAGGGACTTAGGGGAGAGAATTTCAACTCACTTGCGTGCAGGATGGATTGGATTCTTAGGCTACTGGACACCATTAGCTCCAGAGGGAGTCGGAACACAGGTCTCACCCTGGGGTTCGTCCCGGAGCCGCGCCGCCGACCCCCCTTACAGATGCTGAAGATTGAAGGTCCGGAAACAGGCGGCAGAAGGCTCTTCAGTCTTCATGAAGGTAGCGCACAGCACTGCAGCTGTGCGCCATTGTTGTCACACACTTCACACCAAGCGGTCACGGAGGGTGCAGGGCGCTGCTGGGGGCGCCCTGGGCAGCAATATTTAATACCTTTATGGCAAAAGAATACATCACATATAGCCATTGAGGCTATATGTATGTATTTAACCCATGCCAGATATCTAAAACTCCGGGAGAAAAGCCAGCCGAATTAGGGGGCGGGGCTTATTCTCCTCAGCACACAGCGCCATTTCTCTATCGTCCTAGTGGATGCTGGGGTTCCTGAAAGGACCATGGGGAATAGCGGCTCCGCAGGAGACAGGGCACAAAAAGTAAAGCTTTACGATCAGGTGGTGTGTACTGGCTCCTCCCCCTATGACCCTCCTCCAAGCCTCAGTTAGATTTTTGTGCCCGGCCGAGAAGGGTGCAATCTAGGTGGCTCTCCTAAAGAGCTGCTTAGAAAAGTTTAGCTTAGGTTTTTTATTTTACAGTGAGTCCTGCTGGCAACAGGATCACTGCAACGAGGGACTTAGGGGAGAAGAAGTGAACTCACCTGCGTGCAGGATGGATTGGCTTCTTGGCTACTGGACATCAGCTCCAGAGGGACGATCACAGGTACAGCCTGGATGGTCACCGGAGCCTTGCCGCCGGCCCCCTTGCAGATGCTGAAGTAAGAATATTGCCGTATAAAGGAAGAGGAGTTATTTGGGGTCGGTCCATCGGACCTGGTGGCCACGGCAACTGCTGGAAAATCCACCGTTTTTACCCTAAGTCACATCTCTGCAGAAAAAGACACCGTCTTTTCAGCCTCAGTCCTTTCGTCCCTATAAGATCATATCTGCCCAGGGATAGAGGAAAGGGAAGAAGACTGCAGCAGGCAGCCCATTCCCAGGAACAGAAGCGTTCCACCGCTTCTGACAAGTTCTCAGCATGGCGCTGAGACCGTACAGGACCCCTGGATCCTACAAGTAGTATCCCAGGGGTACAGATTGGAATGTCGAGACGTTTCCCCTTCGCAGGCTCCTGAAGTCTGCTTTACCAAGGTCTCCCTCCGACAAGGAGGCAGTATGGGAAAAAATTCACAAGCTGTATTCCCAGCAGGTGATAATTAAATTACCTCTCCTACTACAAGAAAAGGGGTATTATTCCACACTATATTGTGGTACTGAAGCCAGAAGGCTAGGTGAGACTTATTCTAAAAAAATTTTTGAACACTTACAAAGGTTCAAATCAAGATGGAGTCACTCAGAGCAGTGATAACGAACCAGGAAGAAGGGGATTATATAGTGTCCCGGGACATCAGGGATGCTTACCTCTATGTCCCAAATTTGCCCTTCTCACTAAGGGTACCTCAGGTTCGTGGTGCAGAACTGTCACTATCAGTTTCAGACGCTGCCGTTTGGATTGTCCACGGCACCCCGGGTCTTTACCAAGGTAATGGCCGAAATGATGATTCTTCTTCGAAGAAAAGGCGTCTTAATTATCCCTTACTTGGACGATCTCCTGATAAGGGCATAGTCCAGGGAACAGTTGGAGGTCGGAGTAGCACTATCTCGGATACTGCTACAACAGCACGGGTGGATTCTAAATTTTCCAAAATCGCAGCTGATCCCGACGACACGTCTGCTGTGCCTAGGGATGATTCTGGACACAGTCCAGAAAAAGGTGTTTCTCCCGGAAGAGAAAGCCAGGGAGTTATCCGAGCTAGTCAGGAACCTCCTAAAAACAGTGCATCATTGCACAAGGGTCCTGGTAAAAATGGTGGCTTCCTACGAAGCAATTCCAGTCGGCAGATTTCACGCAAGAACTTTTCAGTGGGATCTGCTGGACAAATGGTCCGGATCGCATCTTCAGATGCATCAGCGGATAACCCTATATCCAAGGACAAGGGTGTCTCTCCTGTGGTGGTTATAGAGTGCTCATCTTCTAGAGGGCCGCAGATTCGGCATTCAGGATTGGATGCTGGTGACCACGGAGCCCAGCCCGAGAGGCTGGGGAGCAGTCACACAAGGAAAAAATTTCCAGGGAGTGTGATCAAGTCTGGAGACTTTTCTCCACATAAATATACTGGAGCTAAGGGTAAATTTATAATGCTCTAAGCTTAGCAAGACCTCTGCTTCAAGGTCAGCCGGTATTGATCCAGTGGGAAAAACATCACGGCAGTCGCCCACGTAAACAGACAGGGCGACACAAGAAGCAGGAGGGCAATGGCAAAAACTGCAAGGACTTTTCGCTGGGCGGAAAATCATGTGATAGCACTGTCAGCAGTGTTTCATCCCGGGAATGGAAACTGGGAAGCAGACTTCCTCAGCAGGCACGACCTCCACCCGGGAGAGTGGAAACTTCATCGGGAAGTTTTTTCCACATGATTGTAAACCGTTGGGAAATACCAAAGGTGGACATGATGGCGTCCCGTCTGAACAAAAAACGGGACAGGTATTGCGCCAGGTCAAGAGACCCTCAGGCAATAGCTGTGGACGTTCTGGTAACACCGTGGGTGTACCAGTCGGTGTATGTGTTCCCTCCTCTGCTTCTCATACCTAAGGTGCTGAGAATTATAAGACGTAGAGGAGTAAGAACTATACTCATGGCTCCGGATTGGCCAAGAAGGACTTGGTACCCGGAACTTCAAGAGATGCTTACAGAGGTCTTATGGCCTCTGCTGCTAAGAAGGGATTTGCTTCAGCAAGTACCATGTCTGTTCCAAGACTTACCGCAGCTGCGTTTGTCGGCATGGCGGTGGAACGCCGGATCCTAAGGGAAAAAGGCATTCCGGAAGAGGTCATTCCTACTCTGGTCAAAGCCAGAAAGGAGGTGACCGCACAACATTATCACCACATGTGGCGAAAATATGTTGCGTGGTGTGAGGCCAGGATGGCCCCACAAAGAAATTTCAACTCGGTCGTTTCCTGCATTTCCTGCAAACAGGAGTGTCTATGGGCCGCAAATTGGGGTCCATTAAGGTTCAAATTTCGGCCCTGTCGATTTTCTTCCAGAAAGAATTGGCTTCAGTTCCTGAAGTCCAGAAGTTTGTCAAGGGAGTATTGCATATACAACCCCCTTTTGTGCCTCCAGTGGCACTGTGGGATCTCAACGTAGTTCTGGGATTCCTCAAATCACATTGGTTTAAAACCAGTCAAATCTGTGGATTTGAAGCATCTCACATGAAAAGTGACCATGCTCTTGGCCCTGGCCTGGACCAGGCGAGTGTCAAATTGGTGGTTTTTTCTCAAAAAAGCCCATATCTGTTTGTCCATTCGGACAGGGCAGAGCTGCGGACTCGTCCCCAGTTCTCTCCCTAAGGTGGTGTCAGTGTTTCACCTGAACCAGCTTATTGTGGTGCCTTGCACCTACTAGGGACTTGGAGGACTCCAAGTTGCTAGATGTTGTCAGGGCCCTGAAAATATGTTCCAGGACGGCTGGAGTCAGGAAAACTGACTTGCTGTTATCCTGTATGCACCCAACAAACTGGGTGCTCTTGCTTCTAAGCAGACTATTGCTAGTTGGATGTGTAATACAATTCAGCTTGCACATTCTGTGGCAGGCCTGCCACAGCCAAAATATGTAAATGCCCATTCCACAAGGAAGGTGGGCTCATCTTGGGCGGCTGCCCGAGGGGTCTCGGCTTTACAACTTTGCCGAGCGGTTATTTAGTCAGGGGCAAACACGTTTGTAAAATCCTACAAATTTGATACCCTGGCTAAGGAGGACCTGGAGTTCTCTCATTCGGTGCTGCAGAGTCATCCGCACTCTCCCGCCCGTTTGGGAGCTTTGGTATTATCCCCATGGTCCTTTCAGGAACCCCAGCATCCACTAGGACGATAGAGAAAATAAGAATTTACTTACCGATAATTCTATTTCTCGGAGTCCGTAGTGGATGCTGGGCGCCCATCCCAAGTGCGGATTGTCTGCAATACTTGTACATAGTTACAAAAATCGGGTTATTATTGTTGTGAGCCATCTTTTCAGAGGCTCCGCTGTTATCATACTGTTAACTGGGTTCAGATCACAGGTTGTACAGTGTGATTGGTGTGGCTGGTATGAGTCTTACCCGGGATTCAAAATCCTTCCTTATTGTGTACGCTCGTCCGGGCACAGTACCTAACTGAGGCTTGGAGGAGGGTCATAGGGGGAGGAGCCAGTACACACCACCTGATCGTAAAGCTTTACTTTTTGTGCCCTGTCTCCTGCGGAGCCGCTATTCCCCATGGTCCTTTCAGGAACCCCAGCATCCACTACGGACTCCGAGAAATAGAATTATCGGTAAGTAAATTCTTATTTTTCCTGCTCAGCTCCGCTGTGAGGAAGGCTCCCAGGACTCTCCCCTGCACTGCACTACAGAAACAGGGTAAAACAGAGAGGGCGGGGCATTTTTTGGCGATATTTTGATATATTTAAGCTGCTATAAGGAACAACACTTATATAAGGTTGTTCCCATATATATTATAGCGCTTGGGTGTGTGCTGGCAAACTCTCCCTCTGTCTCCCCAAAGGGCTAGTGGGGTCCTGTCTTCGATAAGAGCATTCCCTGTGTGTCTGCTGTGTCGGTACGTGTGTGTCGACATGTATGAGGACGATGTTGGTGTGGAGGCAGAGCAATTGCCGATAATGGTGATGTCACCCCCCAGGGAGTCGACACCGGAATGGATGGCTTTGTTTATGGAATTACGTGATAATGTCAGCACATTACAAAAATCAGTTGACGACATGAGACGGCCGGCAAACCAGTTAGTACCTGCCCAGGCGTCTCAGACACCGTCAGGGGCTGTAAAGCGCCTTTACCTCAGTCGGTCGACACAGACCCAGACACAGACACTGAATCTAGTGTCGACGGTGATGAAACAAACGTATTTTCAAGTAGGGCCACACGTTATATGATCACGGCAATAAAGGAGGCTTTGCATATCTCTGATACTGCAAGTACCACAAAAAGGGGTATTATGTGGGGGGTGAAAAAACTACCTGTAGTTTTTCCTGAATCAGAGGAATTAAATGATGTATGTGATGAAGCGTGGGTTAACCCAGATAGAAAAGTGCTAATTTCAAAAAAGTTATTAGCATTATACCCTTTCCCGCCAGAGGTTAGGGCGCGCTGGGAAACACCCCCTAGGGTGGATAAGGCGCTCACACGCTTATCAAAACAAGTGGCGTTACCGTCTCCTGATACGGCCGCCCTCAGGGATCCAGCTGATAGGAGACTGGAAACTACCCTAAAAAGTATATACACACATACTGGTGTTATACTGCGACCAGCCATCGCCTCAGCCTGGATGTGCAGTGCTGGGGTCGTCTGGTTGGATTCCCTGACTGAAAATATTGATACCCTGGATAGGGACAGTATTTTATTGACTATAGAGCAATTAAAGGATGCTTTCCTTTATATGCGAGATGCTCAGAGAGATATTTGCACTCTGGCATCGAGAGTAAATGCGATGTCCATATCTGCCAGAAGGAGTTTATGGACGCGACAGTGGTCAGGTGATGCGGATTCCAAACGACATATGGAAGTATTGCCGTATAAAGGGGAGGAATTATTTGGCGTCGGTCTATCGGATCTGGTGGCCACGGCAACTGCCGGAAAATCCACCTTTTTACCTCAGACCCCCTCCCAACAGAAAAAGACACCGTCTTTTCAGCCGCAGTCCTTTCGGTCCTATAAGAACAAGCGGACAAAAGGACAGTCATATCTGCCTCGGGGCAGAGGAAGGGGTAAGAGAGGGCAGCAAGCAGCCCCTGCCCAGGAACAGAAGCCCTCTCAGGGTTCTGCAAAGCCCTCAGCATGACGCTGGGGCCTTACAAGCGGACTCGGGAGCGGTGGGGGGTCGACTCAAGAATTTCAGCGCACAGTGGGCTTGCTCACAGGTGGACCCCTGGATCCTGCAGGTAGTATCTCAGGGTTACAGGTTGGAATTCGAGAAGTCTCCCCCTCGCAGGTTCCTAA
This sequence comes from Pseudophryne corroboree, assembly GCF_028390025.1. NCBI lineage: Eukaryota > Metazoa > Chordata > Amphibia > Anura > Myobatrachidae > Pseudophryne > Pseudophryne corroboree. Next base: position 209,169,310 of record NC_086448.1, read on the forward strand.
AGTCTGCTTTGCCAACGTCTCCCTCAGACAGGGCGACGGTATTGGAAGCCATTCACAAGCTGTTTTCTCAGCAGGTGATAGTCAAGGTACCCCTCCTACAACAGGGAAAGGGGTATTACTCCACGCTATTTGTGGTACCGAAGCCGGACGGCTCGGTAAGACCTATTCTAAATCTGAAATCTTTGAACCTGTACATACAAAAATTCAAGTTCAAGATAGTCACTCAGAGCAGTGATAGCGAATCTGGAAGAAGGGGACTTTATGGTGTCCCTGGACATAAAGGATGCTTACCTGCATGTCCCAATTTGCCCTTCACATCAAGGGTACCTCAGGTTCGTGGTGCAAAACTGTCATTATCAGTTTCAGACGCTGCCGTTTGGATTGTCCACGGCACCTCGGGTCTTTACCAAGGTAATGGCCGAAATGATGATTCTTCTGCGAAGAAGAGGCGTATTAATTATCCCTTACTTGGACGATCTCCTGATAAGGGCAAGGTCCAGAGAACAGCTGGAGGACGGAGTAGCACTAACCCGACTAGTGCTGCAACAACACGGGTGGATTCTGAATTTTCCAAAATCTCAGTTGACCCCGACGACACGTCTGCTGTTCCTGGGAATGATTCTGGACACGGTTCAGAAAAAGGTGTTTCTTCCGGAGGAGAAAGCCAGGGAGTTATCCGAACTTGTCAAGAACCTCCTAAAACCAGAGAAAGTGTCTGTGCATCAATGCACAAGAGTCCTGGGAAAGATGGTGGCTTCTTACGAAGCGATTCCATTCGGCAGATTCCACGCACAAACTTTTCAGTGGGATCTGCTGGACAAATGGTCCGGATCACATCTGCAGATGCATCAGCGGATAACCTTATCGCCACGGACAAGGGTGTCTCTTCTGTGGTGGTTGCAGAGTGCTCATCTGTTAGAGGGCCGCAGATTCGGCATACAGGACTGGGTCCTGGTGACCACGGATGCCAGTCTGAGAGGCTGGGGAGCGGTCACACAGGGAAGAAACTTCCAGGGAGTATGGTCAAGCCTGGAGATGTCTCTTCACATAAATATACTGGAGCTAAGAGCGATTTACAATGCTCTAAGTCTGGCAAAACCCCTGCTTCAGGGTCAGCCGGTGTTGATCCAGTCGGACAACATCACGGCAGTCGCCCACGTAAACAGACAGGGCGGCACAAGAAGCAGGACAGCAATGGCAGAAGCTGCAAGGATTCTTCGCTGGGCGGAAGATCATGTGATAGCACTGTCAGCAGTGTTTCATTCCGGGAGTGGACAACTGGGAAGCAGACTTCCTCAGCAGACACGATCTACACCCGGGAGAGTGGGGACTTCATCCAGAAGTCTTCCACATGATTGTGAACCGTTGGGAAAAACCAATGGTGGATATGATGGCGTCCCGCCTCAACAAAAAACTGGACAGGTATTGCGCCAGGTCAAGAGACCCTCAGGCAATAGCTGTGGACGCTCTGGTAACACCGTGGGTGTTCCAGTCAGTGTATTTGTTCCCTCCTCTGCCTCTCATACCAAAAGTACTGAGAATTATACGGCAAAAGGGAGTAAGAACGATACTAGTGGCTCCGGATTGGCCAAGAAGAACTTGGTACCCGGAACTTCAAGAGATGCTCACGGAGGATCCGTGGCCTCTACCTCTAAGACGGGACCTGCTTCAGCAGGGACCGTGTCTATTCCAAGACTTACCGCGGCTGCGTTTGACGGCATGGCGGTTGAACGCCGAATTCTAAGGGAAAAAGGCATTCCGGAAGAGGTCATTCCTACACTGGTAAAAGCCAGGAAGGAGGTGACTGCACAACATTATCACCGCATTTGGAGGAAATATGTTGCGTGGTGTGAGGCCAGGAAGGCCCCCACGGAGGAATTTCAACTGGGTCGATTCCTACATTTCCTGCAAACAGGATTGTCTATGGGCCTCAAATTGGGGTCCATTAAGGTTCAAATTTCGGCCCTGTCGATTTTTTTCCAGAAAGAATTGGCTTCAGTTCCTGAAGTCCAGACTTTTGTAAAAGGAGTACTACATATACAGCCCCCGGTTGTGCCCCCAGTGGCACCGTGGGATCTTAATGTAGTCTTGGATTTTCTCAAATCCCATTGGTTTGAGCCGCTCAAATCGGTGGAGTTGAAGTATCTTACATGGAAAGTAACCATGCTACTGGCCCTGGCTTCAGCCAGGAGAGTATCAGAATTGGCGGCTTTATCATATAAGAGCCCATATCTGATTTTCCATACGGACAGGGCAGAACTGCGGACGCGTCCTCATTTTCTGCCTAAGGTGGTGTCAGCGTTTCACCTGAACCAGCCTATTGTGGTGCCTGCGGCTACTAACGATTTGGAGGATTCCAAGTTGTTGGACGTGGTCCGGGCATTGAAAATATATATTTCAAGAACGGCGGGAGTCAGAAAGTCTGACTCACTGTTTATATTGTATGCACCCAACAAGATGGGTGCTCCTGCTTCTAAGCAGACGATTGCTCGTTGGATTTGTAGCACAATTCAACTTGCACATTCTGTGGCAGGCTTGCCACAACCTAAATCTGTCAAGGCCCATTCCACAAGGAAAGTGGGCTCATCCTGGGCGGCTGCCCGGGGGGTCTCGGCATTACAACTCTGCCGAGCTGCTACTTGGTCAGGGGCAAACACGTTTGCAAAATTCTACAAATTTGATACCCTGGCTGAGGAGGACCTTGAGTTCACTCATTCGGTGCTGCAGAGTCATCCGCACTCTCCCGCCCGTTTGGGAGCTTTGGTATAATCCCCATGGTCCTGACGGAGTCCCCAGCATCCACTTAGGACGTTAGAGAAAATAAGAATTTACTTACCGATAATTCTATTTCTCGTAGTCCGTAGTGGATGCTGGGCGCCCATCCCAAGTGCGGATTGTCTGCAATACTTGTACATAGTTATTGTTACAAACAAATTCGGGTTGTTATTGTTGTGAGCCGTCTGTTCAGAGGCTCCTACGTTTGTCATACTGTTAACTGGGTTCAGATCACAAGTTATACGGTGTGATTGGTGTGGCTGGTATGAGTCTTACCCGGGATTCAATATCCTTCCTTATTGTGTACGCTCGTCCGGGCACAGTATCCTAACTGAGGCTTGGAGGAGGGTCATAGGGGGAGGAGCCAGTACACACCACCTAATCCTAAAGCTTTATTTTTGTGCCCTGTCTCCTGCGGAGCCGCTATTCCCCATGGTCCTGACGGAGTCCCCAGCATCCACTACGGACTACGAGAAATAGAATTATCGGTAAGTAAATTCTTATTTTTTTTTTTTGTCCATCCATTAAGGGCTAGTTCCTTAGATTATGTATGTGTATGTCTATAGAAGAGGTCTGATTGTAGTCTTGCCACATTTACAACGACTTTGTTCCATTGGCTAGAGTTATCATAAGGCCTCGCTCACTCTCTGGGTTCTTCTTTGTTTGCCAGTTGGAGACCTAGGATTTCCGTTCCTCTTACTCCCTGTTCCACTCTCCATTTTTTTTTTATCTCCGTCCCGCCTTTTGTCTGTCTGTGTTGTGTTTCCTTTCCTTTCGCTATGTCGTTGGAAAAGTTTGTTACATGTTCTCAGTATAATGTTTATACATTTTATGTCTTGATACCCCATCTTTTTGTATTGGACATGTGTATCTTTAAATAAACGAAAATATTAAAAAAAATTTGGGTGATGGGACTTGGAGTTAGGAGCCACTAGTCCACAGGTTCTGAAACTCTCTCCTTAGTACCCCAATAAGTTCATATTTTTCTTGTCTCCTCACAGAATCACAAGTGAAATATTTAGCTCCACCTGTGGATGTTTTAAAATGTGTCTGAGTAATGAATCCTGCTTATTTTATATGAATACTGTGGAATATTTCTGTCTATTAGAAACCTTGATCAACCATATTAATGCTATAAAACATGGTGGTTGATCGAAGTGCAACAGAAACTGTCAACCAGCAGCTTCACACATCGTACATTTTCCCTTAAAATTCATAATGGTGCATAGGAAATGTGCAGTGTTGAGGTGCTATAGAATCTCTAATGTGCGCAGTTGCACATTGAGCCTAATTCAGATGTGGTTGTTCTTACATGGCTATCACTTGCCGTACAAATTGCGATTTGTATGTGCAGAAGATAACCTGATAACGCCCACTGCTGTCTCATCATTTCCGTCTTACGGTGTATAATTGCTGGTACATCGATACCATCGTTGCAAATTGGGTCATGTCGCAGAGTCTGAGTGCCTCTATAGATGCGCAGGGTGAGCTGCTCTTCTGGGATATAGGTCCAGAAAATGCCATCTGAATGGCTGTGACACGCCTGTCTTTGTCCAACCATTCCGCGTTTCCACCCCGAAATGCTGCCTTCCTGTCACTCACTTTGGGGTAGATTCAAGTCAGCGCACTGTTAATATCGCCGGTAAGGAGGTCGCAGAGCTATTCAATACAGCGTGCTGTTAAGTCTGACTACAGGATTTCTTCTCGCAGTGCCGCAACGCTGTTCTGTGCCTTAGCGTGGTGAGGGCAGCATCGCGTCCGTGCACTTAAGACAGAGAATGCCGTTCTCGCGACTAAACACCCAGTTATAGATGCTGAATCGAATAACTCCGGGACCTCCTTCATATCACGCTGAATTGAATCAACCCCTTTGACTCATTCCTTAGTGCGACCGCTATAGCAACTCGCTCCGGCTCAGATGCTCGCGCAGTAAAAATACATTGACTGATTTGCGTACAATAGCAGTTATGCGACTGCATTTGAATTAGGCCCATTGTGACTGCACGTTGGTGTCTTGTTTGTTAAATCTGTCTGATTTTATTGGTTGCAGCACTAGTGTGACCATGACCATATAGAAGTAATATTGGATTCTTTCCTATGAGTTAAATCATTTATTGGCTCTGTCTCTTAAAGATTTTCTGCTTTTGTTGAATGTGCATTAATTCCCAATACACGCCCACTCTTACAGATGATAAATGAGGCCAAGTTACAGTCTAATCAATTAGAGCATCTGAGCCCACGCATTGTCTTCACATCATTCTGCATGACTAGCCCTTTTATTTATGGAGAAATGATTGCAGGAGATTTTCCATTAATGAAAATCGCATTCCCCAAATTGTCATTCATAAGAGGAATTAGAATATGGATACAAATACATTTTGATATAGTAGTTTATCGTATACTACTGACCTTCCTATATTATGTCCCAGACTGTGACAATATTACACGTCTTTAGCAAGCTCTGATTAACTGATAAGCTTGTCTGCTTTAGCTAAGCAATCTTTGCACTATCCTGACAGCCAAAAGGAGGGGCGACCAGTCCACCACGCCTTATATATTGTTTTTTTTTATTTATATCTGCTGTGCTATTTTCATTCTTATAGTGTCCATTCTGAAATGCATGATTTAAGTTTGGCCAAAGCTGCAGTTTTCAACATCTCCCCATCTCTGACTCAATCTGCATCTGAGTGGCTAATTTCTGTTTGTAATCTGATTACTGGCTTTGAGTTCCTCCAGCTTCCCAGCACATTACTATGCGCTCGCTGTACTCTCCAAGCTGACAGCTTCAGTGCAGTATTGGGAAATTGTTCTCTTTTAAGCTTGCCGGAACGGGCCTGAAGCTGGGCTACAGTTTGCTTCTTCTCTGCTCCCTCCTTAAACATTGAGGTGTCTGTCTTGAAACAATGTTTAGAAACCGATGGATCTCTAGCTATTTGGGAAATGTCATTTGTCCTGAGGACCCAGGTTAGTATATGGAGTAATTATCTTAAATGAATTTGACGATGCGTGTGGTGGTTGTGTCTGTTTTTTTTTTTCTAATTATTGCATTCATGGAAAGATAACATGAGAATGTATTGTATATAATGTAATTTGTTCCACCTTAAACTGTATGCTTGATTAATCTGCTAATGAGCTTACATGGACTTTGCCTCATTAGTGTTAAATATGTCATAACGCTTAATCCAGATTTATTTGCATTTTCTGATTTTGCTCATGTCATTTCAGTAATATTTGCAGGCTTTGATTTCTTTGCCCAAACAGCAGAAATCCATTTACCTCTAGTGCCGGCTGTGTGCTTTCCGATAGCGCCCAGTCTGTACAGAGTGCACACTTGCAGTCTATAGCATTAGATCTTGCAGTTAAGCTTTTGGTTGCTGCATCCAGAGCTCTCTTCTGGCATATGAAGAGCTATTCCTTGTGTACATGGCTAATTGAATGAGGGCCCATTTTGCACATACTAGATTTTATTATGCTTTATATTTTTGTTTCACTGCTGGGCTTAGCTACTTCATAATTCACCAACATGTAACTACACTAGTAACAGGACAGCCGAGAAATGCTACAAATTACTTTTTATTTTCCTTAATGGAAGAAAAGTCTGTAGTCCAATAAGTCCTTTATGACATAAGGAAATTGTTTATCTCTCCTGAAATGCTTTCCAGAGACTTTTCTAACTGGAAAATTTGCAGATTGTTTTTAAAACCCACTTCCCACCCCCCTTACCAAGTTTAATTTGGCTGTCCTATAAAAGAAAACCTGAAGACCTTTTATATTTTTTTTCATTTCCCCCCCCCCCCCCCTCCCTGTCGGCGGACAGCAATTCTGCCACTTCAGTAAAAGTAATATCAATTATTTTGGTGCTGTCCAGCTTGTTGTTCATGAGCTGGGGGTACAGTGTATGTGCACTGTGCTGTATGCACCCTCCAGGTTCTCCTGTTTTTCTAGTGTTAGTGGCGAGAGATAATTTGTGGGTGGAGCGGAATAAGCTTATTCACTCCATAGCTAATCTGTGCCAGGTGAGTGTGTATGAACTCCTTGTAGGACACCTAACTGTAACGGCCAGTAATATCGTTCCTCTGACTTAACTGCAAATTAATATTTGTTTAATATTTTTTTATCATATATGGACATTTGCAGTTATTATTTTCTAGAGGATTCATATGCAAGATCTGCAGTAAAAATTTGTTAAAGGGCTTTTAAAAATGTAAAAATTTCAAATAGGATCAATAAAGCTATAAAATACATTGCTAATTGACTTTCCACCTCCAGGTGCTATTCAATTGCCCCCGCTGTAAACTGTGATTAGCTGAGGTGCAAGCAGAATCAGCGTTATCTAGTACCTCGCGGCTAGCTGTGGGCTTTCTGTGTGCGTTAATGGCACTGTACCTGGCACTGATGTTAGAGAATATGGTTTACCGCAAGTAAGCATTGGGTATTAGTTGTGGTAAATTGCATCTCTTGACTTAATGCCAGGCACGATGTAAGCAATTGAATAGCTCCCTGTCACTCATCCTAGGAGCTTAACAAACTCATGCTGAATGGAGTTCCCCTCATATAAACATACTACAGACAAGATCTAGAGAGTATTGCTTGTTAAAACTTCATTCAAAATTACTAAAAGTTCTCAGGTCATATTCAAAACCCTGTCATCCCTTGTTGGGGGAGATGCAGAGTATGGGCCTTCTTCTGATCTCAAGGCCCTGTAGCCACGGGATGTAGTTATGTGACCGCCAGTCACAATACCTCGCCCTACGTCCCAAAGCCTCACAAAAGGGACTATTCCCACTCATGGGTGTCCACTACACCCACTGAGTGGGAATAGAACCTATGGCGAGCGTAGCATGCCACCGAGCCCGCAAAGGGCTTTGTTGCGCTCGCCCCCGCTGGCATTCTGCGGCCAGGATCCTGGTGTCGGGATGCTGACGGCCAGGATACTGTCCGCCAGTAAAACATACCCAATCCATAGCTACCGCATCACCTGCAAACATGATAGTTCTGTAACTGATTATCAGAATGTGTTTTGTAAGGCTATGCTTTTGCTCATTTAAAATGTCTGTGCAGTTTAGATGGAACAATAGAAGTTTGAACAATGGTTTTGATCTTACACTCATGCGCCAAAAAAAGCAGCCTGGATATAGTGGTAAATAGTGTCACCCACACTAAATAAATGTACAGAAGGAAATATATTACCACACCAATACACGGGCGCTTCACAGGGTCTGATCTGGTGGTATGACTCTCATACAGAATCTAGTGTTGTATAAACCTAGGCGGAAAATGTATAATAGTGTGATACTGTATACAATTATATAAGGAAGTGGTATTCTGGCGTGAACCCGTACCGGATGGATTGGTCTACAGATAGTAGACAAAATCACTTGTCTCAAAATCAAGACGTCAGGTCACCGTCAGAAAATCTCCCCTTCTAATCTTCAACGAATGGGATCTCCCTCCACATGAACTCAATTGAAGATCATATGCAATGAAAGAGGGTCCAATAGTGTAATAACATAAAAACAATTTAATAAGTTAAAAAGTGGGACAGGTGGACTCTCACCAATTTTGTAGGTCTAACGAGTAGACAATTGAGCATGCAAAACAATCAGGCGTCCCCAAAGAGTAAAGATGCCAGCAAGGGAGTCCTCCACGTGTACCCAGGATACCGTTCACGTTGGTGAACGGTATCCTGGGTACACGTGGAGGACTCCCTTTCTGGCATCTTTACTCTTTGGGGACGCCTGATTGTTTTGCATGCTCAATTGTCTACTCGTTAGACCTACAAAATTGGTGAGAGTCCACCTGTCCCACTTTTTAACTTATTAAATTGTTTTTATGTTATTACACTATTGGACCCTCTTTCATTGCATATGATCTTCAATTGAGTTCATGTGGAGGGAGATCCCATTCGTTGAAGATTAGAAGGGGAGATTTTCTGACGGTGACCTGACGTCTTGATTTTGAGACAAGTGATTTTGTCTACTATCTGTAGACCAATCCATCCGGTACGGGTTCACGCCAGAATACCACTTCCTTATATAATTGTATACAGTATCACACTATTATACATTTTCCGCCTAGGTTTATACAACACTAGATTCTGTATGAGAGTCATACCACCAGATCAGACCCTGTGAAGCGCCCGTGTATTGGTGTGGTAATATATTTCCTTAGATGGAACAATGTTGGTTGAATCTACAATCGACAAGATACAATTGCTAGATTATAGACTTAACTGTAGAGATATAAAATGATGGCTGCTTAATCAATGTAATAGTCCTTCACAGGTGCATGAAATGGAGAAGTTATTCTAGCCCCCCAAAAAAGGAGAAATATTCCCCAGCCCCCTGAAAAGTATCAGTAATGAGATTTGAATACTACATGATAATAGAAATACGGAGCTCTGTTTGCATATATTTGCAGAGATGTGATTTGACTGCCAGGCTGTGTTAAGGGGTCTGTTTAAGGGAGGGATGTTTCAAGCAATTGCGGTGCATCCCGCCACTTACCGCTTTGATACTAATCACGTATGTACTACCAAATGCGATAAGTATTGCAAAGGACAGCTGCCCCCGATAAGAGATGTCCACTGCTTCTAGAGCCAGAAGTGTATTTAAAGGGCCATACGGTACTGCTGATGCCTCACTTAGAAATTGCAGTTCATTTTAGCTGGCAATTCACAGAAAAGCAGGAGGGTTGCTAAGTGTATTAATAGTGGAGATACTGGTTTTAAGGAAATTTCAGTGGAGATCAACAAGCAGTTTAAGGAGTGGAGAAGTTCCCCCTTAAGGCCCATATACACTATCAGATTTAGAGCTCAAAGTTGCTCACTTTTGGTGTTTTGAGCTACTTTGAGCTCAAACTCGGCCAGTGTGTATGGCCGGGCGGTGAGCGCTGATGCGTGCTCCTGCATCATCGCTAGCCGCAGCCATACGTTGGGCTGTTTTACCAGCCGAGTGAACCACTTTCCACTCTCCTACTGTGGAAAGTGGTTCACCCCCGTGAACATTGCTGGGCACAGTGAAAATCGCTCAGTGTGTATGCACTGAGCTATTTTCCTGCCAGCGATGTTCCCATCATCGCCAAGCATACACACTGGGCAAAACCTTAAGATTGAGCTGGTTTATGTATACTGGAGAAGGAATGATTACGAGAATGGGATGTGATCACTGGTCCTCGTATACACTTGCATGTAATATGTGCCTTTTGTGTATGAGCATAGCTGGCCTGTAAACTCATTTGTATCTGGGTGTCATGTGTCAGAAGTACAATTCAATATACAGACAGCATACCCTCCAACTGTACCTTTTTTTATTTTTTTTATTTTTATGGTCTGTACCAATTTTTTTACTCTCCAAACTTCCATTGAAAGTATAGGAAACGGTACCCGTGGCCACGCCCCCTTTCCTAATTTGTACCGATTTTTATGTGTAAAATGTTGGAGGGTATGAGACAGTGAATAGATGTGTTCTGAGGAAACATATAGCATTTGTTACAGTGAGCTTGAAATTTCTTATTGGACATGGAGAGATGTGATTCCTGAAAGGCCTTTCCATAGAAAAGTGTAACACAAAGCAGGAGATACCTGAAAAGGACATGGCTAACTCTGGTCTGCACACCCATAGCACTATGGGCCTAATTCAGACCTGATCGCAGCAACAAAATCTTTCTCTAATGGACAAAGCCATGTGCACTGCAGGTGTGGCAGATATAACGTGCAGAGAGAGTTGGATTTGGGTGGATTATTTTGTTTCTGTGCAGGGTAAATACTGGCTTCTTTATTTTTACATTGCAGTTTAGATTTCAGTTTATACACACCCCACCCAAATCTAACTCTCTCTGCACATGTTATATCTACCCCAGTGCTTTATTTCTGCAGTGGGGTACACTGGGGTTCCACAGGGGAGAACATTGGGGTGTAGAGTAGGATCTTGATCCAAGGCACCAACAGACTAAAAGCTTTGACTGTTCCCAGGATGCATAGCACCGCCTCCTCTATATCCCCGCCTCCAGGCACTGGAGCTCAGTTTGTAAGTTGGTGCCCTGCAGGCAGGTCACTAACAGGAAGGGCTGCTCCAGCAGCCCTGAAAAGAGCTTTTATATGAAGAAATAGAAGACTTCAAGGGCTGCAGCAGAGGCACTCATAGTGCTAGATGTCATTCTGACATCTCATGCTGCAGCTCCATCACCTCCCCCGGCGGCGCTGTATACTCCCGCGCCCTGGTTGCCGGGTACTTACAGCGGAGGTCTCCGTTTTTTTCCCTCAGCTAGCACACACTCACAGCAGTTCTCCGGGATCGCGTGGCCACATCAAGGGAGGAGATAAGAGGGTCCCCCAGGTGGATCCCGCTGTAAATCCCGGTCCTTAGGAGACGGGCCGCGCGCGCTGGCGTGGACACTGTGTTGGTACAGGGACCCCACTAGACCACCAGGGCAAGGGCACAAGTCGGATTCTCTATAATCTGTTTTAATATGGGCCCACAGTACCCGGTGGTGAAGTCCAGCAAGGGGATAAGGCTCTGACCTGTAGCCCCTCCCCCAGCCCCAGGGCGCCATTTACAGTAAATGTTCCCGCCCTGGAGCTGCATCTCTCTGTCTCCCTCACTCCCTGTCAGCATTTGGCGCCATCACTACATGCTGAGCTGTTTCTGGGACTGCATGGGCAAAGTCTCCTCTGTAAAGTCGCCTGCATTATCAGCGCTGTGCAGTTTACAGGACACAAGTATTCTACATGTCTTTTGACAGTGTTAGTTAAGAAACAGTGCATTACTACAGGGCTATTTAGTACAAGTACCATGTGATATACATCCAGTCTTTACTGTGCAGTGATATATCTAGAAGCCTATATAGCTTTACTTAGTACTACTTAGTATTGCTAGTCCAGTGCAGTTTTATTGTTTGTCACAATTTCTGCATTGTACATGTGACTGTGTGTGCATATAGCTGCTGTGTGATATCTACTCTGTGTATCTCACTCATACTGCTATCCCTATATTCTGTACCCTGAGGGGGGCTAAGTGCGTCAGGGTTATTATTTGATATACTGTAGGTTTTTCACAGGATATACTTATTTTGTATTTTTCTTTGTGATTCTCAGTCACCATATACCTCTTGAATCCTCTGTCTGTGCTGTCACACTGCACAGGGGGTTCTTGGTTAGGTATTATATCTGCTGATATTGTACTGTGTCGCCCGTGGTTTACGCTTTCATATCAATTTGTCAGATTGGTGGGTTATTTGTACATAGGTGGACATTTATTTAGCAGGTTTTTTTTATTCATATAGTCCTCATCTTCTGAAGCACTTTACAAAGCACAGTCTTTCATTTTGATCAGTCTCAGCCCAAGTGAAGAGGACAATTTATTTTCTCTACAACACACCAAACCCATTACCCCAGTGTTAAGAGGCAACAATGCTAACCACTGTGCATCAGTGTATTTTTCCCTCCATTGCAACTCGTGTTTGAGAGCTCCACCACTGAGCAATGTTAGGCATATAATGTAGGTGCACTAATAAGGCATTCACATGAGGCTTTACAGTCAGTTATCTAGAGACACACCGGTACTGTATGTAAATGATATGACAAGTGGAAGTGCGGAAGGATCTCTGTATACACGTCATACAAATCTGATTTTACAGTATGGGGTCCATTATTTTATTGTAAAATGCACATTCCGACCCCTCCTCCAGTGAACACTGAATTATGCTGCATTCACACCGCAAATGCCGGGTCCTACCCGGTAAGACAAACGTGTACTTGCCGGGTGGGATCCGGCATTTGCGCTCCGTTGCAGGCTTCCCGACCCGGCAATATACCGGGTCGGTTGCCATGACAACGGAGGCCGCAGCAGCAGCAGGGGCGGGGGTGGAGGCGGCGTCGGGAGATGAGCTCATCTCCAGCGCCGCCTCTCCCTATCTTGTGAATGGGAACCGTGTCGCATCGACACGGCTCCCATTCACACCGCACCTGACCCGGTAATCAACCCGGGTAAAACCCTTCTTTTTTACCGGGTTGATTTACCGGGTCAGGCGACCCGCTAAATCGCCCAGTGTGCTTTCACATCGCACACTGACCCGGTTCGACACGGCAATATGCCGTGTCGGTACCGGGTTATTTGTGCGATGTGAAAGGGGTATTAATGTGTTCACATCCCTTCTTGCTGTTTCATACAGAATTGCAGTTGCAGCCTCAAACATGGCCCCAAAACTGTCACAACATGCCCTCATTTTGCTGTTACTGCCCACAAATGCTCACTGACTGTCGGTCACACTGCTAATAACAAACCCTCTCTGCGACCACTGTTGCAAGATCATTGCAGCACATGTACAGTGTGTATTTTTCACCCAGTGTCTGTGACCAAACGTGCTGGGGGCATAGGTTCTTGGACCCTCTCCGAAAGGAGAAGGGCCCCGTTACTCCCCTACCCCTCATAGCCAAAAGGCCTACTGAGGGGAAAAAGGGACTGTGGGGTCCCTTCTTGCCGAAGCGCAGAGGGACCCTCGTGTGTCCCCAAGGTTGGCCGAAGCTTCCCCCTGGGGTTCGAAAACAGCCTTTGGCCCTCCCCAAAAGGAGAGGGCCTCTGCAACTAGGAGAGAGGGTAGCCCATAAGGGTCTCACCGAAACCCCAAACAAAAAAACGAAACGTGACAAAACTATACAAAAATAAGTGCTAGTGTGTTGCACAAGTGCAAAACATGTGCATAAATAAATTAATAAGCCCCAGCCAAAGGCCGGGGGGGGGGAGGGGGGGGGAGATAAAAAAATTATCCTTGCCCTAGCCAAAAGGCCAGGGCAAAGGACTAAGGTGCAACAGAAGAGGGGAAGTGAATAGTGCAACGTGCCTTACTTGTGCAAAGGTGGGCAACCAACACCAGTGCAGGTTCAGGCACCCCTGGCTCTTCCAGCACCAGGGGCACATATCACCTCGAGCTTCTAGTTGCTCCCGACCTCTCAGCCAGACCAAGCTTCATACCCACTCTGTGCCAGGGTCAACCCCCAGTACGAGAGTAGATACTAGACCAGGCCGTTCCCGCTCCACGTAGGGGCTTCCCCAAACCCCCACTAAGGTAGCGGACACTAAGCCTGGTTTTTCTCCACTCTCAACCAGAGGCCTTGCCACACCCCGGCATGGTACTCCACAAGTGTTTCTCCATTTCACATCTAGGAACCTCTCGCACTCCTATTGTAAGAACAGGTACTCCACCAAGTGTTTCCCTCGAGCAGGTACTACACTTGATCTTAGCCAAAAGGCAGAGAAGCGATGTACATAAACATATACAGTGTGTATGCATATGCAGACAGCCGATAATCGCTCTGCTGCAAAAACATTGGATTGTGCACATCTTTGAATGACACCCAAAGTCCCTCCACAGTGACTGTGTGCTAGGCAAGTTTCCTTTCAGGGAATGTGTACAAAGTAATATGGCAACATCATTATATTCTGTTTATAGTAATTGTTTCATATTTTACTTTTTTTTCTTCTTCTTGTAAGTACACTTACAGTAGCACACAGCCACTGCTAAATGTAGAGACAAATAATCTACCGAGAATTTGCATCTCATGTAGTAACTCTCACAGAATATTTCACACTCGGGGGTCTATTTACTAAGCCTTGGATGGAGATGTAATACCAGCCAATTGGCTCCTAACTCTCTCATTTTTCAAACACAGCCTGTGGCATGGCAGTTAGGAGCCGATTGGCTGGGACTTTATCTCCATCGACTTTATCTCCATCCAAGGCTTAGTAAATAGACCCCTCAGGCCTAGAACAGCATCGGCATGATATTTCATGTTTCATGTTGAGTGTATCCTCAATTGTGCTCTTCCGTGGGCAACCTACTGTAAATTATATTGTGCGTGTAGCTGTGCAGTGTAATGAAGGATGAACTGGGTATCGTTCCATCATTCATTACATCTTGTAGTGTGTACAAGCAGTCTTGCATGGTCCGGAACGAAGGGGAATTCATCCCGACCATCTTTAAGATTGCTGGTTGTCTTAGATGTGTACCCGGCCTAAGACCCATTTGTGCCAGTCTTGTCTTTATTCAATATTGCAGCAATTGGCTGCTCTTTTGTGATACCTCTCATATGCACTAGTACTGTACGCTTTGCTCATGTGATTTCCGTGATCGTGTGGCAGACTGCATGAGAGTTGTCTGCTGCTCTCCCGGCTTACAGCTGTATTGACTTTGACCTTCTTTTCTTAAAACACGCAGTATGTTTTTGAAACTCAAATGGATTGCTTTGAGCCTATACCGTTCAAGGGGATCAGTACGTAATCCCGCCGGACGGGATCCCGGCGGTTGAAATACCGATGCCGGAATCCCGACCACACAATCCCGACAGGGGTGGCGAGCGGAACGCAGCCCCTTGCGGGCTCGCTTCGCTCGCCACACTATTATATTCTCCCTCTATGGGTGTCGTGGACACCCACGGAGGGAGAGTATGTCGGGATTGTGGCGGTCGGGATTCCGGCGTCGGTATTTCGACCGCCGGGATCCCGTCCAGCGGGATGTTGACCGCATCCCCGTTCAAGTTTTGCCACACAACTGCTGTTGGAGGACTAGTCTTTATCCTTAGCGTTTTGTGGTCACGTGGCAGGATTTCAGTGTTGCTCACACTTTACCATAGATGCACTACCCACCCAGTTTGCTTTTTGTCATCAAAGGATGAAAAAGATGGATGATTGTGGGACCGTTAAACAGCAAATAATGAGACCGCACCACTCACAGAAATTGGTTTTGTATTTTTTGACATGATCAAACACCCTGTGACATTGTACTGTAGCTTTTAACTACAGATGTGTCCTCTTACATCTTTGCTGTGTGTGCTATAAGTCGCGTTACACACAGCGCGTGAGAGCCGTGTGACTCTATAGCGCCGAGCATCTATTTTTGTGTGGGTGGGGGTGGGGGGTTCAGGGGGGGATCTCCCCTAAATGCATCTTAGACCTAATGTAATTGGATGCACAAGCAGCTTCTGTTGATTAAAATATGTGGCATGCCTATATTATGTGTGACTGTCTTTGTATACAAATGCTATGCTTCCGTGTTTTCCTGAACATGGCATTTTGAATGTAGATACAGCCACAATTACACACATAATATAGGCATTAAGCGCTGTTTAGCGTGACTGCAGCAAGGATGTAAGTGGACACGTCTGTATATTGGTCAGTTCCTTGGACAGTTTTCACATGCAATCGGGTCTATCCACATATAATTCCATTGCACTAATTGCATTGCATAGTAGGAGTTTTATATGAATGAAGGAAAGATGGACATTGAGCTGCGTATTGACAGCAATCCACAGGTGAATGACATAACGACAGGTCACAACGTAAGATTGATGGGTACAGTGTAAATTAATAATTGTAACTATTCCAAACTGAGTTCCTGTCTAGAAATACCAGTAGTGGTGACCTAAATTCCTGAAAGACCAAAATAGTGAAAGTGTTTATTAATATTCTAAAGTGCACGTCCTCTGTAACGCTTCAGAAGTTGGGAATGAAATGCAAATAATTTTCTGTTGTAAAGAAGTTGATAATGGTGAACATAGTGTAACTCATTATTGCTCAATGGTACATATTTTAGAGCAGTGCAGGCTTTGCCCTGGTTGGTTCTGAATGATGACCTCCATAAATGTACGTGTTGTGGCATAGCAGGAATGGCGTTCATATGGTATAAAACATACGTTCTGGTTTGGGAAATGAACTTTGCTACGTTCCACTATTCACTATTATTATTTTTTTATAATTTTTTTTACTTTTTTTTTTTTTTGAAGCTTTATTTTACTCTAAAGTGTAAACTCTGACAGTACATAAGGCTGTAGCCTGCTTGTAACTAAACTGTTGTGTGGGATGTAACATACAAGTGTATTTCCTGCAGTATAAATAGCTATGTCTGTTCTCTGTATACCACAAGATGACTTAAGGCCTCCTTGGCTGCTGAGTAGTTACCAGCAGACGACAGTTGGATGTCTCAGACAACACAGCTGAGGGGACATTAAGCTTATTTGAGTCTAACTGAAATATTAAAATATTAATATTGCCTCAAGGGACATTTTGGCTTATAAAATTATGAAATTCCAGTACGCTGAGCCAAGCCTGTGTAAAGACTCTCTTTTTTTCCATGAATACGAACATTTTGAAATTGTGCTTTTGTACAAATGCAAATAAAAACATTTAATAATCAGAACAGATGATTCATATTCAATTCATTTAAAGGCATACTGAACAGCAAAATGCTTGAATTTAAAATAACATAATTTTTTTTTCAGTCTTAAATTGACTGCAGGTATATTTTTCCTTCCTCATCCATTACACAGCAGTACAAATATGTAAGTTCTTATTATGACATCTATAGTAATGCTGCTGTGCAAAGCTTTTCTGTTAGGACACCATTTTAAATGTCCTGACTTCTGTATGAGCCACCATCCTACAAACCTGAAAAGGCCATCAGGCGTGCCACAGAGATCAACATTTGTAAAAGGCATGTAAATAGGGCTGACGGAAGAAATCACTGACTTTGTTTAACTTGTATTGTGGTCGATTGCAAAGTGGTTGTTGGGTTGTTGTTGTTTGTTTGTTTTTAATTCAGCTTTGTGTTTCAATACATTACCCTACAGACGCTAGTACAAATGCATCTCAAACAATTATATGCGATTACATTTGGCCAATCCTGCATTAGTGTGGATGCTGGTGCAGGTGTTAATGTCCAGTTTGTCTCTTGAAATTGGATATTTTGTTACATCTTTGGAGCATGTTAGTGCAATCGGAAGAGGACCACATTCCCCAGCCAAGACATCTTCTGGCCACATTTTAAGAAAATCATTTAATATTATTGATGGGAACATTGTTGGGAATCTGCATCATTTTGAGTCTCCATTTTAGTGAGCTGAAAGGTTGCTACATGGCATCTCTTACGGAATTTCCAAACAGGAGTAGTGCTTGCAAATAAATGTCATCTAGGTAAATGCTAATGCTGTGTCTGAGTTGATGCCAAGTCTGGTGTTTCTGTGTGAGGTATGACCTGCTAAATATGTGTGCCAAGCTACTGTTGCTGCATGTCAGCAGTGTTTCAGGAAAATGTTTGTAGACCCATCATCAACAAAGTGTTACCCCAATTTATTTGTTGAATTAAAGAATATTTTAAAGTAACAACCTAACCCACAAATATGAGTAAAGGTTGAGCAAACTGGACTGTGCTCAAGTATGGTGCTAAATATGATTTAGGGAGGAATTTAATTGGATACGGTAGCTTTCTGCATGTGAAGAAGGGTGGTAGCCTCGGGCTTTAATACCTGAGGCTATCCAATTAGAGGCGCTTTTTCTTGCCCAGTAAATTACTGTGGTAATGGTTGTTAACCCATTGGGGAGGGGAGTCAATTGTTTGTTCGCGCCTGCTAGTTCATGATCTCAACAAACCAGGTTTAGCTGCGTAAAACTGCTGTCCAAAGTTCTGGCACAGAGTGAAAAGTGCACCCAAACGGATCACTTCACACATTTCTGCATGCCACCTCCAGAGGCTATGAGCAGAAACTAAGTTAGTGCACTCTGCGGCAAAAACAACTGAGTAGCTGCTAATGGGAGAGTGCGAAAATAATTTAGTCGTCCCCCCATATAGAATCAGTTATAAGTCCCTATACCTATAGGTTAACACTGTTGCAGCACCAGAAAACAGGCTATTAATCTGGGATTTAAAAAAAAAAAAAGTTCCAATTAACTGCAGCCTGCAGGCTGCCTTAGGACTAATTGAATATCCCTGCTTTTTTAATTAGCCATGGTAAATGACTGCAACTATTTGAATTCCTCCCTTAAACTTATTTCTCTAGTCGGAGACTTTAGTTCTTCATTGAGATGAATAGTTACGGGTCTCTGGAGTCTGATCCTTTCCACTCGTGCCCACAGACCTACTGTATATTCTTGTGAGTTTCCCTAGCAGTGCTGCAAATATGAGAGTGCTGAAAGTATCCACAGTGTTACAGACCATGCAAAAAAGTAATTTATTTATTTGATTAAAACCATGCAAACATTTTTTTTGCATGTAATCTTGAATTAATATCATTATTTAATATTACGGAGAGCAAGAGGCTGGGTTACAAAACAGCATTAAATCCGTTTACGTTTTAAAACGATCAATCAAATAAGTAATAATCCAAAACCTATATATTTGTATTCCACTCAGGTAAGACTACAGTATATCTACATCTGTTAACTACATCTGTAAAATATATATCAGGATAAACTTTGAAAGAAGCTCTGGAAGCGCTCTCCACACACAGTATATACTGTAGGTTGTAACAATGTTCAACATTTCTCAGCTTTTAAATGCCGTCCACAGTGCCTAATGTGTGGATGAATACGGCTTGCCTGATCAATAACTGTATTATTAAATGCCTTTAGCAGTAGTTATACTTACGTAAGAAGTACTTTTTGTGGGGAGGCAAAGCCTACTTAAATTATAGGTTTGAGGATTTTGCCTAATCAACAGTTTTATTGATGATGCCTATGGCTACGGACAGAGCATCTAGCACATCAGTTGCAAACTGGGTCACACAGACCATCAGGAAACGGAGTGTGAGGGACTAGTCTCTAGAATATCCTATCATCAGTCAATTACAGTGTTAACAGCAGCACAGATCATTGCAGCTCAGCCATTTGCTATATGGCCTACGTGCAAGTGTGTCTCTGTGTGGAAGAGCTAAGGTGACATGTAGACAGTCTGAGTATTGTAAGGTCAAATATCCGCAAGTGACAAGAGACTCTTACTAAATAATTTCTAGATGTACCATTTATCTGTATAGCCCCTGCTTAATCATGTCTTACCAGCAGTAGACAGCAGTTGGTGCATACTTAAGACAACACACTGTTTATTACCATGTAACCTGTTCTGCAGGAATAATAAAGAGAATCATTAGAGGGGGGGAGGGGGGGGGGGAGTTATGGCTCTGCATATTCTCCCCCCTAGATCCTACATTATGAATACTGCAGAACAGCTCTGAGTTTTTCTTGTGCTGACTGAGCTGATTGCACACCTTTCCATTGTGCCCTACATGCAGGGTACATCATACTACTACATAAGCATCAGTCTTCCCATATATGAACTTGGCCCTTTTATTGCTCACCTCCCACAGTGTAACCTTCAAAGTGCGCCCAACATGGCTGCCCCATATGGTACACTTGTGGATGGGATGAAAAATACATAGGCCTGATGGTTTTGATGGAACCCTACTCTGAACTGTAGGACTCTGAAATCACCCCCATTTTGTGTCATCTATTCTAGGGGTGGACTATTCCACCCTGGGTAATCCTACGCTGAGCGCCCAAGATGGCTGCCGCACCTGGTACCTTGTGAGGGTGGAATACACAACCCTTGGAAGTTATTACCCAAAATGCCTACACCAATCCTGCATTATGCTTTCTGTGTGCTTAAGGTTTTCTTTTATGTCTGTGGTGCTTGTCTATTGTTGTATTACTCAAATCCTCTGTATCATGTGCATTGTTTTTGATATCTGTAAAGCGCCTTGAGTCCTGTTGGAGAAAGAGCGCTATATAAATAAAATTATTATTATTATTAATTATTATTATTATTAATTGGACAGTTTATGTAGCCAAAGATTGCTGTTTTGTCCTAGTGATTGATGCAATAGTTATTTCTCTGACGTCCTAGTGGATGCTGGGGACTCCGTAAGGACCATGGGGAATAGACGGGCTCCGCAGGAGACTGGACACTCTATAGAAAGATTTAGGACTATCTGGTGTGCACTGGCTCCTCCCCCTATGACCCTCCTCCAAGCCTCAGTTAGATTTCTGTGCCCGGCTGAGCTGGATGCACACTAGGGGCTCTCCTGAGCTCCTAGAAGAAAGTATAGTTTAGGTTTTTTATTTTCAGTGAGACCTGCTGGCAACAGGCTCACTGCAACGAGGGACTAAGGGGAGAAGAAGCGAACCTACCTAAGTGGTGGTAGCTTGGGCTTCTTAGGCAACTGGACACCATTAGCTCCAGAGGGATCGAACACAGGACCCGACCTCGTCGTCCGTTCCCGGAGCCGCGCCGCCGTCCCCCTTACAGAGCCAGAAACAAGAAGGTGGTCCGGAAAATCGGCGGCTGAAGACTTCTGTCTTCTCCAAGGTAGCGCACAGCACTGCAGCTGTGCGCCATTGCTCCTCATGCACACCACACACTGCGGTCACTGATGGGTGCAGGGCGCTGGGGGGGGGGGGCACCCTGAGCAGCAATATTAACACCTTGGCTGGCAAAACTAACACCATATATAGCCCCAGAGGCTATATAGGTGTATATTAACCCCTGCCAGAAACGATAAAATAGCGGGAGAAAGCCCGCCGAAAAAGGGGCGGAGCCAACTCCCTCAGCACACTGGCGCCATTTTTCCCTCACAGCTCCGCTGGAAGGAAGCTCCCTGGCTCTCCCCTGCAGTCCTGCACTACAGAAAGGGTAAAAAAGAGAGGGGGTGGCACAATTTAGGCGCAGTATATATATATATTATAGGCAGCTATAGGGGAAAACACTCTGTATAGTGATATCCCTGTGTTATATAGCGCCCTGGTATGTGCTGGCATACTCTCCCTCTGTCTCCCCAAAGGGCTTTGTGGGGTCCTGTCCTCTGTAAGAGCATTCCCTGTGTGTCTGCTGTGTGTCGGTACTGCTGTGTCGACATGTATGATGAGGATAAGGATGTGGAGGCGGAGCAAATGCCTGTGAATGCGGGGTCGACACCAGTGTGGATGGACTTATGGAAGGAATTACGTGACAGTGTCAGCTTCTTACATAAAAGGTTTGACGACATAGGACAGCCGGCTACTCAGCTTGTGCCTGTCCAAGCGTCTCAAATGTCATCAGGGGCTATAAAACGCCCGCTACCTCAGATGACAGATACAGATGTCGACACGGATACCGACTCCAGTGTCGACGATGATGAGACGAGTGTACCCTCCAATAGATCCACCCGTTATATGATTGAGCCTATGAAAAATGTATTACACATTTCTGATGATACCCCAGGTACCACAAAAAAGGGTATTATGTTTGGTGAGAAAAAAACTACCAGTAGTTTTTCCTGCATCTGACGAATTAAATGAGGTGTGTGAGGAAGCGTGGACTTCCCCAGATAAGAAATTGATCATTTCTAAACGGTTAATGGCTGCGTACCCTTTCCCGCCAGAGGATAGGTCACGCTGGGAAACACCCCCTAGGGTAGATAAAGCGCTGACACGCTTATCAAAGAAGGTTGCACTACCGTCTCCGGATACGGCCGCCCTAAAAGAACCTGCTGATAGAAAGCAGGAAAGTACCCTAAAAGCTATATACACACACACTGGCATTATATTGAGACCCGCTATTGCATCAGCTTGGATGTGCAGTGCTGCAGCTGCGTGGTCAGATTCCCTGTCGGAAAACATTGATACCATGGATAGGGACAATATTTTGCTAACGATTGACCATATAAAAGACGCGGTCTTATACATGCGTGATGCACAGAGGGATATTTGCCGGCTGGCATCAAAAATAAGCGCTATGTCCATTGCCGCCAGACGGGGGTTATGGACTAGGCAATGGTCAGGTGATGCCGACTCCAAGCGGCACATGGAAGTTTTACCCTATAAAGGGGTGGAACTTTTTGGGGAAGGTCTTTCAGACCTCGTTTCCACAGCTACTGCTGGGAAATCGACTTTTTTGCCACAGGCTACCCCACAGCAAAAGAAAGCACCGTATTATCAGGTACAGTCCTTTCGGCCCCAGAAAAATAAGCGGGCTAGAGGCTCATCCTTTCTGCCGAGGGGCAGAGGAAGGGGGAAAAAGCTGCAGCACACAGCTAGTTCCCAGGAGCAGAAGTCCTCCCCTGCGTCCGGTAAGTCCACAGCATGACGCTGGGGCTGCTCAGGCGGAATCGGGAACGGTGGGGGCACGTCTCAGGTTTTTCAGCACACAGTGGGCTCTCACAAGTGGATCCCTGGGTCCTTCAAGTAGTATCTCAGGAGTACAGGCTGGAATTCGAGACGTCTCCCCCCCGCCGTTTCCTAAAATCTGCCTTGCCGGCAACTCCCTCTGCCAGGGAGGCAGTGTTGGTGGCTATTCAAAAACTGTATTCACAGCAAGTGATTGTCAAGGTACCCCTCCTTCAGCAAGGAAAGGGTTACTACTCCACAATGTTTGTGGTACCGAAACCGGACGGTTCGGTGAGACCCATCTTAAATTTAAAAGCCTTGAACACTTATATCAAAAGGTTCAAGTTCAAGATGGAATCGCTCAGGGCGGTTATTGCGAGCCTGGAGGAGGGGGATTACATGGTATCCCTGGACATCAAGGATGCGTACCTGCATGTCCCCATTTACCCTCCGCACCAGGAGTACCTCAGATTTGTGGTACAGGACTGTCACTATCAGTTCCAGACGCTGCCGTTTGGGTTATCCACGGCACCGAGGGTCTTTAACAAGGTAATGGCCGAAATGATGATACGCCTTCGCAAGAAGGGAGTTTTAATTATCCCGTACTTGGATGATCTCCTGATAAAGGCGAGGTCCAAAGAACAGTTGATAGTGGGGGTGGCACTTTCTCAGGAAGTGCTACAACAGCACGGCTGGATTCTCAATATTCCAAAGTCACAGCTGGTCCCGACGACACGTCTTCTGTTCCTGGGAATGATTCTGGACACAGACCAGAAAAGAGTGTTTCTTCCACTGGAAAAAGCCGAGGAATTGTCATCTCTGGTCAGAGACATCCTAAAACCAGGAAAAGTGTCGGTACATCAATGCACACGAGTCCTGGGAAAAATGGTAGCTTCGTACGAAGCAATTCCATTCGGAAGGTTCCACGCAAGGACGTTCCAGTGGGACCTGTTGGACAAATGGTCCGGGTCCCATCTCCAGATGCAACAGCGGATAACCCTATCGGCCAGAACCAGGGTGTCGCTGCTGTGGTGGCTGCAGAGGGCTCATCTACTAGAGGGCCGCAGATTCGGAATACAGGACTGGGTCCTGGTGACCACGGATGCCAGCCTTCGGGGCTGGGGGGCAGTCACAAAGGGAAGAAATTTCCAAGGACTGTGGTCAATTCAGGAGATTTCTCTTCACATAAATATCCTGGAGCTAAGGGCCATTTACAATGCCCTAAGCCAGGCAAGACCCCTGCTTCAAAACCAGCCGGTACTGATCCAGTCAGACAACATCACGGCCGTCGCCCATGTAAACAGACAGGGCGGCACGAGAAGCAGGATGGCGATGGCAGAAGCCACAAGGATTCTCAGATGGGCAGAGAATCATGTGTTAGCACTGACTGCAGTGT
This sequence comes from Pseudophryne corroboree, assembly GCF_028390025.1. Lineage (NCBI taxonomy): Eukaryota > Metazoa > Chordata > Amphibia > Anura > Myobatrachidae > Pseudophryne > Pseudophryne corroboree. The sequence goes on from NC_086448.1 coordinate 209,193,382, forward strand.
TCATTCCGGGAGTGGACAACTGGGAAGCAGACTTCCTCAGCAGGCACGACCTCCACCCGGGAGAATGGGGACTTCATCCAGAAGTCTTCCAAATGCTGGTCAACCGGTGGGAAAAACCACAGGTAGACATGATGGCGTCCCGCCTCAACAAGAAGTTGAAAAGATATTGCGCCCGGTCAAGAGACCCTCAGGCGATAGCGGTGGACGCTCTAGTGACACCATGGGTGTACCAGTCGGTTTATGTGTTTCCTCCTCTACCTCTCATACCCAAGGTACTGAGAATAATAAGGCGAGGAGTGAAAACCATACTCGTGGTTCCGGATTGGCCAAGAAGAGCTTGGTACCCGGAACTTCAAGAGATGCTTACAGAGGACCCTTGGCCTCTGCCGCTTGGACAAGACCTGCTGCAGCAGGGACCCTGTCTGTTCCAAGACTTACCGCGGCTGCGTTTGATGGCATGGCGGTTGAACACCGGATCCTGAAGGAAAAGGGTATTCCGGAGGAAGTCATCCCTACCCTGATCAAAGCCAGGAAGGATGTCACCGCAAGACATTATCACCGCATTTGGCGAAAATATGTTGCTTGGTGTGAGGCCATGAAGGCCCCGACGGAGGAATTTCAACTGGGTCGATTCCTGCACTTCCTGCAAGCAGGGGTGACGTTGGGCCTCAAATTGGGGTCCATAAAGGTCCAGATTTCGGCTCTGTCAATTTTCTTCCAAAAAGAACTGGCTTCACTGCCTGAAGTTCAGACTTTTGTAAAAGGAGTACTGCATATTCAGCCTCCTTTTGTGCCCCCAGTGGCACCTTGGGATCTCAATGTGGTTTTGGCATTCCTGAAATCACATTGGTTCGAACCACTTAAGACTGTGGATTTAAAATATCTCACGTGGAAAGTGGTCATGCTGTTGGCCCTGGCGTCGGCCAGGCGGGTTTCAGAATTGGCGGCTTTGTCTTGTAAAAGCCCTTATCTGATTTTCCATATGGATAGGGCAGAATTGAGGACTCGTCCTCAGTTTCTCCCAAAGGTGGTCTCAGCTTTTCACTTGAACCAACCTGTTGTGGTGCCTGCGGCTACTAGGGACTTGGAGGATTCCAAGTTGCTGGACGTAGTCAGGGCCCTAAAAATGTATATTTCCAGGACGGCTGGAGTCAGAAAGACTGACTCGCTGTTTATCCTGTATGCACCCACCAAGCTGGGTGCTCCTGCTTCTAAGCAGTCTATTGCGCGCTGGATTTGTAGCAGTATTCAGCTGGCGCATTCTGCGGTAGGCTTACCGCAGCCTAAATCTGTAAAAGCCCATTCCACACGGAAGGTGGGCTCATCTTGGGCGGCTGCCCGAGGGGTCTCGGCTTTACAACTTTGCCGAGCAGCTACTTGGTCAGGGGCAAACACGTTTGCAAAATTCTACAAATTTGATACCCTGGCTGAGGAGGACCTGGAATTCTCTCATTCGGTGCTGCAGAGTCATCCGCACTCTCCCGCCCGTTTGGGAGCTTTGGTATAATCCCCATGGTCCTTACGGAGTCCCCAGCATCCACTAGGACGTCAGAGAAAATAAGAATTTACTCACCGGTAATTCTATTTCTCGTAGTCCGTAGTGGATGCTGGGCGCCCATCCCAAGTGCGGATTGTCTGCAATACCTGTACATAGTTATTGTTACAAAAATCGGGTTTTGTTGTGAGCCATCTCTTCAGAGGCTCCATTTGTTATCATACTGTTAACCGGGGTTCCTATCACGTGTTATATGGTGTGATTGGTGTGGCTGGTATGAGTCTTACCCGGGATTCAAAAATCCTTCCTTATTGTGTCAGCTCTTCCGGGCACAGTTCCTAACGGAGGCTTGGAGGAGGGTCATAGGGGGAGGAGCCAGTGCACACCAGATAGTCCTAAATCTTTCTATAGAGTGCCCAGTCTCCTGCGGAGCCCGTCTATTCCCCATGGTCCTTACGGAGTCCCCAGCATCCACTACGGACTACGAGAAATAGAATTACCGGTGAGTAAATTCTTATTTTAACTTTGTCAACATACTTTGTCAACTTTGTTAACTTTGTCAACATACAGTATGTTCATTTTCTGACACTTATACAGATGTGTCCTCGTACATGTAGCCTCAATACGCCATGCAGCGCAAGATGCCTGGCGTGAGTGAGCCGGCAGTTCCCGAGCAGCTGTCACCATATGGCGCCTTTTTTATTTTTTTTATTTGGCTGAAAATGTGTCTTCGTTGCATCACTATGTGAATAAGAAGCACAAGCAGACTGCTGATTAAAATGAAATGTGGCTGTATCTGCATACAAAATGCTACATTACAGTGTTTCTTGGAACACTGTTTTGAGTTGATGGACTGACTGACTAGAAGGTTAAAATGTTTAAATTAGGGGCAGCACAGTTGTGCAGTGAATAGTATTGATGCCTTTCAGCGCTGAAGTCACGGGTTTGGATGCCAGTGGGGGAGCTGCAGCTGTGTCATGATCTGTCAGCAGTTGGTGAATGACCACCAGTCGGGGATGGAAGGATGGGGCAGAGCCCAGATTGCCCACAAACAGTATTGCAATGACTATTGCTGTCATTTCATATCTGTACTGTGCCAATCATTACGGCAAAGTCTGGACAGATCTGGTCAGCGTGGAGCGGTGAGCAAAAGTGGAAGTAGCAAAGAAGGACGGGCAGAAATAGACTGAGACAAGTTCTGCAGCAGTGTGGAAAAAGGATAGGGATGGACATCAGAAGCCCACCATCAAATGATGGCAGGGGTTCCACCATCAAAACTTTCGATGCAATGATAACTAGCGAACACATCAAAAGAATTTAATGGAAAGAAACAAAACAAATTTAGGGGTGAATTTAGTAGTGTTTCCCCTGAGCTACCACGCGATGGCGCCCGATGGAGAAATTCAGTTGTTGCTCTGTTTAGGTGTTAAGGCAGCAAGGGGACACACATCAGCTGGCAGCCTCCTGTTCTGAATGCCCCATCCATGACTTTAGACCGGTTTAGACACTTTTCGAGGCTAATCCTGGTACCAATGGCTGCGCAAACTCAAGGTGGGGGAGGGGAACAATTTAATAGCTCTGGTGGGCACCCATTATCTTTGGGAGCCTGTTAGACAATTGACCCATCACCCCCCACACACACACACACGCAAAATAACATGTTTGCGCAATAGCATCTTGCACCATCCTCAGTGTTACTATCTACCATTGGAAAACCACCATCGAATGGTGAAAACACTACCATCATAAGATGATGGTAAACTACTAAACCATCGAAAATCGAAGTTATTTATTCTGTCATGTGGCTTTATTTTTGAATGATTTATTGTTACAGCAGATAGTGTCCTGACATTTTCAGGATGGGATAGTGTCTTTCTAGAATGTAGATGATACCACTACAATTGGCAGGGGTGTAGACTGTACCTTTTTTTTCTCTTACGTCCTAGAGGATGCTGGGGACTCCGTAAGGACCATGGGGATAGACGGGCTCCGCAGGAGACATGGGCACTAAGAAAGAACTTTAGGTATGGGTGTGCACTGGCTCCTCCCTCTATGCCCCTCTATGCCCCTCCTCCAGACCATTACAGGGAGCTCTCCTGAGTTTCCTGGAAAGAAAGTATTTTGTTAGGTTTTTTATTTTCAGGGAGCCTGCTGGCAACAGACTCCCTGCATCGAGGGACTGAGGTGAGAGAAACAGACCTACTTTAATGTTAAGCTCTGTTTCTTAGGCTACTGGACACCATTAGCTCCAGAGGGAATGGAACGCAGGTCTCACCCTCGCCGTTCGTCCCAGAGCCGCGCCGCCGTCCTCCTCGCAGAGCCGGAATATAGAAGCCACGTGAGTATGTGAAGAAAGAAGACTTCAGAGGTGGCAGAAGACTTCAGATCTTCATAGAGGTAACGCACAGCCGTAACGCTGTGCGCCATTGCTCCCACACAGCACACACACAGCAGTCACTAAGGGTGCAGGGCGCAGGGGGGCGCCCTGGGCAGCAATAAGGACCTCCAAATCTGGCAATAAGCATATATACAGGCAGGGTACGTATATAAAAGAGATCCCCCTCCAGGTTTTGAATTTTTCAGCGGGACCGAAGCCCGCCGCTGAGGGGGCGGAGCTTGTTCCTCAGCACTCACCAGCGCCATTTTCTCCACAGCACACCACTGAGATGAAGCTCCCTGGACTCTCCCCTGCTTACCATGGTGAAAGAGGGTTTAAAAAAAGGGGGGGGGCACATAATTTGGCGCAAATAGATAATTACAGCGCTACCTGGGTAAACATATAGTGTGTTTTTTCCTGGGTAATTAGCGCTGGGTGTGTGCTGGCATCCTCTCTCTCTGTCTCTCCAAAGGGCCTTGTGGGGGAACTGTCTTCAGATAAGAGGTTTCCCTGAGTGTGTGGTGTGTCGGTACGCGTGTGTCGGCATGTCTGAGGTAGAAGGCTTTCCTAGCGAGGAGGTGGAGCAAATGAATGTGGTGTCTCCGTCGGCAACACCGACACCTGACTGGGTGGATATGTGGAATGTATTAAGTGCTAATGTGAATTTATTGCACAAAAGGTTGGACAAAGCGGAGTCCAGGAATTATGCAGAGAGTCAGGCCCTGCCTGCCCCTATGTCGCGGGGACCCTCGGGGTCTCAAAAGCGCCCACTATCCCAAATAGTAGACACTAATACTGACACGGATTCTGACTCCAGTGTCGACTACGATGATGCAAAGTTACAGCCAAAATTGGCTAAAAGTATTCAATATATGATTATTGCAATAAAGGATGTTTTACATATCACAGAGGAACCCCCTGTCCCTGACACGAGGGTACACATGTATAAGGAAAAGAAACCTGAGGTAACCTTTACCCGTTCTCATGAGCTGAACGAGTTATTTGAAAAGGCGTGGGAATCTCCAGACAAGAAACTGCAGATTTCCAAAAGGATTCTTATGGCGTATCCTTTCCCGGCTAAGGACAGGATGTGGTGGGAATCCTCCCCAAGGGTGGACAAAGCGTTGACACGCTTATCCAAAAAGCTACGGCTACCCTCGGGGATCTTGCTGATCGCAAGCAGGAGGCTACCTTAAAGTCCATTTACACACACTCTGGTACCTTACTCAGACCGGCGATAGCGTCGGCTTGGGTTTGTAGCGCGGTAGCAGCGTGGACAGATACCTTATCGCCGGAATTGGATACCCTGGATAAGGATACCATTTTATTGACCCTGGGTCATATTAAAGATGCTGTCTTATATATGAGGGATGCTCAAAGAGACATTGGCCTACTGGGTTCTATGTCAACGATATGTCGATTTCTGCTAGACGAGTCCTATGGACCCGGCAATGGACAGGTGATGCCAACTCAGAGGCATATGGAGGTTTTACCTTACAAGGGTGAGGAATTGTTTGGGGAAGGTCTCTCGGACCTGGTCTCCACAGCTACGGCAGGTAAATCAAATTTTTTGCCTTATATTCCCTCACAGCCTAAGAAAGCGCCACATTATCAAATGCAGTCCTTTCGGTCAAATAAAAACAAGAGTACGAGGATCATCCTTTCTTGCCAGAGGTAAGGGCAGAGGGGAAAAAGCTGCCTACCACAGCTAGTTCCCAGGAGCAGAAGTCCTCCCCGGCCTCTACAAAATCCACCGCATGACGCTGGGGCTCCGCTGAGGGAGTCCGCCCCAGTGGGGGCACGTCTTCGACTTTTCAGCCACATCTGGGTTCACTCACAGGTGGATCCCTGGGCAATAGAAATTGTTTCCCAGGGTTACAAGCTGGAATTCGAAGAGGTGCCTCCTCGCCGGTTTTTCGAATCGGCCCTAACAGCTTCTCCCCCAGAAAGGGAGATAGTTAGTTTTAAATGCAATTCACAAATTGTGTCTTCAACAGGTGCTGGAAGGGGGAGATTTTATGGTATCTCTGGACATAAAGGATGCATACCTTCTTGTTCCCATATATCCACCTCATCAGGCGTACCTGAGATTTGCGGTACAGGATTGTCATTACCAATTTCAGACGTTGCCGTTTGGGCTTTCCACGGCCCCGAGGATTTTCACCAAGGTAATGGCGGAAATGATGGTGCTCCTGCGCAAGCAGGGTGTCACAATTATCCCGTACTTGGACGATCTCCTAAAAGCGAGATCACGAGAGCAGTTGTTGAACAGCGTGTCACTTTCACTGAAGGTGTTACAACAACACGGCTGGATTCTCAATATCCCGAAGTCGCAGCTGGTTCCTACGACTCGTCTACCCTTCTTAGGCATGATTCTGGATACGGACCAGAAAAGGGTTTATCTTCCGATAGAAAAGGCCCAGGAACTCATGACTCTGGTCAGGGACCTATTGAAGTCAAAACAGGTGTCAGTGCATCACTGCACTCGAGTCCTAGGGAAGATGGTGGCATCTAACGAGGCCATTCCCTTCGGCAGGTTCCATGCGAGGACCTTCCAATGGGACCTACAGGACAAGTGGTCAGAGTCACATCTACAGAGTCATCAGTTGGTCACCCTGACCCCCAGGGCAAGGGTGTCTCTCCTGTGGTGGCTACAGAGTGCTCACCTTCTAGAGGGTTGCAGGTTCGCCATTCAGGACTGGATTCTGGTAACCACGGACGCGAGCCTCCGAGGTTGGGGAGCAGTCACACAGGGAAGAAACTTCCAAGGTCTTTGGTCAAGCCAGGAGACTTGTCTTCACATCAACGTCCTGGAGCTGAGGGCCATATACAGCGCTCTTCGTCAAGCGGAGACTTGGCTTCGCGACCTACCGGTTCTGATTCAGTCAGACAACATCACCGCAGTGGCTTATGTAAACCGCCAAGGCGGCACAAGGAGCAGAATGGCAATGGCGGAAGCCGCCAGGATTCTTCGCTGGGCGGAAAATCATGTAAGCGCACTGTCAGCAGTGTTCATTCCGGGAGTGGACAACTGGGAAGCAGACTTCCTCAGCAGATACGATCTACATCCAGGAGAGTGGGGACTTCATCAGGAAGTCTTCGCACAAATTGCAAGTCAGTGGGGACTGCCCCAGATAGACATGATGGCGTCCCGCCTCAACAAAAAACTACAGAGGTATTGCGCCAGGTCAAGAGACCCTCAGGCGGTGGCAGTGGACGCCCTCGTGACGCCGTGGGTATTCCAGTCGGTCTATATGTTTCCTCCTCTTTCTCTCATCCCCAAGGTGTTGAGAATAATAAGGAAAAGAGGAGTACAGACAACTCTCATTGTTCCGGATTGGCCACGAAGGGCCTGGTATCCGGATCTGCAGGAAATGCTCACAGAAGATCCGTGGCCTCTTCCTCTAAGACAGGACCTGTTACAACAGGGGCCCTGTCTGTTCCAAGACTTACCGCGGCTGCGTTTGATGGCATGGCGGTTGAACGCCGGATCCTAGCGGAAAAGGGCATTCTGGATGAGGTCATTCCTACTCTGATAAAGGCTAGGAAGGACGTGACAGCAAAACATTATCACCGTATATGGCGGAAGTATGTTTCTTGGTGTGAGGCCAGGAATGCTCCTACGGAAGAAATCCATCTGGGCCGTTTCCTTCACTTCCTACCGACTGGAGTGAATTTGGGCCTAAAATTAGGCTCCATAAAGGTTCAGATTTCGGCCCTATCCATTTTCTTTCAGAAGGAATTGGCTTCTCTGCCAGAAGTACAGACTTTTGTGAAGTGAGTGCTGCAAATTCAGCCTCCTTTTGTACCTCCAGTGGCATCTTGGGACCTGAACGTGGTGTTGAGTTTCCTTAAGTCACACTGGTTTGAACCACTTAAAACGGTGGAGTTAAAATATCTCACTTGGAAAGTGATCATGTTGTTAGCCTTGGCTTCGGCTAGGCGAGTGTCGGAGTTGGCGGCTTTGTCTCATAAACGCCCCTATTTAGTTTTCCATATGGATAGAGCGGAATTGTGGACCCGTCCTCCATTCGTCTTTTCATATGAACCAACCTATTGTGGTGCCTGTGGCTACGCGATACTTGGAGGATTCCGAGTCTCTTGATGTGGTCAGGGCTTTGAAAATGTCCGTGGCCAGAATGGCTAGGGTCAGGAAAACAGAAGCACTGTTTATCCTGTATGCAGCCGACAAGGTTGGCGCTCCTGCTTCCAAGCAGACCATTGCTCGCTGGATCTGTAACACGATTCAGCAGGCTCATTCTACGGCTGGATTGCCGTTACCAAAATCAATAAAGGCCCATTCCACCAGGAGAGTGGGCTCTTCTTGGGCGTCTGCCCAAGGGGTCTCGGCATTACAGCTGTGCCGTGCTGCTACTTGGTCGGGTTCAAACACTTTTGCAAAATTCTACAAGTTTGATACCCTGGCTGAGGAGGACCTCATGTTTACTCAATCGGTGCTGTAGAGTCATCCGCACTCTCCCGCCCGTTTGGGAGCTTTGGTATAATCCCCATGGTCCTTACGGAGTACCCAGCATCCTCTAGGACGTAAGAGAAAATAAGATTTTAAACCTACCGCTAAATCTTTTTCTCCTAGTCCGTAGAGGATGCTGGGCGCCCGTCCCAAGTGCGGACTATTTCTGCAAGACTTGTATATAGTTATTGCTTACATAAGGGTTATGTTACAGTGTTTCTCAGTCTCGGACTGATGCTGTGTTGTTTCGTACTGTTAACTGGTTGGTATATCCCAAGTTATACGGTGTGGATGGTGTGGGCTGGTATGAATCTTGCCCTTAGATTAACTAAAATCCTTTCCTCGTACTGTCCGTCTCATCTGGGCACAGTTTCTCTAACTGAGGTCTGGAGGAGGGGCATAGAGGGAGGAGCCAGTGCACACCCATACCTAAAGTTCTTTCTTAGTGCCCATGTCTCCTGCGAAGCCCATCTATCCCCATGGTCCTTACGGAGTCCCCAGCATCCTCTACGGATAGGAGAAAAAGATTTACCGGTAGGTTTAAAATCTTATTTTTGCTATTAAGTATGTTTGCGGTATGTAAAGTAATGTAACTGCTATGGAGGATTATTTGACCCTTTGCTGGTTCCATAATACAAAACCTTGGAATACTATACTGAGGGTGGTCTGTAATGATACTTCCCACAATCTTAAACTGAGTACACACAATACTATAGTGCAGAGGTTCCCAAACGCGGTCCTCAAAGCACCCCAACGGTCCTCGTTTTAAATGTATCCATGCTTTGCCACAGGTGACTGAATTAGCACCTTAGTCAATTTGATTTAACCATCTGTGCTCAGCCATGGATATACCTAAAACCTGGACTGTTGGGGTGCCTTTAGGACTGTGTTTGGGAACCTCTGCTATAGTGTGTGCCGATCCAATAAACTCTCTGATCAGACAGATTATTGGAACAGTGTGTACCTGTACATACTGAGCAATTTCTAGCTCAGGGTGTACTTCAGATGTCGGAAACGGTTACTGTAGGTCGGGAATGAGATCCCAACCACCCAACCTGACCATTGCAGGAGCATTTGAAGCCATTTAATAGCAATACTTATATTTCAATCTCGACATAGTGGAACGTGCATGCTCCATTTAAAAGGGAAGACACTCCAAAATAAATGCAGCAGTTGTCACTTTTATGTAACATCTGTATTTAAGCAAGCCAATGGTAACTAATAGCTATTGTGTTTGGGGTGGGTCGAGCTGAGTAGTAAGAGTGTGTGTGTATAGGAAGCGGGAGAGATATAACAATATACAAGTGTGTATATTTAGAAATTACTGTATATTGCATCTCCACACACCAATATATATCCCTCCTCATTAATGCCTAGAGATGTATGTATATCACAGACCATTGTGAGAGATGGCAGCACCCAGTCAATGGCTGGCTCAATAACCAAATATAATGGTTGGGGACTTTTATAAATCTGCATCCTGTAAATAGGCACTTGCGCTTCTCGATAGGAAAACACTGGGTGCTGTCTGGTACAGCCTTCACTGTGAGCAGACCTGTTACTGGACAAAACCTGCTATTTTAGGGATGTAAATTGGCTCACCAGTGTGTTAAGGTAAAGTGTCTTTACTTGCTCTTTCCATATTTATGTGGGTACAGTATGTGAGCTTCGAGTTTGCAGATGTCTAGAAATCGCCCACTTCGTACAGTTTCTGATATTGAAATGTTTTGCCTGTGCACCGTATTAGCATAATTTCGTGAAGATCTGGATTCTATGTAACTTTTTTTTTTCTCTTGTATCTTCCCACTAAGGTTTTAACAGAGAAGGATCATTCCGACCTAGAACTTCACAACTCCGGCATAGGAAAACACCAAGGTACAGTGCAATACAAGGTCTTACTGAATTGCTGCTACTTTATTTAAAAATATAAATTTTGGGGTAATTATGACACTACTTGAATTCTAGAATTCTCACAAGCATTCACGGACTTGCAATCCTATGTCTGTGTATAGAATAATATAATGACCGCATTTTGGTGATTAGTTTTGGTAGATAATGCGTTTTTTCCCAGTAGTCTGAGTTTCGAAAGAGATTGCAGCCCATCTGGGATAAAGGTTATCAAATATTAATGTGTATTAATCAAAATTTTGTTGCCACTCATACAGTATGTCTTTGTATCTCTCTGTATGTATGCATGCCTTTTAATTTGAGTAATAGGAGTTTGGAATAAAGATTTTTTTTGTCATTTTCCTTTTATTTAATGTTGTCCCTGTACTCTTGAGTACTGGATATGTACCATGGTACTTTTTTTTTTTTTTTCTTCGCAAAAGTATATTTCAAGCCATTGGGTCTTCGCAGACTGTAAGCTCTTATGAACCAGAGCATCAGTGCAACAAATAATGCAAAGCATTACCTTTCTCATACATTTCCTTTGCTCTCTATCGGCCTGCAAGTTAAAAAGCTAACACATCTAGCCGTTTATTTGCAAACTGTAAATGCGCTGCACCTTGACGGAGGTTACGGCCACAGCCGGTTCTCTGGGCAGCTAACTTGCAGACATTTACAAGATGACAATTTCATGGACGAGTAGCCAGAGTACTGTTGTTCTGAGGTGTATATGGCTAAGACATCTGCGTTGGACTCACTTTTTGCCTCCATCATGACATAACTGTAAGGGCTCATATTAATGATGGTAGTAGATGAAAAAACAGTGGGCTGTGCCGCTATACGCATGAAGCCGTGCTAATAGTTGCATAAGATGCTATATCAGGCTGCCGCAGCTATCCTGATTTGCTACAAACCAGTGTGCGAGATATGGCAACGTCCAGTCCGTGGCTGAGATCGTATAACTGAAGCTGGCCACACACAGACCACTTGTGCTGTTTAACCCAAGTTCTACAGCCAAGTTTGGTCACACATAATTCCTGCATGACAAAGGTTCTTACAGTGGTCCGAAACGGACTATATATATATATATATATATATATATATATATATATATATATATATATATATATACACACACACACACACACACACACACACACACACACACACACACACTCTTCTGTGCACAAAATATACTAACCAGACCTCTACGCTTTTCACAAAATCTACTGTATGTCGCTCGTCCAGACTCATTATTTGCTTCCATTCACGACTGCAGTACTTCCTTTGAGCTGCACCAACTGTGTGAAATGCCCTACCACACACAATAGGACTCTCCTTTAGTCCCCAAACCTTCAAGCGTTCCCTGAAAACTCACACCTTCAGGCAAGCTTATCAAATTCCATAACTGCTTGCCTAACCTTCATAATCTTACCTATACAATTACATCCCTACTGTACGGGATCCAGTCACGTCACATCACATCGCTTCTGCCCGGCAGCTTCCAGGACGGTCGCCCAGGCAACAGGGATGCTGGGTGGTCGCGGGTGGTTGTGGGCTGCCTGTAGGGACGAGCAGCACTCCAGCTGCACAAAATTTGTAAATTGGAGAGGGCTTGTTTCAGCAGGCCTCCAGATTGGCTCCTCCCCTATATCTCCCAGACACTCCAGCCTGGCCTTGCTGGTTATAGTCCTCAGTTACTATGGGAGTCCCGTGCTCTGTTTAGTACTTTGGATCCTCCTGGCTTCCTTTGTCTGCTGCATCTGTTCCTGAAAACCTGGTCTGTCCTGCAAGGCCGAGCTTCAGTCAATAATGCACACCTGGCTTGTTGGTTAACATCCTGCAAGGCTACATTTCGGTCAATCCTGTACACCTGGTCAGTCTACTAACCTCTTTCAAGGTCGAGCTTTGGTCAACTCTGCACGCCAGGTCCGTCTGCTAACATTCTGAAAGGCCAAGCTCCGGCTAATCCTGCACGCCTGACCGGTCCGTTAACAGCCAGCAAGGCCAAGCTTAGATCATCTCTGCTCACCTGGTCTGCCTGCTAATATTCTGCCAAGTCAAGCCTATGGCTAATCCTGCATATCCGGTTGGCTGACAGCCTGCAAGGCCAAGCTTCAGCCAATCCTGCAAACCTGCCTGCTGACGTCCTGCAAGGTCAAGCAACCACTGTTCTGATATATCTGGTTTGACCGCTGTCATCCTGTACGGCTGAGCCACAGTCTTTCCAGATATACTCATCTGTTCGCATCTGCCTATGTCTTACGTTAGCTTTCTGTAACCTCTGGAAAGGTAGACTCACGTAGGACCCAGTGGTATCGAAGTCTTATCAAGTTGTGTCCTAGCTGTCAGGACACTACTGTATTCTCTCTCTCTCTCTCTCTTTTATCTGGGATCTCTGGTCTATTGGGTGAGCTCCTACTGCTGGTAGAATTAAGTCCAAGGGGCCCCCTTAGTAAGTGTGCACAACAAGCACTAAGGGGACAGCGGTGGGTTGCTAATGATGAAAAGCATCTTGAGGGCTCTAGGAGTCTCACCATAATAGAACCGAAACTTTGAATGCCCAAGCAAGTCCAAGGTCACCATGTTCCCAAATAATACTTAAGTACTTCACGACATCTTGCAAGTCCAAGGATCTTACATTGGAGATTTCCTCTGCATCTTGCAAGTCCAAGGTTCTGGCTTTTCCCTAACAGAACCTTTGCAATCTGGTGGACAGTTACGCAATAGATAGCACCTATCCTTGTGTATCAATGACTATTTCCTTATGGATTGTAAGCTTGCGAGCAGGTCCTTCCTATGTCTATGATTATCTGTTATTACCAAGTTTTGTTTTATCATTGTTTCCAGTTGTAAATCGCAATGGAATTTGCTGCGCTATAGAAGAAACTGTTAGTAAATTATAAATACCCTCTTGTGGGTCATTTCATAGGACCCCACACGTGCAGGAGATTGAGTGGTTTTGAGGCTCTCCTGTTACTATAGTTTTCCCTATTGCGTATGCGCGAAACGCAGTGAAAATGGCCATTTTCCAAGTAATTTTGCAGCGCTGCAGATGCAGACGCCGGACTCTAGAAAGGTTAGTAAAGAATATATAGGATCAGGGTGTGCGGGGTGAGGCCCCCGAGTTCGCCGTACACACTGCACTCATTATAGAAACATTGTTGCTTTCGTGTTGTTTGTGCCACATATGAATGCAATTATAGTCTCTGTATGCTTGGTCTCACCTGTTCCTTTTTTTTGAGGCAATACATGTGTTTATCTTGTTTTGGTTCCTGGCTACCACCTTTCTTACATTCCTGATAATACAATTCAGTACTGTAATCGCTTACAGACAAGAGGCCAACTTCCAAACTAGCAACATCCACCATGTCTGTCTGGTACTGCTAGATTGTTCCTATTTTTGTTAGAGCACAGGGGTAGACCATATCCAATTCCTTCAGCAGTGCTACTACTTCCATCTGCAGCATAAACCATCTCTTTGTGATACAGATCACGTTCTGTGGAGAAGATTCTATCAGTCATCACTTCTTGCTCCCAAATGTATACATCAGCAGCGGGACGTCACAGATTTTTGCAAATATCAGTATATGTGATTTCAACGTTCTGCTTGGGCCCTTTTGGTGATTTTCTCTCTTACGCCTTTCCAAATTGAGCATTGTTTCTTGTGCCTAGAACATACACTTAATTCTTTATTGTGTGATTTAAGGACCATTCCAAATTGTCATGTATACATTTTTTTCTTTTGCCAATCTGACTTGTTTTGCCTCATCTTCAAGACTTTTTCAAAGTTTGACTTGCTGCTATTAATCACTGTGCGGATGCCTCCTCTGTGGTTTAAAGGTTCCACGTAACTGACTTACTTTAGATAATAAGAATTTACTTACCGATAATTCTATTTCTCGGAGTCCGTAGTGGATGCTGGGGTTCCTGAAAGGACCATGGGGAATAGCGGCTCCGCAGGAGACAGGGCACAAAAAGTAAAGCTTTACGATCAGGTGGTGTGTACTGGCTCCTCCCCCTATGACCCTCCTCCAAGCCTCAGTTAGGTACTGTGCCCGGACGAGCGTACACAATAAGGAAGGATTTTGAATCCCGGGTAAGACTCATACCAGCCACACCAATCACACTGTACAACCTGTGATCTGAACCCAGTTAACAGTATGATAACAGCGGAGCCTCTGAAAAGATGGCTCACAACAATAATAACCCGATTTTTGTAACTATGTACAAGTATTGCAGACAATCCGCACTTGGGATGGGCGCCCAGCATCCACTACGGACTCCGAGAAATAGAATTATCGGTAAGTAAATTCTTATTTTCTCTATCGTCCTAGTGGATGCTGGGGTTCCTGAAAGGACCATGGGGATAATACCAAAGCTCCCAAACGGGCGGGAGAGTGCGGATGACTCTGCAGCACCGAATGAGAGAACTCCAGGTCCTCCTTAGCCAGGGTATCAAATTTGTAGGATTTTACAAACGTGTTTGCCCCTGACTAAATAACCGCTCGGCAAAGTTGTAAAGCCGAGACCCCTCGGGCAGCCGCCCAAGATGAGCCCACCTTCCTTGTGGAATGGGCATTTACATATTTTGGCTGTGGCAGGCCTGCCACAGAATGTGCAAGCTGAATTGTATTACACATCCAACTAGCAATAGTCTGCTTAGAAGCAAGAGCACCCAGTTTGTTGGGTGCATACAGGATAACAGCAAGTCCGTTTTCCTGACTCCAGCCGTCCTGGAACATATTTTCAGGGCCCTGACAACATCTAGCAACTTGGAGTCCTCCAAGTCCCTAGTAGGTGCAAGGCACCACAATAAGCTGGTTCAGGTGAAACACTGACACCACCTTAGGGAGAGAACTGGGGACGAGTCCGCAGCTCTGCCCTGTCCGAATGGACAAACAGATATGGGCTTTTTTGAGAAAAAACCACCAATTTGACACTCGCCTGGTCCAGGCCAGGGCCAAGAGCATGGTCACTTTTCATGTGAGATGCTTCAAATCCACAGATTTGACTGGTTTTAAACCAATGTGATTTGAGGAATCCCAGAACTACGTTGAGATCCCACAGTGCCACTGGAGGCACAAAAGGGGGTTGTATATGCAATACTCCCTTGACAAACTTCTGGACTTCAGGAACTGAAGCCAATTCTTTCTGGAAGAAAATCGACAGGGCCGAAATTTGAACCTTAATGGACCCCAATTTGCGGCCCATAGACACTCCTGTTTGCAGGAAATGCAGGAAACGACCGAGTTGAAATTTCTTTGTGGGGCCATCCTGGCCTCACACCACGCAACATATTTTCGCCACATGTGGTGATAATGTTGTGCGGTCACCTCCTTTCTGGCTTTGACCAGGGTAGGAATGACCTCTTCCGGAATGCCTTTTTCCCTTAGGATCCGGCGTTCCACCGCCATGCCGACAAACGCAGCTGCGGTAAGTCTTGGAACAGACATGGTACTTGCTGAAGCAAATCCCTTCTTAGCAGCAGAGGCCATAAGACCTCTGTAAGCATCTCTTGAAGTTCCGGGTACCAAGTCCTTCTTGGCCAATCCGGAGCCATGAGTATAGTTCTTACTCCTCTACGTCTTATAATTCTCAGCACCTTAGGTATGAGAAGCAGAGGAGGGAACACATACACCGACTGGTACACCCACGGTGTTACCAGAACGTCCACCGCTATTGCCTGAGGGTCTCTTGACCTGGCGCAATACCTGTCCCGTTTTTTGTTCAGACGGGACGCCATCATGTCCACCTTTGGTATTTCCCAACGGTTTACAATCATGTGGAAAAAACTTCCCGATGAAGTTTCCACTCTCCCGGGTGGAGGTCGTGCCTGCTGAGGAAGTCTGCTTCCCAGTTTCCATTCCCGGGATGAAACACTGCTGACAGTGCTATCACATGATTTTCCGCCCAGCGAAAAGTCCTTGCAGTTTTTGCCATTGCCCTCCTGCTTCTTGTGTCGCCCTGTCTGTTTACGTGGGCGACTGCCGTGATGTTTTTCCCACTGGATCAATACCGGCTGACCTTGAAGCAGAGGTCTTGCTAAGCTTAGATCATTATAAATTTACCCTTAGCTCCAGTATATTTATGTGGAGAAAAGTCTCCAGACTTGATCACACTCCCTGGAAATTTTTTCCTTGTGTGACTGCTCCCCAGCCTCTCGGGCTGGGCTCCGTGGTCACCAGCATCCAATCCTGAATGCCGAATCTGCGGCCCTCTAGAAGATGAGCACTCTATAACCACCACAGGAGAGACACCCTTGTCCTTGGATATAGGGTTATCCGCTGATGCATCTGAAGATGCGATCCGGACCATTTGTCCAGCAGATCCCACTGAAAAGTTCTTGCGTGAAATCTGCCGAATGGAATTGCTTCGTAGGAAGCCACCATTTTTACCAGGACCCTTGTGCAATGATGCACTGTTTTTAGGAGGTTCCTGACTAGCTCGGATAACTCCCTGGCTTTCTCTTCCGGGAGAAACACCTTTTTCTGGACTGTGTCCAGAATCATCCCTAGGCACAGCAGACGTGTCGTCGGGATCAGCTGCGATTTTGGAATATTTAGAATCCACCCGTGCTGTTGTAGCAGTATCCGAGATAGTGCTACTCCGACCTCCAACTGTTCCCTGGACTATGCCCTTATCAGGAGATCGTCCAAGTAAGGGATAATTAAGACGCCTTTTCTTCGAAGAAGAATCATCATTTCGGCCATTACCTTGGTAAAGACCCGGGGTGCCGTGGACAATCCAAACGGCAGCGTCTGAAACTGATAGTGACCGTTCTGCACCACGAACCTGAGGTACCCTTAGTGAGAAGGGCAAATTTGGGACATAGAGGTAAGCATCCCTGATGTCCCGGGACACTATATAGTCCCCTTCTTCCTGGTTCGTTATCACTGCTCTGAGTGACTCCATCTTGATTTGAACCTTTGTAAGTGTTCAAAAAATTTTTAGAATAAGTCTCACCTAGCCTTCTGGCTTCAGTACCACAATATAGTGTGGAATAATACCCCTTTTCTTGTAGTAGGAGAGGTAATTTAATTATCACCTGCTGGGAATACAGCTTGTGAATTTTTTCCCATACTGCCTCCTTGTCGGAGGGAGACCTTGGTAAAGCAGACTTCAGGAGCCTGCGAAGGGGAAACGTCTCGACATTCCAATCTGTACCCCTGGGATACTACTTGTAGGATCCAGGGGTCCTGTACGGTCTCAGCGCCATGCTGAGAGCTTGTCAGAAGCGGTGGAACGCTTCTGTTCCTGGGAATGGGCTGCCTGCTGCAGTCTTCTTCCCTTTCCTCTATCCCTGGGCAGATATGATCTTATAGGGACGAAAGGACGGAGGCTGAAAAGACGGTGTCTTTTTCTGCAGAGATGTGACTTAGGGTAAAAACGGTGGATTTTCCAGCAGTTGCCGTGGCCACCAGGTCCGATGGACCGACCCCAAATAACTCCTCTTCCTTTATACGGCAATACACCTTTGTGCCGTTTGGAATCTGCATCACCTGACCACTGTCGTGTCCATAACATCTTCTGGCAGATATGGACATCGCATTTACTCTTGATGCCAGAGTGCAAATATCCCTCTGTGCATCTCGCATATATAGAAATGCATCCTTTAAATGCTCTATAGTCAATAAAATACTGTCCCTGTCAAGGGTATCAATATTTTTAGTCAGGGAATCCGACCAAGCCACCCCAGCTCTGCACATCCAGGCTGAGGCGATCGCTGGTCGCAGTATAACACCAGTATGTGTGTATATACTTTTTATGATATTTTCCAGCCTCCTGTCAGCTGGTCCTTGAGGACGGCCCTATCTATAGACGGTACCGCCACTTGTTTTGATAAGCGTGTGAGCGCCTTAGCCACCCTAAGGGGTGTTTCCCAACGCGCCCTAACTTCTGGCGGGAAAGGGTATACCGCCCCTAATTTTCTATCGGGGGGAACCCACGCATCATCACACACTTTATTTAATTTATCTGATTCAGGAAAAACTACGGTAGTTTTTTCACATCCCACATAATACCCTCTTTTGTGGTACTTGTAGTATCAGAAATATGTAACACCTCCTTCATTGCCTTTAACGTGTGGCCCTAATAAGGAATACGTTTGTTTATTCACCGTCGACACTGGATTCAGTGTCCCTGTCTGTGTCTGTGTCGACCGACTAAAGTAAACGGGCGTTTTAAAACCCCTGACGGTGTTTTTGAGACGTCTGGACCGGTACTAATTGTTTGTCGGCCGTCTCATGTCGTCAACCGACCTTGCAGCGTGTTGACATTATCACGTAATTCCCTAAATAAGCCATCCATTCCGGTGTCGACTCCCTAGAGAGTGACATCACCATTACAGGCAATTGCTCCGCCTCCTCACCAACATCGTCCTCATACATGTCGACACACACGTACCGACACACAGCACACACACAGGGAATGCTCTGATAGAGGACAGGACCCACTAGCCCTTTGGAGAGACAGAGGGAGAGTTTGCCAGCACACACCAAAAACGCTATAATTATATAGGGACAACCTTATATAAGTGTTTTCCCTTATAGCATCTTTATTATATATTTCTAACGCCAAATTAGTGCCCCCCCTCTCTGTTTTAACCCTGTTTCTGTAGTGCAGTGCAGGGGAGAGCCTGGGAGCCTTCCCTCCAGCCTTTCTGTGAGGGAAAATGGCGCTGTGTGCTGAGGAGATAGGCCCCGCCCCTTTTTCGGCGGCCTCGTCTCCCGCTCTTAACGGATTCTGGCAGGGGTTAAATATCTCCATATAGCCTCCGGAGGCTATATGTGAGGTATTTTTAGCCAAAATAGGTTTTCATTTGCCTCCCAGGGCGCCCCCCTCCCAGCGCCCTGCACCCTCAGTGACTGCCGTGTGAAGTGTGCTGAGAGGAAAATGGCGCACAGCTGCAGTGCTGTGCGCTACCTTTAGAAGACTGAGGAGTCTTCTGCCGCCGATTCTGGACCTCTTCTTACTTCAGCATCTGCAAGGGGGCCGGCGGCAAGGCTCCGGTGACCATCCAGGCTGTACCTGTGATCGTCCCTCTGGAGCTGATGTCCAGTAGCCAAGAAGCCAATCCATCCTGCACGCAGGTGAGTTCACTTCTTCTCCCCTAAGTCCCTCGTTGCAGTGATCCTGTTGCCAGCAGGACTCACTGTAAAATAAAAAACCTAAGCTAAACTTTTCTAAGCAGCTCTTTAGGAGAGCCACCTAGATTGCACCCTTCTCGGCCGGGCACAAAAATCTAACTGAGGCTTGGAGGAGGGTCATAGGGGGAGGAGCCAGTACACACCACCTGATCGTAAAGCTTTACTTTTTGTGCCCTGTCTCCTGCGGAGCCGCTATTCCCCATGGTCCTTTCAGGAACCCCAGCATCCACTAGGACGATAGAGAAATTGGATTTACCTGGACCAAACATCTATAGGTCTTCCTATGCGAAATTCGATTATCATAAAAAGAATTTGCATTTATCAAGTAGCCACCTTAACGATTACTGTACCTGCACATCATGGAAACCGTACAGAGCATATACTCTTCTTGCGGATGGGTCCTGCTAATCTGTCCGTGGATGTTAACGTTCTGCAGTTGCACGTTTTCGATTTCTGATATGGGACTAGTGTTTTATAATTTTGGATATAGACATTTGTCTACGTATTACCACCCGTATCTGTATTTGATGCAGTTATTTGGATCCCTCATCACTTTGTCAGAATATCGAAAGGAGGCACCAGTTGTCTTTATGTATGACTTGGCAAGTAACATAATTGTCTGTTTTCTGTAATATTGTGACTGAAGTTTTATGTAGAATTCTGATTATAGTCACCTGTGTTTTTTAATAAAAAAAAAATTCTATTTCATATTATTTTTTTTTAGATGTAATTATTCTGCATGTGAATTTCTAATCAAGGTTTCTTTCTTGTCGATTAGTTCTTAGTCCTTTTTTCTTTATACTTTTGTGTTCATCTACATGGCTTTCAGATTGTAGTGTTAATTCTTACTTCCAGGGTATACGCCAGTGTCCTGCATGTGTTATACTGTGCAGATATTATGGCTAGCCCATGATTACACTTTGTCCTCAGCCATTAACAGGAGTTGTGCTACCGTGTTCAGCATTGCATATATATGCTCCTGCATGTCCTTTCCTTTGCCAAACTTTATATAGTTTACTCAGTAGAAGCAGATTGTTTCATTTTGGCTCTTTCACACTACTGTAATGCATTCCACATGCCTTTTGTGGGAGTCTCCTATTTTACATGAACTAGCTTTTCTCTATCGTCCTAGTGGATGCTGGGGTTCCTGAAAGGACCATGGGGAATAGCGGCTCCGCAGGAGACAGGGCACAAAAAGTAAAGCTTTAGGATCAGGTGGTGTGCACTGGCTCCTCCCCCTATGACCCTCCTCCAAGCCTCAGTTAGATTTTTGTGCCCGGCCGAGAAGGGTGCAATCCAGGTGGCTCTCCTAAAGAGCAGCTTAGAAAAGTTTAGCTTAGGTTTTTTATTTTACAGTGAGTCCTGCTGGCAACAGGATCACTGCAACGAGGGACTTAGGGGAGAAGAAGTGAACTCACCTGCGTGCAGGATGGATTGGCTTCTTTGGCTACTGGACATTAGCTCCAGAGGGACGATCACAGGTACAGCCTGGATGGTCACCGGAGCCTCGCCGCCGGCCCCCTTGCAGATGCTGAAACAAGAAGAAGGTCCAGAATCGGCGGCATGAAGACTCCTCAGTCTTCTTAAGGTAGCGCACAGCACTGCAGCTGTGCGCCATTTCCTCTCAGCACACTTCACACGGCAGTCACTGAGGGTGCAGGGCGCTGGAAGGGGGGCGCCCTGGGAGGCAATGAAAACCTATTTTTGGCTAAAAATACCTCACATATAGCCCCCGGAGGCTATATGGAGATATTTAACCCCTGCCAGAATCCGTTAAGAGCGGGAGACGAGGCCGCCGAAAAAGGGGCGGGGCCTATCTCCTCCGCACACAGCGCCATTTTCCCTCACAGAAAGGCTGGAGGGAAGGCTCCCAGGCTCTCCCCTGCACTGCACTACAGAAACAGGGTTAAAACAGAGAGGGGGGGCACTAATTTGGCGTTAGAAATATATAAAAAAGATGCTATAAGGGAAAACACTTATATAAGGTTGTCCCTATAAAATTATAGCGTTTTTGGTGTGTGCTGGCAAACTCTCCCTCTGTTTCTCCAAAGGGCTAGTAGGTCCTGTCCTCTATCAGAGCATTCCCTGTGTGTGTGCTGTGTGTCGGTACGTGTGTGTCGACATGTATGAGGACGATGTTGGTGAGGAGGCGGAGCAATTGCCTGTAATGGTGATGTCACTCTCTAGGGAGTCGACACCGGAATGGATGGCTTATTTAGGGAATTACGTGATAATGTCAACACGCGGCAAGGTCGGTTGACGACATGAGACGGCCGACAAACAATTAGTACCGGTCCAGACGTCTCAAAAACACCGTCAGGGGTTTTAAAACGCCCGTTTACTTTAGTCGGTCGACACAGACACAGACAGGGACACTGAATCCAGTGTCGACGGTGAATAAACAAACGTATTCCTTATTAGGGCCACACGTTAAGGGCAATGAAGGAGGTGTTACATATTTCTGATACTACAAGTACCACAAAAGAGGGTATTATGTGGGATGTGAAAAAACTACCTGTAGTTTTTCCTGAATCAGATAAATTAAATGAAGTGTGTGATGATGCGTGGGTTCCCCCCGATAGAAAATATGGGCGGTATACCCTTTCCCGCCAGAAGTTAGGGCGCGTTGGGAAACACCCCTTAGGGTGGATAAGGCGCTCACACGCTTATCAGAACAAGTGGCGGTACCGTCTATAGATAGGGCCGTCCTCAAGGAGCCAGCTGACAGGAGGCTGGAAAATATCATAAAAAGTATATACACACATACTGGTGTTATACTGCGACCAGCGATCGCCTCAGCCTGGATGTGCAGAGCTGGGGTGGCTTGGTCGGATTCCCTGACTAAAAATATTGATACCCTTGACAGGGACAGTATTTTATTGACTATAGAGCATTTAAAGGATGCATTTCTATATATGCGAGATGCACAGAGGGATATTTGCACTCTGGCATCAAGAGTAAGTGCGATGTCCATATCTGCCAGAAGATGTTTATGGACACGACAGTGGTCAGGTGATGCAGATTCCAAACGGCACAAAGGTGTATTGCCGTATAAAGGAAGAGGAGTTATTTGGGGTCGGTCCATCGGACCTGGTGGCCACGGCAACTGCTGGAAAATCCACCGTTTTTTACCCTAAGTCACATCTCTGCAGAAAAAGACACCGTCTTTTCAGCTTCAGTCCTTTCGTCCCTATAAGAGTCATATCTGCCCAGGGATAGAGGAAAGGGAAGAAGACTGCAGCAGGCAGCCCATTCCCAGGAACAGAAGCGTTCCACCGCTTCTGACAAGCTCTCAGCATGACGCTGAGACCGTACAGGACCCCTGGATCCTACAAGTAGTATCCCAGGGGTACAGATTGGAATGTCGAGACGTTTCCCCTGCGCAGGCTCCTGAAGTCTGCTTTACCAAGGTCTCCCTCCGACAAGGAGGCAGTATGGGAAAAAATTCACGAGCTGTATTCCCAGCAGGTGATAATTAAATTACCCCTCCTACAACAAGAAAAAGGGTATTATTCCACACTATATTGTGGTACTGAAGCCAGAAGGCTAGGTGAGACCTATTCTAAATCTAAAAAAATTTGAACACTTACAAAGGTTCAAATCAAGATGGAGTCACTCAGAGCAGTGATAACGAACCTGGAAGAAGGGGACTATATGGTGTCCCGAGACATCAGGGATGCTTACCTCCATGTCCCAAATTTGCCCTTATCACTAAGGGTACCTCAGGTTCGTGGTACAGAACTGTCACTATCAGTTTCAGACGCTGCCGTTTGGATTGTCCACGGCACCCCGGGTCTTTACCAAGGTAATGGCCGAAATGATGGTTCTTCTTCGAAGAAAAGGCGTCTTAATTATCCCTTACTTGGACGATCTCCTGATAAGGGCAAAGTCCAGGGAACAGTTGGAGGTCGGAGTAGCACTATCTCGGATACTGTTACAACAGCAGGGGTGGATTCTAAATATTCCAAAATCGCAGCTGATCCCGACAACAAGTCTCCTGTGCTTAGGGATGATTCTGGACACAGTCCAGAAAAAGGTGTTTCTCCCGGAAGAGAAAGCCAGGGAGTTATCCGAGCTAGTCAGGAACCTCCTAAAATCAGTGCATCATTGCACAAGGGCCATGGTAAAAAAATGGTGACTTCCTTCGAAGCAATTCCAGTCGGCAGATTTCATGCAAGAACTTTTCAGTGGGATCTGCTGGACAAATGGTCCGGATCGCATCTTCAGATGCATCAGCGGATAACCCTATATCCAAGGACAAGGGTGTCTCTCCTGTGGTGGTTACAGAGTGCTCATCTTCTAGAGGGCCGCAGATTCGGCATTCAGTTTTGGATGTTGGTGACCACGGAGGCCAGCCCGAGAGGCTGGGGAGCAGTCACACAAGGAAAAAATTTTCCAGGGAGTGTGATCAAGTCTGGAGACTTTTCTCCACATAAATATAGCTAAGGGTAAATTTATAATGCTCTAAGCTTAGCAAGACCTCTGCTTCAAGGTCAGCCGGTATTGATCCAGTGGAATAAAACATCACGGCAGTCGCCCACGTAAATAGACAGGGCGGCACAAGAAGCAGGAGGGCAGTGGCAAAAACTGCAAGGACTTTTCGCTGGGCGGAAAATCATGTGATAGCACTGTCAGCAGTGTTTCATTCCGGGAATGGAAACTGGGAAGCAGACTTCCTCAGTAGGCACGACCTACACCCGGCAGAGTGGGAACTTCATGGGGAAGTTTTCCACATGATTGTAAACCGTTGGGAATTACCAAAGGTGGACATGATGGCGTCCCGTCTGAACAAAAAACGGGACAGGTATTGCGCCAGGTTAAGAGACCCTCAGGCAATAGCTGTGGACGTTCTGGTAACACCGTGGGTGTACCAGTCGGTGTATGTGTTCCATCCTCTGCTTTTCATACCTAAGGTACTGAGAATTATAAGACATAGAGGAGTAAGAACTATACTCATGGCTCCGGATTGGCCAAGAAGGACTTGGTACCCGGAACTTCAAGAGATGCTCACAGAGGACTTATGGCCTCTGCCGCTAAGAAGGGACTTGTTTCAGCAAGTACCATGTCTGTTCCAAGACTTACCGCAGCTGCGTTTGACGGCATGGCGGTGGAACGCCGGATCCTAAGGGAAAAGGCATTCAGGAAGAGGTCATTCCTACCCTGGTCAAAGCCAGAAAGGAGGTGACCGCACAACATTATCACCACATGTGGCGAAAATATGTTGCGTGGTGTGAGGCCAGGAAGGCCCCACGAAGAAATTTCAACTCGGTCGATTCCTGCATTTCCTGCAAACAGGAGTGTCTATGGGCCTCAAATTGGGGTCCATTAAGGTTCAAATTTCGGCCCTGTCGATTTTTCTTCCAGAAAGAATTGGCTTCAGTTCCTGAAGTCCAGAAGTTTGTCAAGGGAGTATTGCATATACAACCCCCTTTTGTGCCTCCAGTGGCACTGTGGGATCTCAACGTAGTTCTGGGATTCCTCAAAACGCATTGGTTTAAAACCAGTCAAATCTGTGGATTTGAAGCATCTCACATGAAAAGTGAACATGCTCTTGGACCTGGCCTGGACCAGGCGAGTGTCAAATTGGTGGTTTTTTTCTCAAAAAAGCCCATATCTGTTTGTCCATTCGGACAGGGCAGAGCTGCGGACTCGTCCCCAGTTCTCTCCCTAAGGTGGTGTCAGTGTTTCACCTGAACCAGCTTATTGTGGTGTCTTGCGCCTACTAGGGACTTGGAGGACTCCAAGTTGCTAGATGTGGTCAGGGCCCTGAAAATATAGGTTCCAGGACGGCTGGAGTCAGGAAAACTGACTTGCTGTTATCCTGTATGCACCCAACAAACTGGGTGCTCTTGCTTCTAAGCAGACTTTTGCTAGTTGGATGTGTAATACAATTCAGCTTGCACATTCTGTGGCAGGCCTGCCACAGCCAAAATATGTAAATGCCCATTCCACAAGGAAGGTGGGCTCATCTTGGGCGGCTGCCCGAGGGGTCTCGGCTTTACAACTTTGCCGAGCGGCTATTTTGTCAGGGGCAAACACGTTTGTAAAATCCTACAAATTTGATAACCTGGCTAAGGAGGACCTGGAGTTCTCTCATTCGGTGCTGCAGAGTCATCCGCACTCTCCCGCCCGTTTGGGAGCTTTGGTATAATCCCCATGGTCCTTTCAGGAACCCCAGCATCCACTAGGGACGATAGAGAAAATAAGAATTTACTTACCGATAATTCTATTTCTCGGAGTCCGTAGTGGATGCTGGGCGCCCATCCCAAGTGCGGATTATCTGCAATACTTGTACATAGTTACAAAAATCGGGTTATTATTGTTGTGAGCCATCTTTCAGAGGCTCCGCTGTTATCATACTGTTAACTGGGTTCAGATCACAGGTTGTACAGTGTGATTGGTGTGGCTGGTATGAGTCTTACCCGGGATTCATAAATCCTTCCTTATTGTGTACGCTCGTCCGGGCACAGTATCCTAACTGAGGCTTGGAGGAGGGTCATAGGGGGAGGAGCCAGTGCACACCACCTGATCCTAAAGCTTTACTTTTTGTGCCCTGTCTCCTGCGGAGCCGCTATTCCCCATGGTCCTTTCAGGAACCCCAGCATCCACTACGGACTCCGAGAAATAGAATTATCGGTAAGTAAATTCTTATTTTCATCTCCAATAAATTGGAGATTCATTTGCTAATGTCTCTGTCTTATCTCATTTATAGTTATTAACCTCTGGTCTGTCTGTATTTATAACTTACTACAAGTTATTTGTTAGATAGCCTTCAATTTCCACATCTAATTGTCATTATTCACTTAACTGTTAATTTAAGGTCTGAGCTAATTGCTATTTTCTGTTGTGTTTTCTCCCTTTGAAATACAGTGCCATGATACTTGCATACACTGCAGATTTAGCTGGAAGATTGCTTTTATTTTACTCTTATTTTCTGCAACCATAATACAAGAATACAATGCTTTGTTAAAGCAACACTCAACAAAGTCTGTGTGATAAAGTATACTATAACCAGTACATAAAGTTCATAACATGGAAGATTAATAAAAATACAAATATAGTACAGGTACAACATCGATTATCCGGCACCTCTTTAAATCTGGACACATCAGGCGCTGGGGGGAATTAGGCTGTGGGAAGGCTCAATAAGGCTGCGGGGTAGAGTTGGGCTGCTGGAGGTTTAGGTGCTGCGGGGCGGGAGGGGGGTGGTTGGGCTGCAAAAGAGGTCAATTAGGCTGTGGGATGGAGTCATGCTACGGGAGGTTTAGAATTAGGCGGTAGGTGGTGGAAGGGTAAGCCGTCGGGATGCCGCTGTATGTACCACCGATAATCCGGCAAAATGGATATCTGGCACAGTGCTAGAACCAAGGGTGCCGGATTATGGGTGTTGTACCTGTATAGCTTCTTTTTCATACTTGGCATGTAGCTATTTTCCAGTGCATGCAAGTGCTTCTGTTTTAGTGTTTTTTTTTTTATTCCTTTGACCATATGAATAATTAAATTATGATTTCTGCTCCGTCTCCAGTCCTTTACAATAGGGTGCAGTAGTAACTGCATTTACAGCAGTTTGTCATATACATTTTTATTTATTTAGTCTCTTTATCCTTATTTTCAAAATCCCAGAATTGCCTGGATACATTTACTATAATGCAAAATTAAGTTTCTACTTCTGGGACGTGGGGCTGGACTCCATAGTTATGACATGGACTGCTATGGCTATAGTTACACAGTTGTCCTCACAATACTTTTCTACAGTGTCTTTAACTGTATGTAGTAAATTAGAGATTTGAGGCTATTATTAGCTGATTGCAATGAACAATGTGTGCATACTGTAAATATACAGAAGCGATTTGATGAGGCAATGGCAATTTTTCAGGGCATAGTTTTGCACACATAAAATTAGATTGGCCTGTTGGATTTGCATGTTCTGCAGTTATTCATGTGCTATGAAGTGGGGAAAAAAATTCTGATTGTTTTTTTCTTTCTTTGTTTTTATATTTATGTACCAGGTTTTGAACCATTTAGAAAGCTTTGGGGATATTGTTTCAATTTGTCATTATAGATATCCTTTTAAAGTCCTGATGTGGCATAGATTTGAAAGAGAAAAATTATAGTCTATATCTTACCCAAATTCAGTAATTAAATCGTAACATAATAGAAGTGTCCATATTTTTAACCACCACTTTTGTGCGCTCCATGAAAGCTGAAACAGTGGATGACTACACATATTAACATTGAGCCAATGCAATAATCCAGACATAAGAACCCTGGGCTTTTGGGGCCCTGTAAACTTCAAAAGTGCCGCAAATTATTTGTAATCTCAGTAGGAAGTTAAAATGAATATATCTGATCAGTAAAAGGCACCTTTCTGTGATAACTCTTCAGCAGACCTATTAAACAAAGTGCCACAATCTATAACCAACACAATATGATTACAGAGCAGAAGAGATCTTATTTGAGTGTTTATGGTTCTTTGAGTATAAATCATGCAGCACGTATTGGGTCTATTATTAACCCAGATATTGTTTGTTTATGTTTTTTACTGTAATTCTACCTAGCACCCTAGAAGGACCATTATATTAAATATTAAGAGGTTTAGCGGGTATATTAGATATTCTTCCAGATTGGAATAAACAAGAAAAATATTAATTTATTCTAGGCTACATTGCCTGAGTGGTCAATTGGGGGCGAGTTAATTGTTTTTTTGGGCAAAGATAATAAAAGGGCCCCTGGCGGAGCAATTCATTTGTTTTAAGCACCCATTAATGGGATCCGGTCTCTAAGTCGACAGTAACTAGGTCGACAATGTCTAGGTCGACCACTATTGGTCGACAGGGTGTCTAGGTCGACAGGGTCTTTAGGTCGACATGTTCTAGGTCTACAGGTCAAAAGGTCGACATGAGTTTTTCACAATTTTTTTCTTTTTTTTGAACCTTTTCATACTTAACGATCCACGTGGACTACGATTGGAACGGTAATCTGCCCGAAGCATGGCGAGCAAAGTGAGCCATGGTGCACTAATTGGGATTCCCGGTCACTCTACACAGAAAACGACACCAAAAAAACATAAAAAACTCATGTCGACCTTTTGACCTGTCGACCTAGAACATGTTGACCAAAAGACCTTGTCGACCTATACACCCTGTTGACCAATAGTGGTCGACCTAGACATTGTCGACCTAGTTACTGTCGACCTTTCATACCAAACCCCCCATTAATCATCATGCTTGAGGCAAAATCACGCGTAAAGCTGTTAAACAGTCTAAAGTACTGATTAGGGCGCCCAAGCCTCAAACTTTTTGCACATTTCTGCTCGACCCTCAGAAGGTTGTGAGCAGAAATGAGGTTGCCATGGCCGGCATTGCATAGTATGCTAGGACTAAGCAAGTGGTAGAGTAATGTTGAGTGAACATTCTCTTTAATCACTCAAATTGTGTAATCTTTCTATGGCGACTTGACGATGAGATTCTGAGAAATTAGGTCTTTACTTTTTCCTCTTCACACTACCATGTTTTTGTGAGTTTCCACTCTTCATTTGATGAGTAAGCGGTGTATAATAATATATAGTGTGTGTGGCCACAGATTCCTGAGTGCATTGAAAGTACAAGCCAAAGCCATTTCCTTTCTGAGCAAAAGGGCATTTGGTCAGGTTTCATCCTCTTCCAACGCACATTCCTACACCCCACATCAGCCTAAAATCACTTATTTGTGCAAGTTTCCAAGCTTGCTGTGTGCCAGGCTGCTTGGAGGTTCCCCTTGGTGTGAGTAGGTCTTGGGCATTTTACTCCAAAATTCCTCAAAGCCGCCTGAGGTTATGTCACTCCTAATCAGCAGATTTTTTAACAAGTTTACTTCTAGTGTCTTTGTAAGAAGAAAAACACTTTCTTCACCAGGTTATTCTTGGTTTTTCATTTTGTTTTCATTTATAAACCGTTTTATTGATTTAATCTATGTTATAAATAATATAAACTAATGTGACTGGCAGATATTTATAATTTATTTATTAACAGTTTTTTTTATATAGTGCAGCAAGTTCTGTTGCGCTTTACAATTGGATACGATAATAGCATAAAAAAACAAAACAATTGCAAACAGTGAAAAAGCAAGACTGGGTAATAATAATAACTGACAGTCACAGAGGTTGGAAGGCCCTGCTCGCAAGCTTACAAGATATGTATTTGATGTCCAGCTTATATCATTAACAAACCTGGGACAGCACTGTAGTAATATATGTACCGTATAGATGCCCAGTCACTTGTGCATGGCCTTGTACATCTTGCTTCTGGGATTCAGTACCAAAGTTAGATACTGTACAAAGGATGTATATACGGGTGGTCTTCTGTATGCCGAATGTCGGGATCCCGGCGCACAGTATACCGGCGCCGGAATCCCGACACTCGGCATACCGACAACTATTCTCCCTCGTGGGGGTCCACGACCCCCCTGGAGGGAGAATAAAATAGTGTGGCGCGCCCGCAAGGGGCTCCTTTGCGCTCGCCACGCTGTCGGTATGCCGGCGGTCGGGCTCCCGGCGCCGGTATGCTGGTCGCCGGGAGCACGAGCGCCGGCATACCGTACGACACCCATATATACAATACTCCTTTGATTACAGTATAAAGGGTCATGTTCCTTTTGTATTAGGCTACAGTCAGTTATATCCTGGAGAAAATGTAGGATATTGGGTATGTTTTTGTTACTCCCCATTACTAGAATACATTGGATCTAACAATTAGTGTTGCCACCTAATCAGTGGGATGGACAAGACATAACTCAATAGCAACGCTGCCACCTACAGGCTATAATCAAATATAACTTCTAATTATATGAATGCGGTTACAATATAATTGTTCGAAGCATTTATCAAAGATGTACAATTTACATATTTTTTAAACTGCAAAAATTGTTACGAATGCTATTTATAAGCATTAAAAAGTATATTTAAAGCACTGGATTTTGGATTAATTTTATTTTTTCTTCCTTACATAAGTTTTCAGAATAATTTTGGCTGTGGAGTCCTTGGAGATTTGGAAAAAGGCTCAAACGACATTGATGCACATTTATTTGCTGTACTTCCTAAAGGTAGGGAATTTCTGTAACTTAAAATATTTATAGAATGTTTCTTATAGAGACAGACAAACCAGTTTATAGCATACTTGAGATGTCTGTTCATATAATTTAAAGGTGTAAAGGAGAGTTTAAATGTAAATGCTCTAAATCTAGCACCATAATAATGCCTTAGAACTTGGTTATTATGGAAAGGCTGGAGTTGGTGCCTGGTGCTGTGCCAGCAGGTTAATATTACAGCAACGACACACGTCATGGAAACTGTGAGATATGGAAACCTGGAAGTCTCTTCTATCCATGTGGATAGTTTATTTCCTAGTTACTTTACAGAAGTATGGAGTTACTGTTCCCAGTTGTTGCTCACATGTTTTTTTTGCTGCAAGGTTTTACAGGTTTAAATTAAAAAGTGGGATCAAAGTTAAATAATGAGCCTCATTTGTTGAAATGATGGTAGCTCTACATGGTGCTTGTCCCCCTCCTCCTCTTTTTCCATTAAGGCACTGCAGTAGGTAAAGCTGCATGGTTTCTTATTTGTGGTAAGAGGCACTTTTGTCCCATTTTCAATGTAATTTTCCTATACTGTTTCTCTAAAGGATCCTGGAAATAATCTAGAGAGCAGGTAGTTCCCAAAAACCTTTCATTATGTTCTTGAATTGATAGAGGAGAAAGTTAATGGATGTAAATTACAAACACCCTGAATTGGTTAACCTTTATCTCCATATAATAACCTGTTTCCATTCATTTCAGTGGTTCTTAGTATATGATATCCAATGGAAATATATTCTGAATGGTACAAGGAGCCTGGGGGAACCAGTAAAGTGTATATCATGTATGTGGGGAGATAAAAAAAAAAAAATTCCCACCAGGCTTTCTTACCAGCCATAGAACCACAAAGATAACCTTTACTGACGTGTACAAAATAACCCCTGTATTACTTCCTAATAGTTCCTGGTTTGTGCAGCTGAATAAGTTGATCTTTTAGCAACAAGCCATATTGTGACTGATCAAATCGGGATTTACTTAAGTCTTTACATGTATGACAGTCATTCCTTCTTATAATGAAAATTACTGACCTGATTTAACCATTAAAGATATTCTTAATATCAAACTTTAAATCAACATTTGTTAAGAACTATTGTTTGGTATAGCCCCAATTTATGCAAAATTGTTTAACGGTGCAGGGATTATGTTTATTATTCCAATGTCTGTTTATTTTTGGCAGGGTGGGATGGCTATTTGATTTGTGTTCTATGTGTAGTAACGTTTTTCTTTCACTTTAGTTTCAGAATTAAGAAAACTCTTTGAGCCCAGCAGGAAAGCAGTCTCAGAGATGAAGAGGTAGGTGCTGTGTGCTTGGCAGGGTCGTTCCTGTTTATTAGATTGAAGAGGGTACAGGCTTGATGAACTTCTCCTGTTCTAGAAAGGAGAGAATTGCCAGGCGATTGGAAGGCATTGAAAATGAAGCCCCCCCTATAATGTTACAGAATCGATTACTGGAGGAAGACACCCCGAGATATACGAGAGCCACAGATGCTTATAATCCCCATATAGGTAAGAAACACCAAATAAATTTATTATGCCTTTAAATGAAAATTTTAGTTTTTTTGCCCTCTCTCCTTTGGAACATAATTCTGTTATAGGATCACATCATCTCACAATGCTTACTGTTTGTTGTCTTGGTCGCTGAGCTATATATAAAACACAGTGTGACCCGGCACTCACAGCTCCATTCTCAGATATCCTTAGCTCGTGGTGACCTCCCGCAGGCAGAGACCTATACTATCTTTCAGGGATCATTTCTATAGTTTTTAACTTTTGGAAATGTGCTCTATTATAAAGAATGCTCTGAGTGCCGCCCATTTGTTCCTGTATGTATGTATGTATGTATGTGTGTGTGTGTGTATATATATATATATATATATATATATATATATATATATATAGAATGGTAGAACCCAGCGCCTTCTGTTTTGTGCAAACTCCAAGTGGAAATTAAATAATATGCGTACCGCATCCCATGTAAATATCAAGCGTGTAGTTTATATCGTATTTCTCCTGATGCTGGTTTTCAAGCTTTCCCACTGACTCCGTGGACGGTCCGTATGAAAATAGGATAGAATAGTGTAATATTGCCAGCATATATGTAGGTGTGCATAGATTAATTTCGGGTGTGATTAGTGGTTGTGCCTTTAAATAAATGGTGCACCCAGTGTCACAATTGAATGACCGTGAAAAAGTGCCCACCGCCTAAGGTAGTATAAAAATAAGTACCCTCAGGACTTGCAAAACTTGCATGTAGAGGTGTCTTTAAAGGTTCTTCTCCTGAGGTTCATGTTGGGGACCCTTAGAGATAAAATAGTCTCCCGGAGACGGGAAGAAAAGCCCATAGTGTAGTATTTTTGAAAGTTTAATACGAACAAAAACATATAAAACACATATAAAACATAAGGATTGGACCTGTACAATATAAAAAATTATAAAAGCTTATCTGGAATCCTTTCAGAGGAGTGGATCATCTACCCAACGCGTTTCGTCCTTTTGATAATTTTCTAAGACTTCATCAAGGGGTAATTAGGGAGGCTCTGCATGGTCAGAGTATTCATAGGAAAGTGACCACTAGTTTGTACTGGTCAGTGCGCATGTGCGGGATGTTTTCCCGCACTTTCGAGTGTGCACACGCGGGAGTTGACCGTTCTCGCGAAAATAACAGTGCTAATCCCATTCTCGGCACGTCCCGCGCATGCGCGAGAACTTGGGACATTGCCTATATCAGAAATAAACATTTGGACTATTTTGAATTAAAAAGGTATATATTCTATTGGTGGTAGATCTTGGTGATTGATATTACTACAAAATCATGAAATGAAATGAAATGAAAGAATCTCGGGAGGAATGAAAAGTTCTTGTTCTGATTCCAACTAGTCAGAGAAAGGGAGCAAGTTCATAGTAATCATTTAGACCATTTGGCATGAGAGTGTTCAAACTATGAATCCAATACATTTCTCTCCTGGCAAGTCTATTTTCCAGGTCTCCACCCCTTTCATGCGGTATGACATGTTCAATAGGTTTAAAGCTTAATTCAGATGGATTGCCATGATGGTGTTCATTGAAGTGTCTCGGTATCGTATGGTTTAGTACCTTGTTTTTGATCGAACGTGCTCTTGGATTCTTATTTTCAAGGGTCTCTTTGTCTTTCCAATGTATTTTAGACCACAACTGCATTCTAAAAGGTAGATTACATTGGTGGTGGAGCAGTTCATCATTTCTTTTATAGTATGTGTTTTGGTGAGATCAGAGTTAGTGAAGCGTTTGGTGTCTTTGTGTGTATATTTGCAGATGCAACAGTGGTTGCATTTGAAGAAGCCTTTAATTTCATATTTCCAGGTGGGTTCTTTCCTCCTAGAAGTTGGCTTCAGCATACTGGGTGCTAATATCTCTTTTAAGTTCCGAGCTCTTCTAAAGATAATCTTAGGTTTATCCGGTAATAAATCCCTAAGAATATTATCCATTTTCAGTATATTCCAGTGTTTGTTCAGAGTTCTTTTGATATAATCTTCTCCTCCGTTATATGTAGTAATGAAGTCTAGATTTTTGTTTTCGGCATTCTTTTTACTTTTGTATGTCAGAAGTTCGCTCCTTGCTGTGTCGTGAGTTTTTCTTTGTGCCCTGTCTATAATATCTGCAGGGTATCCTCTTTCTATGAATCTCTTTGAATATAAATCCAATTGTTGCTTCTGATACAATTTCTTTTGATACGGCAGAATTGCGAATAAGGGATGTTAGTCTTCCAGCTATTCAGATGTCCGCTCTTGAAGTGCAAGTAGCTGTTTTTATCCTCCTCTTTCACATAGTTCGTTATTATCCGTCCGTAATCCGCCGTTAACACTAGATCCAGATATTCTATTTCACTCTCGTTCATCTTGTAAGTGAATGAGAGATTGTACTCATTGTGTCTGATGTATTCCATAAAATCCATAAACGTTATGTTGTCTCCTTGCCATATAATAAGGATATCGTCTATGTACGTTTGGTATAGAATGATGTTATTCTTAAATGGGTTATTCTGGTATATATTTGTCGTTTCCCAGCTGCCCATGTGAAGGTTCGCGAAGCTTGGCGCGAACACTGTTCCCATAGCGGTCCCACAAGTTTGGAGAAAAAAATTATCAAGAAACTTAAAATAATTATGTTTAAGAATGAATTCTATTAGTGTACATATGAAGTCCCTATGTTCAGATGTTAGACTGTAATCTTGAAGAAGGTATTCCCTACATGATTGTATTCCTTTCTTATGGATAATGGTGGTGTACAGAGATTGTACGTCAATCGTGACCCATCTATAGTTCTCTTTCAAGGGAAAGGATTCGAGCTTTTGTAAAATTGCTGTGGTATCGTTGACATACGATTCCAGGGAAACGACGTATTTGTGCAAAAAGATCTCTACATACTCAGAGATTGCTGCTGTTAGCGAATCTATGCCCGCGACAATAGGTCGACCAGGCGGATTTTTCAGATTTTTATGTATCTTTGGGAGGAAGTAAAAAACTGGGATAACTGGATAATTACTAACCATATACTGGTATTCGTCCTTGGTAACAATTCCCTTTTTTAATGCTTCCAAAAGTACCTCTCTGAGTTCAGATATAAATTCCAATGTAGGATCTCCCTCTAATTTCCTGTAGAAATTTTCATCGCTAAGTAATCTAATTGCTTCCTTTTCATAGTCTGCACGGTTCAAGATCACAAGACCCCCTCCTTTATCTGCCTGTTTTAAGACAATGGAGGTATCTTCTTTAATACTTTTGATGGCATTTTTCTCAAAGTTCGTCAAATTGGTTTTGATCTTAATGGGTAAATCATCTTTGCATAAATCCTTCTTCACCAACTCGAAGAACATTTCAATCTGGCTGCTTTTGGACTCAAGGGGATAATACTTGGATCCTTTCTTGAGCCCTGATTTGTTTGGTATGGCCTCAGGGGGTATGGTCTGTGTGACTGTCTTCTTTGTGAAGTGTCTTTGTAATGTGAGTTTTCTTATATATTTGCTTAGATCTATGAAAAGTTGAAAATTATTAGGTTTAGCTGCTGTGGCGAATGATAACCCCTTACTTAATAATGTAATTTCTGAGTTTTTGAGTACTTTGCTAGATCAATTGAAGATACCTTTTTCTTTTAGTTCTATCTCCGATGTTAATATCTGTTCCTTTTTTTCACGTTTTGGTTTTCCTGCTCGTCTTCCTCTTCTTCCTCTCTTGAGGGTCTTTTCAAGGGTGAAGCCGTATGTACACTTTCTTTGATAGTGTGTTTTTTTGTAGCGGTCCCTCCAGTGTGGAGTACTTGGTGATAAAAAAATCGCTGTCTGTCTCGGAATTGAGACGATTTAATGGTGTGAATCTGTTTCTTGTATAATTCCATTAGATCTAGTAAGGTTAGCCTTCTGCCAGTGTTGCCTTTGTGGTTTGAATGGTATTGTTGTCCATTCGTCCCTTTTGTTCCTGATATTGATGTGTATTTCTTCTGATACTCCTGTCAACCTTTTTATTCCAGAGCTTAATTCGATTGTTGGTATAATCCATTTTATCTCTGCAGAATTTTTTCTCTTTCCTATTAATAACCTCCTTTTCCACTCTCTCTAGTTTCTTACATAAAACATTCTCATTAATTTTAAAATCCTCATTGTTTTTCAGGGGTTCCAATGTTAAATCCTTATTTTTCAATTCGGTTTCTATACTAGTAAGTTCCTTCTTCTTTTCTGTGATAATTAACTCTATGAGTTTAAGGGAACAGTCATGTAAGATCTTATCCCAACTTTGAATGAACTCTGTGTTTATCAAGGCCAAAGGATGAGGTTTTAGTAATTCTCAGCCCCCGTGGTATACGATTGACCTTAATGTATTGTTCGAGGCCAGCTATATCCCACCAAACTTTGGTTTCCTAGACTAGTAGTTTTTCCAAATCCCAGAATTCATTATCTAAGTTAATAATAGAGATATCATTTCTAATACCCTCATCATTAAAAATTTTTTACAAATTTGTGTCCTAGTGCCACCTTTGTGAGATCTCGTGAAGCTCATTGTGCTTGTGTGGGGAGCTGCTTTTTGCCAGTGAAATAAAAAATGAATACAAAACAATTGTTACAAAAGCTCGAATCCTTCCCCTGGAAAGAGAACTATAGATGGGTCACGATTGACGTACAATCTCTGTACACCACCATTATCCATAAGAAAGGAATACAATCATGTAGGGAATACCTTCTTCAAGATTACAGTCTAACATCTGAACATAGGGACTTCATATGTACACTAATAGAATTCATTCTTAAACATAATTGTTTTAAGTTTCTTGATAATTTTTTTTCTTCAAACGTGTGGAACCGCTATGGGAATAGTGTTCGCGCCAAGCTTCGCGAACCTTCACATGGGCAGCTGGGAAACGACAAATATATACCAGAATAACCCATTTAAGAATAACATCGTTCTATACCAAAGGTACATAGACGATATCCTTATTATATGGCAAGGAGACAACATAACGTTTATGGATTTTATGGAATATATCGGACACAATGAGTACAATCTCTCATTCACTTACAAGATGAACGAGAGTGAAATAGAATATCTGGATCTAGTGTTAACGGCGGATTACGGACGGATAATAACAAAGAACTGTGAAAGAGGAGGATAAAAACAGCTACTTGCACTTCAAGAGTAGACATCTGAATAGCTGGAAGACTAACATCCCTTATTCGCAATTCTGCCGTATCAAAAGAAATTGTAGCAGAAGCAACGACCTGGAACAACAATTGGATTTATATTCAAAGAGATTCATAGAAAGAGGATACCCTGCAGATATTATAGACAGGGCACAAAGAAAAACTCACGATACAGCAAGGAGCAAACTTCTGACATACAAAAGTAAAAAATGCCGAAAACAAAAATCTAGACTTCATTACTACATATAACGGAGGAGAAGATTATATCAAAAGAACTCTGAACAAACACTGGAATATACTGAAAATGGATAATATTCTTAGGGATTTATTACCGGATAAACCTAAGATTATCTTTAGAAGAGCTCGGAATTTAAAAGAGATATTAGCACCCAGTATGCTGAAGCCAACCTCTAGGAGGAAAGAACCCACCTGGAAATCTGAAATCAAAGGCTTCTTCAAATGCAACCACTTGTTGCATCTGCAAATATACACACAAAGATACCAAACGCTTCACTAACGCTGATCTCACCAAAACACATACTATAAAAGAAATTATGAACTGCTCCACCACCAATGTAATCTACCTTTTAGAATGCAGTTGTGGTCTAAAATACATTGGAAAGACAAAGAGACCCTTGAAAATAAGAATCCAAGAGCACGTTTGATCTATCAAAAACAAGGTACTAAACCATACGATACCGAGACTCTTCAATGAACACCATCATGGCAATGCATCTGAATTAAGCTTTAAACCTATTGGACATGTCATACCGCATGAAAGGGAAAATAGACTTGCCAGGAGAGAAATGTATTGGATTCATAGTTTGAACACTCTCTCATGCCAAATGGTCTAAATGATTACTATGAACTTGCTCCCTTTCTCTGACTAGTTGGAATCAGAACAAGAACTTTCTATTCCTCCCGAGATTCTTTCATTTCATGATTTTGTAGTAATATCAATCACCAAGATCTACCACCAATAGAATATATACCTTTTTAATTCAAAATAGTCCAAATGTTTATTTCTGATATAGGCAATGTCCCAGTTCTAGTACATTTCACTGACAATTCACTGACAGAGATAGTGTATATTTATCCTGTTATTCTTCTCCATTTATTATTTTCCTTTTTTTTTGTCTCTCTTCTTGTCCTCATGTTAATTTATATGCTTAATGTAATCATATATTGAAATCCTATATCAGTTTATTTATCATATAGGTGTATCTTAGAATATACCATCACATACGAATATGTCATTATTCATAACCATTCATGTTCCCATTATTTGTATGTTACGGTTACTGTTAAATGTCATACTCCCATCTGTATGCTGGGCTACAGAAAGATGGCGCCGTCTTATCGGAATGAAAGACATCCCTCTTCCATTAATATGAACAGACCTGTCATCCATTGTTATACTAAGTTGCCGCGCATGCGCGATGGGGAAACGGTCGTCCATCCCACGTCCGGACCCACTTGCGTATGCGCAGGGTCCGAGACCGCAATCGCTGCACTCCACGTTCTCGCGCATGCGCGGGACGTGCCGAGAACGGGATTAGCACTGTTATTCTCGCGAGAACGGTCAACTCCCGCGTGTACACACTCGAAAGTGCGGGAAAACATCCCGCACATACGCACTGACCAGTACAAACTAGTGGTCACTTTCCTATAAATACTCTGACCATGCAGAGCCTCCCTAATTACCCCTTGATGAAGTCCTAGAAAATTATCAAAAGGACGAAACGCGTTGGGTAGATGATCCACTCCTCTGAAAGGATTACAGATAAGCTTTTATAATTTCTCTGACGTCCTAGTGGATGCTGGGACTCCGTCAGGACCATGGGGATTAGCGGCTCCGCAGGAGACAGGGCACAAAAATAAAAGCTTTAGGACTAGGTGGTGTGCACTGGCTCCTCCCCCTATGACCCTCCTCCAAGCCTCAGTTAGATTTTTGTGCCCGTCCGAGCAGGGTGCAATCTAGGTGGCTCTCCTAAAGAGCTGCTTAGAAAAAGTTATTAGGTTTTTTATTTTCAGTGAGTCCTGCTGGCAACAGGCTCACTGCAACGAGGGACTTAGGGGAGAAGAAGTGAACTCACCTGCGTGCAGGATGGATTGGCTTCTTAGGCTACTGGACACCATTAGCTCCAGAGGGATCGAACACAGGCCCAGCCATGGAGTCCGGTCCCGGAGCCGCGCCGCCGACCCCCTTGCAGATGCCGAAAAGTGAAGAGGTCCAGAAACCGGCGGCAGAAGACTTTTCAGTCTTCATGAGGTAGCGCACAGCACTGCAGCTGTGCGCCATTGTTGTCAGCACACTTCACACCAGCGGTCACTGAGGGTGCAGGGCGCTGGGGGGGGGGCGCCCTGGGCAGCAATGATAATACCTTGTTCTGGCTAAAAATACATCACATATAGCCCCTGGGGCTATATGGATGTATTTAACCCCTGCCAGGTCTCACAAACACCGGGAGAAGAGCCCGCCGAAATAGGGGGCGGGTCCTATCTCCTCAGCACACAGCGCCATTTTCCTGCACAGCTCCGCTGCGAGGAAGGCTCCCAGGACTCTCCCCTGCACTGCACTACAGAAACAGGGTAAAAAAACAGAGAGGGGGGGCACTTTTTTGGCGATATTGATATATTAAGCTGCTATAAAGGAAACAACACTTCTGTAGGGTTGTTCCTATATATTTATAGCGCTTGGGTGTGTGCTGGCAAACTCTCCCTCTGTCTCCCCAAAGGGCTAGTGGGGTCCTGTCTTCGATAAGAGCATTCCCTGTGTGTCTGCTGTGTGTCGGTACGTGTGTGTCGACATGTATGAGGACGATGTTGGTGTGGAGGCGGAGCAATTGCCGGTAATGGTGATGTCACCCCCTAGGGAGTCGACACCGGAATGGATGGCTTTGTTTATGGAATTACGTGATAATGTCAGCACGTTACAAAAATCAGTTGACGACATGAGACGGCCGGCAAACCAGTTAGTACCTGTCCAGGCGTCTCAGACACCGTCAGGGGCTATAAAACGCCCTTTACCTCAGTCAGTCGACACAGACCCAGACACGGACACCGAATCTAGTGTCGACGGTGAAGAAACAAACGTATTTTCCAGTAGGGCCACACGTTATATGATCACGGCAATGAAGGAGGCTTTGCATATCTCTGATACTGCAAGTACCACAAAAAGGGGTATTATGTGGGGTCTGAAAAAACTACCTGTAGTTTTTCCTGAATCAGAGGAATTGAATGAAGTGTGTGATGAAGCGTGGGTTAACCCCGATAAAAAACTGCTAATTTCAAAGAAGTTATTGGCATTATATCCTTTCCCGCCAGAGGTTAGGGCGCGCTGGGAAACACCCCCTAGGGTGGATAAGGCACTCGCACGCTTATCAAAACAAGTGGCGTTACCGTCTCCTGAAACGGCCGCCCTCAAGGATCCAGCTGATAGGAGGCTGGAAACTACCCTGAAAAGTATATACACTCATACTGGTGTTATACTGCGACCAGCCATCGCCTCAGCATGGATGTGCAGTGCTGGGGTGGTTTGGTCGGATTCCCTGACTGAAAATATTGATACCCTGGATAGGGACAGTATTTTATTGACTATAGAGCAATTAAAGGATGCTTTTCTTTATATGCGAGATGCTCAGAGGGATATTTGCACTCTGGCATCGAGAGTAAGTGCGATGTCCATATCTGCCAGAAGAAGTTTATGGACGCGACAGTGGTCAGGTGATGCGGATTCCAAACGGCATATGGAAGTATTGCCGTATAAAGGGGAGGAATTATTTGGGGTCGGTCTATCGGATTTGGTGGCCACGGCAACAGCCGGGAAATCCACCTTTTTACCTCAGGTCCCCTCCCAACAGAAAAAGACACCGTCTTTTCAGCCGCAGTCCTTTCGTTCCTATAAGAACAAGCGGGCAAAAGGACAGTCATATCTGCCCCGAGGCAAAGGAAAGGGTAAGAGAGTGCACCAAGCAGCTCCCTCCCAGGAGCAGAAGCCCTCCCCGGCTTCTGCAAAGCCCTCAGCATGACGTTGGGGCTTTACAAGCGGACTCAGGGGCGGTGGGGGTCGACTCAAGAATTTCAGCGCACAGTGGGCTCACTCACAGGTGGACCCCTGGATCCTGCAGGTAGTATCTCAGGGTTACAGGTTGGAATTCGAGAAGTCTCCCCCTCGCCGGTTCCTAAAGTCTGCTCTGCCAACGTCTCCCTCAGACAGGGCGACGGTATTGGAAGCCATTCACAAGCTGTATTCTCAGCAGGTGATAGTCAAGGTACCCCTCCTACAACAGGGAAAGGGGTATTATTCCACACTATTTGTGGTACCGACGCCGGACGGCTCGGTAAGACCTATTCTAAATCTGAAATCTTTGAACCTGTACATACAAAAATTCAAGTTCAAGATGGAGTCACTCAGAGCAGTGATAGCGAATCTGGAAGAAGGGGACTTTATGGTGTCCCTGGACATCAAGGATGCTTACCTGCATGTCCCAATTTGCCCTTCACATCAAGGGTACCTCAGGTTCGTGGTGCAAAACTGTCATTATCAGTTTCAGACGCTGCCGTTTGGATTGTCCACGGCACCTCGGGTCTTTACCAAGGTAATGGCCGAAATGATGTTTCTTCTGCGAAGAAAAAGCGTATTAATTATCCCTTACTTGGACGATCTCCTGATAAGGGCAAGGTCCAGAGAACAGCTGGAGGACGTAGTAGCACTAACCCAAGTAGTGCTGCAACAGCACGGGTGGATTCTGAATTTTCCAAAATCTCAATTGACCCCGACGACACGTCTGCTGTTCCTGGGAATGATTCTGGACACGGTTCAGAAAAAGGTGTTTCTTCCGGAGGAGAAAGCCAGGGAGTTATCCGAACTTGTCAGGAACCTCCTAAAACCAGGAAAAGTGTTTGTGCATCAATGCACAAGAGTCCTGGGAAAAATGGTGGCTTCTTACGAAGCGATTCCATTCGGCAGATTCCACGCACGAACTTTTCAGTGGGATCTGCTGGACAAATGGTCCGGATCGCATCTGCAGATGCATCAGCGGATAACTGTCTCCAGGACTGGGTCCTGGTGACCACGGATGCCAGTCTGAGAGGCTGGGGAGCGGTCACACAGGGAAGAAACTTCCAGGGAGTGTGGTCAAGCCTGGAGATGTCTCTTCACATAAATATACTGGAGCTAAGAGCGATTTACAATGCTCTAAACCTGGCAAAACCCCTGCTTCAGGGTCAGCCGGTGTTGATCCAGTCGGACAACATCACGGCAGTCGCCCACGTAAACAGACAGGGCGGCACAAGAAGCAGGAGGGCAATGGCAGAAGCTGCAAGGATTCTTCGCTGGGCGGAAGATCATGTGATAGCACTGTCAGCAGTGTTCATTCCGGGAGTGGACAACTGGGAAGCGGACTTCCTCAGCAGACACGATCTACACCCGGGAGAGTGGGGACTTCATCCAGAAGTCTTCCACATGATTGTGAACCGTTGGGAAAAACCAAAGGTGGATATGATGGCGTCCCGCCTCAACAAAAAACTGGACAGGTATTGCGCCAGGTCAAGAGACCCTCAGGCAATAGCTGTGGACGCTCTGGTAACACTGTGGGTGTTCCAGTCAGTGTATGTGTTTCCTCCTCTGCCTCTCATACCAAAAGTACTGAGAATTATACGGCAAAGGGGAGTAAGAACGATACTCGTGGCTCCGGATTGGCCAAGAAGAACTTGGTACCCGGAACTTCAGGAGATGCTCACGGAAGATCCGTGGCCTCTACCTCTAAGACGGGACCTGCTTCAGCAGGGACCGTGTCTATTCCAAGACTTACCGCGGCTGCGTTTGACGGCATGGCGGTTGAACGCCGAATTCTAAGGGAAAAAGGCATTCCGGAAGAGGTCATCCCTACCCTG
Organism: Pseudophryne corroboree; assembly: GCF_028390025.1. Taxonomy (NCBI): domain Eukaryota; kingdom Metazoa; phylum Chordata; class Amphibia; order Anura; family Myobatrachidae; genus Pseudophryne; species Pseudophryne corroboree. Next base: position 209,236,435 of record NC_086448.1, read on the forward strand.
GTAAAAGCCAGGAAGGAGGTGACTGCACAACATTATCACCGCATTTGGAGAAAATATGTTGCGTGGTGTGAGGCCAGGAAGGCCCCGACGGAGGAATTTCAACTGGGTCGATTCCTACATTTCCTGCAAACAGGATTGTCTATGGGCCTCAAATTAGGGTCCATTAAGGTTCAAATTTCGGCCCTGTCGATTTTTTTCCAGAAAGAATTGGCTTCAGTTCCTGAAGTCCAGACTTTTGTAAAAGGAGTACTACATATACAGCCCCCGGTTGTGCCCCCAGTGGCTCCGTGGGATCTTAATGTAGTTTTGGATTTTCTCGAATCCCATTGGTTTGAGCCACTCAAATCGGTGGATTTGAAATATCTTACATGGAAAGTAACCATGCTACTGGCCCTGGCTTCAGCCAGGAGAGTGTCAGAATTGGCGGCTTTATCGTATAAAAGCCCATATCTGATTTTCCATTCGGACAGGGCAGAACTGCGGACGCGTCCTTAGTTTCTGCCTAAGGTGGTTTCAGCGTTTCACCTGAACCAGCCTATTGTGGTGCCTGCGGCTACTAGCGATTTGGAGGATTCCAAGTTGCTGGACGTTGTCAGGGCATTGAAAATATATATTTCAAGGACAGCTGGAGTCAGAAAATCTGACTCGCTGTTTATACTGTATGCACCCAACAAGCTGGGTGCTCCTGCTTCTAAGCAGACGATTGCTCGTTGGATTTGTAGCACAATTCAACTTGCACATTCTGTGGCAGGCCTGCCACAGCCTAAATCTATAAAGGCCCATTCCACAAGGAAGGTGGGCTCATCTTGGGCGGCTGCCCGAGGGGTCTCGGCATTACAACTCTGCCGAGCAGCTACGTGGTCGGGGGAGAACACGTTTGTAAAATTCTACAAATTTGATACCCTGGCTAAAGAGGACCTGGAGTTCTCTCATTCGGTGCTGCAGAGTCATCCGCACTCTCCCGCCCGTTTGGGAGCTTTGGTATAATCCCCATGGTCCTGACGGAGTCCCAGCATCCACTAGGACGTCAGAGAAAATAAGATTTTACTTACCGATAAATCTATTTCTCGTAGTCCGTAGTGGATGCTGGGCGCCCATCCCAAGTGCGGATTGTCTGCAATACTTGTACATAGTTATTGTTACAAAAAAATCGGGTTGTTATTGTTGTGAGCCGTCTGTTCAGAGGCTCCTACGTTTGTCATACTGTTAACTGGGTTCAGATCACAGGTTGTACGGTGTGATTGGTGTGGCTGGTATGAGTCTTACCCGGGATTCAAAATCCTTCCTTATTGTGTACGCTCGTCCGGGCACAGTATCCTAACTGAGGCTTGGAGGAGGGTCATAGGGGGAGGAGCCAGTGCACACCACCTAGTCCTAAAGCTTTTATTTTTGTGCCCTGTCTCCTGCGGAGCCGCTAATCCCCATGGTCCTGACGGAGTCCCAGCATCCACTACGGACTACGAGAAATAGATTTATCGGTAAGTAAAATCTTATTTTTTTTATATTGTACGGGTCCAATCCTTATGTTTTATATGTGTTTTATATGTTTTTGTTCGTATTAAACTTTCAAAAATACTACACTATGGGCTTTTCTTCCCGTCTCCGGGAGACTCTATTTTATCTCTAAGGGTCCCCAACATGAACCTCAGGAGAAGAACCTTTAAAAACACCTCTACATGCAAGTTTTGCAAGTCCTGAGGGTACTTATTTTTATACTACCTTAGGCGGTGGGCACTTTTTCACGGTCATTCAATTGTGACACTGGGTGCACCATTTATTTAAAGGCACAACCACTAATCACACCCGAAATTAATCTATGCACACCTTCATATATGCTGGCAATATTACACTATTCTGTGGTATTCTTCTGATTTTCATACGGACCGTCCACGGAGTCAGTGGGAAAGCTTGAAAACCGGCATCAGTAGAAATACGATATAAACTACACGCTTGATATTTACATGGGATGCGGTACGCATATTATTATTTAATTTCCACTTGGAGTTTGCACAACACAGAAGGCGCTGGGTTCTACCATTCTGTATATTTTATCTAATTGGACTTTTGAAATAGAGTCCACACGAGAGGACCTTTCTAGCAGCCCCCTGAATAGGGGAAGTGTTGTTGAACTTTTTATTTAAAATTATACCAGTCTTGTTATCTAGGTAGCAGCGCTATTTGCACCATTGTTTATATATATATATATATATATATATATATATATATATATATATATATATATATATATATATATATATACTTCAAATAACTTTTCATCGTCCTGCATGATGTATGTTCACCGTGCAAATCTGCCTGATTCTTATATCCATGTCAGGGCTAAACTCTCACATCAAAGTAATTCCAGTCTATTTTCCAAACCTTGTATCTCCTCCTTATTGTATAGCGAGACCAGGTGTTAGAATTGAAGGTTGGACGCTACTTGAATACTGTAGTAGAGAATTCTGTGGTTCTTTTTGTGCCAGCATACGTCTGTGCTCAGATAGTTGTCATGTGCAGTGAGCTGACATACAGTACTTATATACAAGTCCATCACTCTAATGGACCCTACACACTAATAGATTTTACTAAACGATATGAACGTTCTTGTTCATTAACTCGTTCATATCGTTTAGTGTGTAGGCACCAACGATGAACGATGCGCGGCCCCGCGCTCGTTCATCGTTGGTGCGCCGTCACTTATGCATGCAGGCCAATATGGCTGAGACTGTCCCTATTAGCATGCACTGCCATGGAGCCGGTGATGGGGGGAGTGAAGAAACTTCACTCCCCCCGTCACCTCTCCCCTGCTGTTGGGTCACCCGTCGGCCGTATCCGCCGTCTGGCAGCTCGGCAGCATATCGCCGAATGTGTAGGGGGCGTTAAGGTCCATACACACGGAGCTATATAGCTGAGCGTTTTGACTATAGAGTCAAAATCGCTCAGACAGTTAGTGTATATCGCTCTGTGTGTACACAGCCAGTGATAGCGATGCACGTCCCCGTCAGGTCGCTATCGCTGGTAAAAATAGACTCTGCAGGCAAGTCCATTTTGACTAGGTCGCTGTTAAAGTTACTTAAAATCGCTCATATTTTTCACAGAGAGCGATCTGATCAATTCTAGCCACTTCCTGCCACCCATAGCTCAGTTCCTGCTGTTCTTCTCTGCAAAAAGGAGAAAGTTATGAGTGCGCTGTCAGCAGCAGCCCGTATAGGGGGGGGGGTCAGCTCTTAGTGGAAATAAAACAATAATATAGAGATGTATACTGGCGCCGGCTGTAAAACCAATTAGGGACTGTAATATATTAAGGTAAAAAATCACATAATTTTCATAAACATATAAAATGATATACCGTATATACTCGAGTATAAGTCGACCCGAATATAAGCCGAGGCACCTAATTTTACCACAAAAAACTGGGAAAAATTACTGACTCTAGTATAAGCCTAGGGTGGGAAATGCACGGTGCCAGGGGTTTTCATGCTCAGGGTGTCATGCTCGTTGCCAGGGATTTTATGCGGTAGGTGTTATGCTTGTTGCCAGGGGGTAATGTTTGTTTCTAGGGTTGTGCCCCCAGTGCCACATATACCCCCAGTGACAGATAAAAACATGCCCCCGTTGCTTTGCCCCCAGTAGTTATGCCCCTTCTTTGCCCCCAGTATTGTGCCCCCTCTTTCATTGCCCACAGTAGTTATGACCCCTCTTTCTTTGCCCCAGTAGTTGTGGTGCCCCCTTTCTTTGCCCCCAGTAGTTGTTGTGCCCCCTTTCTTTGCCCCCAGTAGTTGTTGTGCCCCCTTTGTTTGCCCCCTGTTACTGTGCCCCCTTTGCAGCTTACAAACATAAACACACACTAAAACAATACTTACCACTGCCCCGCTCCTGCTTCCCGACCGCTTCTTCTTTTGCTGCGCTGCTCCGCTCCGTCTGGCCGCCGCTCCATCTGTTCATCCGCTCCGTCTGGCCGCCGCTCCATCTGGATCCCCGCTCCGTCTGGCCGCCGCTCCATCTGGATCCCCGCTCCGTCTGGTCGCCGCTCCATCTGGATCCCCGCTCCGTCTGGCCGCCGCTCCATCTGGATCCCCGCTCCGTCTGGTCGCCGCTCCGTCTGGCCGCCCGCGCCGGCGCCCGCTTCCCGGCACCCGATCATCTCTATGGGAGAGACGTCATGACGTCTCTCCCATAGCAACGCCGCACAGACACTAGAGGTCAATAATGACCTCTAGTGTCTGTCCCTGGAGCCGGCTGCAGCGGACGCCCACACAGCCCACGGCGTCTGCTGCAGCCGTTGACTCGAGTATAAGCCGAGGGGGGCTTTTTCAGCATAGAAAACTGTGCTGAAAAAGTCGGCTTATACTCGAGTATATACGGTAATTCAAATATCTTGAGAATTAGCACAGTTTCTGCCAAACTGAGATCCCTGGGGACAACATCCATAAGGGCTGGGTAATTACTAACGTCTAAAGTGAACCAAAGTTTGAGGAATGAGCCCTAACCGGAAATTGTACACAGCATGTACTATAAGTGAGATCTAAGTGGTCTTAATCAAAACTTTCTGTATTTGATCTGAGAACAGACAAAGAAACTGTGCTAATTCTCAAGATATTTTAATTATATCATTTTATATGTTTATTAAAATTATGTGATTTTTTTTTAACCTTAATATATTACCGTCCCTAATTGGTTTTACAGCCGGCGCCAGTATACATCTCTATATTATTGTTCTCCTCGGCAAAGCTACTGGTCCGGGAGGTCGGGAGGGGTTGGAGATGCTGCTGTGAGTGTGTCCCGGGGGATAGAGGGCCGCCGCGCGCACGGGGGTGTGCGTGGCTGCTGAGTCTGTCTCTGCTGCCGAGTGCACATGTTTACCAGTTCCAGGGGACCAGGGGGTAGTGCAGTGTTCCTCCTGGCCGTGATGCTGCATTGCAGACTATCTGCTCCATCACCACTAGTCTGCCCCCCCTCCACTTCTGCTGGGAACGTGCTGCATATGCCCAGCTAGTTGAGTCAGAGACAAACCACTAACGCTGCAAGATAAACATCGATGGTTGGCAAACATCGACCATCGATGGTCTGCCAACATCAGTGTTTTTTTCTTGCGGGATTTGTGGCTTTACCATTCGATGGTGGCACTCCAAATGGTATTGATTTGATGGTATTCTGATGGTTTACGGTTTGTTTTATTTCTGAGAGCTGCACTGTCTGGCTCCTTCCTGGCTCCCGTGGCTCGGCATCAGGGGCATCTTGGGTTCATTGGAGGCTGTCTCTGTACCTCTACTGTATGTCTGCCTCAGATGTGACTGCTCTGATCTGATCTGGCGCGAAGTGTGTAATGTGCTCTACCTGGCGCAATGTGTGTAATGTGCTCTACCTGGCGCAAAGTGTGTAATGTGCTCTACCTGGCGCAATGTGTGTAATGTGCTCTACCTGGCGCAATGTGTGTAATGTGGTCTACCTGGCGCAATGTGTGTAATGTGCTCTACCTGGCGCAAAGTGTGTAATGTGCTCTACGTGGCGCAAAGTTTGCAAGTGCTCTACCTGGCGCAAAGTGTGCAAGTGCTCTACCTAGCGCAAACACTCCCCTACTCATCCTCCTATTTAAATAAGATAGCCAAAATCTCCCATAGGCAAAATCTTCCATAGCCAAAATCAAATCGCTGGTAAAGTTAGTCAAAATCTCCTACTGCCAGTTCAAGGGAAATCTCTCAGTCAAAGAAGTCTCTCATAGTCGAAATCTCTACGTGTGTACTGTATGCACCTTTAAGCCCAGTACTGACGGGAGAGATGTGTGCTGAGCAATCTTAACACAGACCCCTCAGCACACATCCCCCCCCCCCCCCCCCGCTCAGCACATCGTGAGGTACTGAGTGAGGAGGGGGGACGGAAGGGGGGCCGCTCACTTCACCCAGCGCTGAAGTGAGCGACCTGCTAGATTGAGCCTGCATGGCTCAAACTAGCACCGGCGATAGCGATGTGCGTGGCCACGCATCGCTATCGCTGGGGGGCATACACACGACAGATCCATGCTTAAAATCTAAGCAATCTAATCAGATTGCTTAGATTTTAATCACGGATCTCTCCGTGTGTACCCCCCCTTTACAAAGTCACTCATTATGAATCCAGTTTATTTCATCATCCACCAGTGTAATGCTACAGTTGACTTATCTTCTTTACCTATTTATAGGACACTGAAATGTAGTTTATTAAGGCGTTATTAAAGCTACATTATCTCTGTCAATCTGCATTTGGTTAAGTAAATCTGTGATATACACTCATCTGAACTTGGGCGTTCTGAATTTTCTGTTTAGGATTTTTTTTAGTGTACAAACCTTAATGTGTATTGAAAACACTCACATGAAATTTATCTCTCTATAACCTTTCTATATTATAGTTGTAGCAGGACTTGTGCATGTATTCAGCGCAAACTCAGTATATAGATAATCATTGCCCCCCTGAAACAAAATTCAACGTGAAGCTCAGATATCTATACAGTCACAATATCTACTTAATACAATGGAACAAGAATACAATGAGCCCATGTGATATTGTAATTTATGTAATTTAATTATATTCTTTATATATACATGTTTATATTTCATAAGACAGGATATTTTAGGAAAATAATGAATAAAGGTTAAGTTTTAAACTAAACAATCATATTGAAAACATACATTCTTCTCTCTCCAAGTGCGCCAATGTAAAAGACAATCTTGTTTTTTTCGTTCTTTTGTGAACTTGGGCGTGAACCTGTTATCTTTTTCATTTATATAACACGTATGTGTTTTTGATCTAGGTCATGAAACTTATGACGACACGTCAGAGTCTTCAGTAGAAACGCATTCTAGATTACGGTATCATTCACAGTCTGCAGATAATCAATCTGAGACTGCTAGTATTCCGGGACACATGGATGCACACGAACAGGAATCCAAAGCGGAAAGGATAGCTCGGTACAAGGCAGAACGCAGGCGTCAGTTGGCTGAGAAATATGGACTCCCTATGGACTCTGAAGGAGATTCCGAATATCAGTCCAGGTATACACGAACAAGGAATGACAGCGATACTTCAGAAAAGAAGTCAGGCATTTGTGATGATAATGAAATGAAGGATAACAGTTCTGATTACTTGTATCGAGCAGAGAACAGGGAGCCGAGGCGGGTTCGTCCCACTGACTCTAAACATGACATTAACGAAAACTTGTCTGCCAGAGATGCTCTACAGAACCTGGATAATAACAACCAATTTTGTGGGATCTCCTCAATAGATGGCACTACTTCCTTTTCTGCATCAGGGCAAGGAAATATTTCTGGCGACGCACCACGATCACCAAAGTTTCCTCGCCGTGCATCTCAGACCTCTCCAAAGCACTCTTCGTCCCCTAGTTTTTCTACTGAGCAGCAGGTGGACACAAGGCAAGGGTAAGCAAGAATCTAGAATTCAAAGATAGAAATCTGTCCAAACAAGAGCGTTAGGGGTTCTAGAACTACAATAGTAGGCGAAAGCATGGTAAATGTAGCTACGTTTCAGGGTTGATTAATTGTTACTGTTTAAATGCCTAGTATGGGATCCATACAGTTCTGCGTGGTGGGGTATAGTAATGACTTTTACAGTGGGCTTGGCCTTTTAATTTTGTTCTGTTCTCGTGTTTGCACACCTAGAGAGATTGGATCCTTTTTATGTTTGCAGTCTGCACTGTCCTACGTCTTGTACTAATGCCTGTCAGATTCCCAGCCTAGTCCTCAAAATCATTTACTTGTTAAACAACCACATTTTGATGGCTAATTCTGAAACTGAAATACTGCAGTAATGTGTAATTAGAGTTTTATCTTTTAAATAACCTTTTTATGCAAGGCTGTACTGTGTACCATCACATATACTATATACTTAAATTTTATTATTAACAGGGTGCAAAGTCAGTAAATGTTTTGTAATCGTCAATTAGACATTCAATTTAATAAAGGAGATCTATGAAGCATTAAGTACGTCTAACCCTCTGCAGATAATGGGCCCTTCTTAGATCTTCTACAGCTTTCCCTCCTTAGTATTTAGATTGTATGACTTCCCGGTCCATGTAATGAGTAAATGGCTGTTCTTTGAACTTATCAGTTGACTGATACTGTAGAAGTAGCAATAGCAATTGAGGGTTTAAGAATCTATATTAGTCTTTCTCAGAGATAACAAGTACAACTGCATCCTTATACTGCAGTTTCATGATTCATACTAGTTTTAGATCAGGCATCAAGTCCCGAACTATTGATCTGTCTAGACACTTTAAACAGGTTGTCCCCTGTCTCTGGACAAATCTATTATTATGGAAACTTGGCTCCTTAATGATGGTGTCCAGTAGGTACTAGCTGTCACATGAGAGCCACTCTGTGCTGGAGATACTGTACTGCATACAGTGAATTGGGCATTAAACTCCCCCATGTACTGTAACAGTGTTCTTGGTTCCCTCCACAATTTCAGCACAGGCGATTTGAGTACTATAAACACTAGCGCATTTTTAGCTGGAAAAGCACCTGCATGACACCGTCCAAAAAAAGTCTACTTTGCTGTAAAGTGCATGTTTTAAATAAATTATTGGCTTAGCTCCTATAAATAATTTAATTTACTCCCATCACTTTGACATGCAGCTCATGTACTTTGGTTATACAGATGCGGCACGCTACAGCTTTGCTGCATATAGCAGCGTTCTGTAGCGGGACCTTGCTGCATACGCCGCGACTTGTGTACGCATCGCAGCCACTATCTAAGAGGACACATCTATTGGAACATCTAAATGAAACCATAGAACTAAACTACATAATGAGTTCAGTGCTGAGATGGTGATTAAAGTCTAAAGCCATAGAATGTAGTTGTTACCTTTTAATGTTTTATCGGACGCTCAAAGTAATGGGCTCCTGTCAGAGCAATACAATTGTTGCTGTGATTGGGGGCCCATCACTTGAGACGCGTCGAAAAGCCACCAGGTTTTGCTGCGTAAAGTGTCTAAACCCGACTGATTTCCTGGTTGTAACATGAACATTCCTGTGTGGAAGCCATGCCCAAACAAGACACTTGGCATATTTCTGCTCGCTGCCTTGGGAGGCTGTGAGCAGAAATGTTGGAGGCAGCAGTGTTTGCGCCCGAACTGCAGAACAAGTGAATAGCTGCCGACGGGCGCCCAGACAACGATTGAATCGCCCTCTCAGACTGGTGCTTTAGGCTAGATTGCTTTTATATCGGCATCCCCATGTTTGGTGCACTACTCCTAATTGGATATCGCCCTAAATATTAGTACCGTTTCTGATGAATACTGGTAATACAGTATCTGTAGTACTTGCTGCCATTCAGTAACTTGAAGCCAGTTAATTATGAAGTCTACTCACTGTTTTGCCTCCTTGACAATTGTGCAGTAGTGGTAGTAGTCAAACACCAAGTACTGTTTGAGGTTTAAAAACTTGTTTCCAATTCTAAGAATATGTAAGAACACCCCAAGATACCTTATAGCAGGGCTTAACAAATTCCTCCAAGAGTCCAGATCCAGGGCCAAAACGCAGGCACCAGTCCATTTCTAAGATCATTTTCCCACCTTTTGCTGCCTTCCGTTGGCTCTTAAAATAGGCAGCAGAAACCAGCCTTGTGTGGTGCTAAGCTTTGTCTCCCAAGATGACTTTGATCATATCTCTTCCCAAGACTTAAGAAGCTCCACAGAACTGTCTCCATGATAGTTTGTCAGCTCATTCCTCCTGATGCATTGCTATACTGCGTCTCACCAGAGGCTGATCCTATGCATATAATACCTGCAGCCATGCCAAAAATCATGTATGCGGGCCAGGCTGGGCAATTTCTGTTTAATAGTCTCCATGTGCATTAGGAGCTTCTGGAATCCTTTAAAATGCATGTGATATTTTTTCACATAATTGAGTATATTAATGCGTTAAGAGACTTTAAAAAAAAAAAAAATAACTGTATACAGTAATTCCCTCCATACTCAGGAATGTATATGGGCTTAAGTTCCTCTTTAGTTTAATTTATTATATATTTTGGGCTACCAAGTGCCCGTAATGCCATAGCTATGTCTGTACTTGTATGAATATTAGACATCCCAGGTGAATTATATTACCATATAAACTGGCATACTGTACGTCCATTTTTTATACAAGTAACAAATACGGTGCAACTTCTGAAATCTTTGAATAGGTACAGTAATGGATACATTATTCCTTTAGAATACACACATTTTCCTAATAAACAGACAGAAAATTATATTTTACACACTTTTTATATTCGGATACCTTGGTGAGATTTCTGTTCTCACAGGTGCTTTATTTCTTATATCACATTAGGACTTTTATTTAAAGAAATTAAAACTTTTATTTCAACTACTTTTGTGCAAATTTTTTGTTTTTGATCTGTATGTACGTTTCCTTTTTTTTTTATCACACGGTTTGTGAAGTCATTCTGTGGCCGTATTCTACATGGGTGAGGGGCCGGGAAGGGCCAGATGTAGTGATGATGTGTGTATTTAATGTAATGAGTAAATTAGGCAAATTTCAAGGAGACTGACATGAAGGAGAGAAGCTAAGATCTGTTCAGTCTGTGAACCTTGGTGAAAGATATAATCTTTGACTAGTTATGTCAGGGGTGAGCAGTGAGGATATACTTCACAGCTGTGCATACATCAGTTCACACCACTCATGTATTATGCTATGTATTTTTAATTTTATATTTTGTCAGACAAAATATATCTCTTTCCTGTAGAATTCATCAAATAGGTCAATTGCAGGATCAGTCACTTGTGGGACTGCCATATACATGGAGGCCCTCTGACGCGGGTCTGTACCCACTGGGCAGTTCAGTGTATGCCACAGGACTCGTGTAGTATTTAAGAGAACTATATTTCGCTATTAATTTATTTGGTCTGTTTTGGGATCTTAATACAGTATATATGTATGACTGTAAAGTAGGATAGGATCCCAGAAGTTCATATTTAACAAGTTGTTAAATGGTATTTTAATAGAGACCATATGTTAATATTGTAAATCCAAGCCATTTTCCCCTCTTGCCTTATATACCTTGGATTCTTCATGAGAAACTGGGATGCATGCCACAAATAAATTGTTTAATCACTGTTGGTACAAAACTTTTTTTTAAATTTAGCTATATATTTTTATATGTAATTGTTTTTTATAGACTGCACTTCATGAGAAAAGTCTTAAGACAAGAGAAAATACACCATCTCATTGTGGTATTAATGAGATCTTATTCAGTGGCCCAGTGTCAGTAATGTGGTTTTAATAGACAATTTTAACACTTGATTTCCCTGGTTGTGAATGATTTTTCTAGTAAGGTTCTGAATGGTTATCCCCCCAAAATACGTTTTTGCTACTTTCACTCTACAGCTGGGTACACACCAGAGCAAAGTGTACCCAGATGATATGACGGCGAACATATCTGATCCGCGGTACACATCAGAACGACGTAATGAAGGTTGGAACGATCCTTATTCCATCTTTCATTATACTGCACACCGCTGATCGTCCCTGGTAGATATCTCTAACTATCTGGCTGATAAGTCGTTTTCAGCCGAATCAGAATGACCTTTCAGGCCAGGATCACTCCAGTGTGCACCCAGCTTTATTAAGCTGCTATCAGATGTGGTGTCATGTGCAAATCACTTAAGGGGGGGGGTACACACGGTAGAGATGTGTGCGGAGTGATCTATCACAGACCGCTCAGCACACATCTCTCCCCCCACGCAGCTCGATGTGTGCTGAGTGGTCTGTGATAGATCACTCCGCACACATCTCTACTGTGTGTACCCCCCTTAAGTGATCTGCACACGACACCACATCTGATAGCACTCACTTCACAGCTGTCGCCCCCCCCCCCCATCTCCGCCCAGCACACATCTCTCCCTCCACGCATGCAGGCACAATCTTCAACCGGCATACGCACAGAGAGATCCGTGCTTCATTTCTAAGCAATCTAGTCAGATTGCGAGAGAGGATGGGAACAGGGCAAAGCTTTTAAACAAAAACAAAGGGAATACATACGATATGCCAGGAGACGGGATGCTGACTGTCAGCAGCCCGAAAGAAGCAACCAGTCTGCCTGGAATACTGGTGGCGAGGCAGCGAGTCCCCTTGCAGGCTTGTTGCGCTCGCCACACTTCAGGCTCCAATGGGAAGTACAGGCGCCTGTCGGAATGCCGGCTGTCTGTTTTATCAGCGGATGTGGGGCTTCCGGCATCAGTCTCCTGAACGTCGGGATCCCGACGGCTGGTAAACTGACTGCATCCCAAACAAAGACATACCTCCACAATACCATAGGCAGGCTAAGCCCAGTGATCGGCACCATGCCATCTCCTGTCCTAGAGGTTTAAACCACCTTTCTTATGCTAATCATGGAATGTAACCATTTTATATAGAGCTGTACAATTGGAGAATTCAGCAAATAACAGAATTAAAGGACAGCTTTCCATTATGTGGTGGATTATATATAACGCAACTATGGTAAATATGAAGATTGCTCACTTTAATTACAGCAGTGCTGGTCCTGCAGCTTGAGTCAGTAGCACTTGTGCAGCCAATCCCATAGTTTGTTTTTGCTACTGCAATTTGCAGGAAGACCTCATGATTTTTCCTTTTGCCTTAAGCAATTGTAAGTTTATTCATGTCTGTGTGTAACCAAATGTTGGGGGCCACATTTGCAGGGATCACTGCCTAAATTGGAACCTACGTTTTTTTTTTTTTTTTTTGCAATATGTTTATTTTCAAGTCAGTTGCAAGATAACCCAAATCAGTACATAAAAATGATGTTGAATAAAAGCCACACGCAATATAGGTTAGTCATAATAATAAATACAAAACATAGCAGAAAAAAAAATCCAAATTATTCAGTACAATATAAACTTAAAATTAAAAACATACAAAACCAACAAATGGAAAAGACTGCACACAAAAGGGAGGGGTTGGGCCAGGAAGGGAGGAGTGGGGGAGTTGGAAGCCCAGTGGTGCAGTTGAGCAGAATAACAGGGGTAGGGTTAGAAATTTTAATACATGAAATTTATAGCGCAGTTTCAGACTTTGTGTCCCTTTTTAACATTATCAAGACTCCATGCAGTGTCCTTTTAAAGACAGACTAGTGCGTAATCTGCTGTGCATTGGAAAAACATTTCTGCAGCGGGTACACTGGGATTCCACAGGGAATACATCGGGGTGTAGAGTTGGATCTTCATCCGAGGCACCAACAGGGTAAAGCTTTGACTGTTCCCAGGATGTACTGCACTTCCTCCTCTATAACCCCGCCTCGTCGGCAGATGTTAGTCACATAGAACCACATTCTCACGACAGGAGAAGGGACCAGCAGCTAATGCCATACAAACCCAAAGAAGCTAAGTGCATCAGGATTGGCGCCCAGTGAAATCCAGTGTACCTCGCTGAAAGAGATTTAACCATGGTAAGTCTACCATAAATCTCCTTTTCTGCAGCGGTGGTACACTGGGATTCCACAGGGAATACATTTGGGATGTCCTAAAGGGGACACATCGTAGTGGGCACAAGAACCCGGCGTCCAAAGGAAGTATCAAAGGCAACCTAATGAATGTGTTCACGGAGGACCACGTAGCCGCCTTGCACAATTGTTCAGCGGACGTGCCACGGCGGGCTGCCCAAGAAGGTCCAACAGACCGAGTAGAATGGGCTTTGATAGAAGCAGGTGCTGAGAGTCCATCCTGCGCATAAGCTTGTGCAATCACCATTCTTCTCCATCTGGCAAAGGTTTGCGTATTCGCAGGCCAGCCACGTTTGTGAAAAGCAAAAAGTATCTGACCTCTGGATAGAGGCAGTCCTCTCCACGTAGATATGGAGAGCCGTACCACATCCGAAGACAAACCAGAAGAGATAAAATCCATAACCACAATCTCTTGGTTAAGATCGAAAGAAGATACCACTTTAGGTAGATATCCGGGGCGAGTTCGAAGAACTGCCCGGTCACGGTGAAAAATCAGGTGGACGATAGGACAAAGCGCCAAAGTCAGACACCCTCCTAGCAGAGGCAATAGCCAGCAGAAACACGACCTTAGCACGTCGATCCACATGCTTTTCGACAAATCGAATTCCTCGACTTGTCGAAAAATTTGGGGTTAGATTGAATAGGTTGGAACCCCTTTTACGACCTAAAAAAGTTGAAAACTGCCGTCTTTTCGATAGACGGCAGCTTTCGACTTGAATTGAATATGCCCCTTAAACTCAAAATAAAGAGGTAGCAGTTTGCTAGATACTTCCTTTGACTGTTCCCAGGATGCACTGCACCCCGCCTCCGGGCACTGGAGCTCAGTTTCGTTAACCAGTCCAATGCAGTAGCAGGTAAAAGATGGCAGATGTTAGTCACATAGAACCACATTCTCACGACAGGAGAAGGGACCAGCGGCTAATGCCATACGAACCCAAAGAAGCTAAGTGCATCAGGGTTGGCGCAAGTCGAAGTGAGACGGGGAGAGCAGCGCCGGAGACGGGGAAAGGAGCACCGGAGGATGCGTCACAGCTCACAGCAGCGTCCACCCGGCTTTTTCTTAAAAAAAAAAAAAAAAAGGGCAATCGTGTACAAGGCATGGTTACAATACGCCCGCATTCTGTTGGCATCTCGCACGGCCTCCGAACTTGGACTTCATTACATACCGGCCCTAGTCTCTTCCCCTACCATTCCCCTGAAATTTGTATTACGTGCGTGCTCCTCATAGTGGAATCGTGTTTGAATGTCACTTCTCCCTCCCCCTGGTTACTGTGTGGCATTGCATACATCCCTGTAGTGGTTTATGCAGGTGTGTAATTGTATCATGCGTGGTGGTGTTGTGGTTTTCTCATTTTCAAAGCTTGCTGGTTTCCGAGATTAATAATAAAATATCCGTAATCTAGAATAATCATTTGGTAACTTTAGTTTTTCCTTTATTCCAGAAGTCTTTACCATCGTTGTCCCTATTAGATTGCAAGCCGTGTGGGTCTCTTATTTATGTTTGGTGGATCTACGGAAACTTAACATTTTTTCGCTAATGACTCTTGCGTGGGAAGAGATTTGTTTTCTGGATAGAACTAGTCACTTGTACTCTGCTGTGTATTTTTTCAATTTGGGAAATGTGAAACCTTGAATGTTTATTGGAAGCTTAAACTACCTCTCCAAACCTTGGAAAGGCTCTAAGGGAGGTAAAGCATTATAAATCCTCACAGTATGCTGCCTCTCCCAGGCCTGCAACCACTATGTAAAGTTCAGTGTTCAAACAGGTCGTGTTGTATTTCATAGTTTGTGTAATTTTAAGCAGTCCAGTGACCACAATACAATTACCTAATGTGCAGCTGTTGTCTGTTATGCACTAAGTTAATTCCACTACAGGTAGAAAAGGGTCTACATTGAAACGTTATCTGTCAGCATACCAGGATAAAATATATATATATTTTTTTTTAAATGAAATCTTCGTAAGCACAGTGTAATTAATGCTTAAGTAGACCTGTCCAGCTGGTGACATACAGTAGAGAGTGATATTCAGTTATATTCAGGTGTATTGCTCCTGATCTCCCATCTAAAGGGACTGGAGATGGGGCACAACGATATTCTATTGTGCTTATTTATCGCGCTTGTTTCCAGAGACGTCAGGTTTAGCTGTGTAAAGTAGCTAAACCCGACCAAACTAATGGGTGCAACGCGAAAAGTTCGGTTTGAGTGCGCATATGGGTCACATTTCACTCATTTCAGATCGATACCCCTTGGGGGGGGGGGGCACAGTGTGGGCGTGCTGAAATTACTGCACTGGCAGTTGGTTGTGCCCGAATGCAGCAAGCAACAAATTGAATAGCTACACTCGTTGGGACTCTGGTGCCATCTACTGGCAGCTGGCAGAAGTGACTTTTCCTTCCAGTTGAAATTAGATTTTGTGGGGTAATACATATTGGGGCGAAATTCATTGTTTTATCATGCCCGATTTCCTGTATAAGGGGCGTGAGATTGGGAAGGGTGGGGGGGAGGGGCGATATTCAGCGGTTTAATTTTTTATCGCACACATCACACCCAAACAGTCCGGGTATAACTGAGTAAAGCAGCTAAACCTGACTAAACTAATGGGCGTAATGCGAAAGTGCAGTTTGGGCAGTCAAGCAGGTCACTTTCCACACATTTCCACCCCTAGGGGCTGCGAGCTGAAATGCTGGCGCTGGCAGCTGTTAACGTCCGAACAGGAGAGAATTGAATTGCTTCATCTGGCAGTGACAGTTTCCAGCAAAAACAATTGAGTTCTGCCCATTGAATTCAGCATTATGCTGTGAATTTTTGACAGTTGTGCTAGTAATGCTTCCATTTATAGATTAGTCTTCATGCTAGACTGTTTCAGCGTTGTGCGACGCCCTGCCCGATTTTAAATGGACAAAATGTGCTCTGCCCTTATGACGGAGCCCATTTAATAAAGCCTGCTCTCTGATGTCCCCACCCGCCACATCCACACAACATTTTGTTTTGCAATACCCACTGTAGAAAAACCAAGTTACCATACAAATGTTGGAATTTGTTCATACCTGTTTTGAAAATGATAGCAGATGTTTAGTTACAGAGGAATACAGGTTATTGTATTTGCTGCTCATTCTCCTGTGACTTCAGGAATACCTGATCTAGGAGAAAAGGACATTATAGAGAGAGTTTCGATTAGACCAGAATAAACTGGATTTATTAACTACCCAACAAAATAATGGCAGTACTTCTAAAAACCCAGAAGGCCTGAGGGGCGGACACTGTGCGGCCTGAGGGGCGGACACTGTGCGGCCTGAGGGGCGGACACTGTGCGGCCTGAGGGGCGGACACTGTGCGGCCTGAGGGGCGGACACTGTGCGGCCTGAGGGGCGGACACTGTGCGGCCTGAGGGGCGGACACTGTGCGGCCTGAGGGGCGGACACTGTAAACATGTCTGAAAGAATATAAATTGGTCAATAACTAATTTTACCTTTTCAAAAGATAAGAGGCTGTGCTAGAGATGGTGTGAAATCTTGGAAAGTGTGAAAAGAAATTGTGAACCAGGGCTATTCAACGTGCGACCCTACTGCTGTGGAACAACACATCCTAGTATGCCATGATAGCAGAACTGTGGCAGGACATGCTGGGATGTGCAGTTCCACAGCAGCTGCAGGAACACATGTTTGTATGCCACTGGTGTAAATGCTCAAAGCTTTAGGTAACATAAGGGTGGAGATCAGTCAGTTTGTACTTGACCATAGTGGTTTGTTTGTGCTTGGTCTACAAGGGCTGGTCTTCTGGCAAAATATCTCTATGGTAAATTAATGTTAAAAGGAGTATGGGAAACAAAAAGATATCCCTATGTTTGCACTAACCCCTTAGAATTTGGATAGGTAAAGCAATTTGAGGCAACGGGCGGGATGTACTAAGCGGAAAATGCGGTAAACCCCCTGTTTACCGCATTTTCCTGATGTACTATCCCCCGGCCGCCAGGTCAGCGCCGCGGCGGGGTTCGCCAGCTTTAGCTGGCGATAGTCCATAGAAGCCTATGGGCTTCTCTCCATGGCGCTGTGTAAGGGATCCGATCGGATCCCTCCCAGCATGCCCTGCGGCCGCCCCCGTCACCCCGCGCCTGCGCAGACTGACTTCTGGGGCCGAATCCCGGAAGTCAGGCTGCTGCTGTACATCGCGGAGGACAGCTCTTATCGGAAGTGTTGCCCTCTGCAATGCTGATCGCATATGTTAGTACATATGCGATCAGCATCGTGGCGCTGGGCGGCGATGTACATTAGTACATCCCGCCCAACATGTGGGTGATGCACCATTTTGATAGTGTTGGAACACAGCACCTAAATGGCATGAATTCACCCCTAAATCGGGCATTTTAGCATGCAGCCTATTATCCAGCTATGTGCTAAAAGCGATTTAGGAGACACCGTAAGTGCAGCTGTTGTGCACATAAGGGACACGTGCAATGGTTCTCAAATCCAGTTCTCATTACCCTCAACAGGTCATGTTTATGTATTTTGCTTGGTTAGTGATTATCCCACATGCTTCCAGACTGAAATCCTCAAAACATTTGTTGGGAAAACCTTGTTGAAGTTGAGAACCACTGCCATAGTGTAATGTACTAAAACTTGCACTACAGCACAACAGAATCTACCACCACAAAATACTGTATGTCAGTGGTTCACAAACTGTGTGCTGTGGCACCCTGCGGTGCCTCAGAACTTCCAGGGTTGCCTTGGGTTGGTGGTCCAGGACAATTTAATTTATTGATGCTTAAATGTAATAGGCAATACCAGTGCTTGTGGCTTCCAATCATAAAATATGTGGACAAATAGAATACTGTCCTCACCACATAACTGAACCTTTAAGGTGACCTATAAACAAAATGTACTTAAATTCATAATTTTTATTTATTTACTTATTTATTTTCTTTTGGCCTAGGGGTGTTGATACTGTAATACCCCTTTTACATCACAAGGCCAGGTCGCACCCGGGAATTGGAAACTGATCCAGCATTGGACCCTTACACATTACTTCCCGACCAGGCAATATGCCAGGCTGGATTGCTATCACGGGCGGAGCCGGCGCTGGGAGATGAAATCATCTCCACGCCGCCCCTACCTATGGAGTGAACGGGTCCTGGGTCGCATCAACCGGTTCATACTACACCTGACCCGGGAATAACCCTTCTTTATTCCCGGGTTGAATTACCGGGTCAGGTTACCCGGAAATTCTTCACTGACCCCTTTCACACAGCACAGTGACCTGCGTCAACCCGGCAATATGCCGGGTCAATACCGGGTTATTTGTGCAGTGTGAAAGTGGTATTAGGCACCGCGATTCAAAAAAGCTTGGGAACCACTGTTGTAAAAGGGAACGTAAATGTAATGAGGGACTTAAAATGTAAGAAATAATTGGAAGAGGGGAAAATCATTTTAAAATCGTAGAGTGGCCAATCCCGGGTATCGGTATTGAAAAACCGTCAATCCTGGGATACCCGGGATTGGCTTGTTTCCTGTGTGGCCGCACCCCGCCCCGCACACACAACTCACCATACCACACTACACTTCCTCCGGGTGCGGCGGGTGATGGGCGGCTGGCTGTACAAACTTCCTCTGGGTTCGGCGGCTGGCTGCGCGGTGTGACCTCTGACTACAGGTCACACCATTCAGGTGGAGCTGGGAGGAGCGAGCCGGGCAGCGTCTGAGCCTCCTGAGGGAGCTCTCCGCTGCCCAACACTGAAGAAACAAGGAGCTTTCTAATCCCAAAGTCCCGGGATTGGAAGCTACAATCCTGGGATTGAATCCCGGACAGTTTTAGGCCTAAATCCCGGGATCCCGCCGATCCCGAACTCGGGATTGGTGACGCTAGGGACAATTACTTTTAGAGAAGCTAGTTAATCTATATTGTTTTTGGAATATCAACATTTATTTGTAAGGTGTCAGACACACATACAGTAGGGGGAACTCAATTGATATTGCCGCCCGATCTCCTGTCTAAAGTGATGGGAGATTGCAGGGGCGATATTCAATTGATACTATTGATCACTCCCATTAGTGTTGTGTTTAGCCACGTAACCTAACTAAACCCAACTAAACTAATGGGCGCAATAGCGAAAAGTGCCATTTGGGCACCCATAATGGTCACTTTTTGCACCTTTCAGCTCGCCAGCATGGGGGGTCGTGAGCTGAAATGTCTCCCTGCGGCTCAGTGCGCCCAAACGGAGCAACAATTGAATTGCTCCGTTGGGCACCATCTAGTGGTGGCCGCAGGGAGAAACAATTGAATTCCCACCTTAATGTCAAACCCTTCAAAATACAAATTACACAGAAATGGGGGCGGTTCAAGAGAGGGGGCCTTCGAGAGCCTACGTTTTGTTTGACCCTGCTTTAATGGGGTCTGGATTCAAAATGGTTACGCCAGTAGCAGCTGACGATAATAAATTGGGTGTGCATTATCCCCTAGTTATCCATCTGCGCTCTTTCTCTCTGTTTGTATTTTACACATGTGTTCTGCCTTTATTTTGTGATAAATGATAAGGTTGTCTTCCTTCCCAAAACTTTCCAGTTGACAGAAGGGGAAATGAGGAAAGTTATCTATGATAAACCGCTCTCTATTGTGGCCAGCCATGTATTCTTGCCAACAAATAGTTATTTAAATTATACAAACCCTGCTCCACTGCTTTTTAGGATTAGAGCATAAACTGTGTTATATTTAATTGTCAAAGAATGTGCTAGATTTGCGTTAATAGGACATGTTTAAGGTTCTGTCTTTTATGCGGCAGTTCAGGGAAGCAGAAACCAGAATGGTTCCTTCAGAAAGATTCCGATGGGGACACTGCGTCTCTCATCAGCTGGCCTTCCAGGTACCGGAGCTTGTGGTTTTGTGGCTAATTCTTACTTCATTTGGTTGCTGATCCACAAATTTTAACCATTTCCAAAAGTAACCACGCCTTTCATCTCTTAACCACAGAAAAGCCCTGAATCATCACATATGCACTTGTTCGTGTTTGTTTCTTCACATACCTATAGCACAACTAATTGGCCCGTGTATCCGATAAAGACTAAACAAGATATCTAATTTACTAGTTTATATCTTTGCTAATCACCATTATAACATGTTTCGTTGGCTTGCATTGTTTTATCATGTTTTAAAAGTCAATGTTTAAAGACTACAAACGTCTCTCTGAGAAGGAAAAACTTCCTATTGCAGATTATGTAAAGGTACTTTTTAGGTCGATTCAATTGGTTTGGGTCTTGCTAGCTATTCTCATAGAGAATTTGCGCTGCAAATTGCATTTTCTGTTCAATTCTAAACTCTCATTACTTTTTTCTGAGGACATTTGTGCAAAAATCAGCCATTGACCCTTTTTTTGCCCAATAAATTTTTATTATGTGAAGAAGGGGGCCATACAAAACAGAAAAGGGAAGGCTATATGATAGAGCAGGAGGAGACCAGACATTCTCAGGCATCAAATGTACAAAAAATAGAATACAAAAAAAAACTATATATATATCTCATAACCTAATATGCTGTCAGCAAGCAATGGAGGGCAAGGCATGTGGTCTATATACCCTTCACGGATATTGTTAGAGAGCATTACACCCTAAAGGGCCCCATACTATAGAACGATAATGCCCGATTTCATCCGATTTCGGCATTCGGCCCGAAATATCGGGTGAAATCGGGCATTTTGGAGGGGTTTCTGATCCGATCCGATGCGCGTTCCCGTGAGCATCGGATCCTCCAGATTGAACGCGCTGCCCTCGTGATATGTCGGACCCCGCAGGCGTGGCTGGGATTGCCCAAGATATATCGTATGCAAAAGGACAGCATATGATGTATCCTGGGCGATCCTGCTGCCCGGGAGGCTGCCGGGGTGATCGCCTGTGACATGTCAGACGGACATGTCGCAGTAGTGGATGGGGCCCTTTACAGTACATGTAAGATCCACATTCAGGCAGGCATTAATAATACTCCTTTCAGACCAAAATCCAGAGTCTGCCTCGGGATTTGGAACACCATTCCGAGGTGGGTCAGACTCTGGATAGACTGCATTCACACTTCGGCTCCGACCTCTGCGCCGTTCACACTGCACACAGGTGCAGTGATAACTCCTCTTCTGGAGCTTGAAGATTACATTGCTTTTTTCATGGGCATTCTTTCACACTGTGCGACTCGTGTTAACCCAATAACCTGGGTCGAAGCAGCGGTGTGAAAGGGCTAAAACGTATAAGTGACCCTTAACAGGTTATTGTAGACAGGCAATAATGAGAACTACTACTGGGAATGTTGTCTGTCACTCATGTCCAGTTACAGATGACCATGTGAAATGCACACTTTGGTATAAATGATTCACAGAATGTTTATTGGCAGAGGAGAACTTAATCCATAAATATCTGTGCATCGGACCCAAAATAGGGGGGGGGGGGGAGGGGGGACGACAGGTGGATGCAGTGTAAACTAGTGATAGTTGAGAGTAGGGTTGCAGAGATAACAGCCTAGTAAAGACTGCACGTGGCTGAGTAATTAGGGGCCAGGTGAGATGTACAGGTAGGGGGTGGTGTGACACCAGTGCTTTGAACCACTGTTTAAAAGATGAATGTATGCCATGTGTTTGGAGCCTAACCTCTCCCATGGGACAGGGATGAAACTCACCTCTGTCACTTTATTGTGTCACCACAGGATTGACTGAGAGATATTATTGATGGTGGTTTTAACTGGAAAAATTGTAGTAACAATAGCACACCACAGTGTTCTGCAGTCTCTTATCCCAAGTGTGTGCTCCACTGTTTCTTCAGTCCTTTGTCATAAGCAAAACAAGTGCCAGCTTTTTGTTAGGATGAGGCATGTCAAGATGGCAGCAGGAAGTACATTTCATACTGCCGAAGTGTACCAACAATATATACAGGTTATAATGGGTTCGATAAATTACTGAAACTTAACTGTATTCGTTATATTAATGGGCAAACGTGTACAAAAATGCTAATACAGACCACAATGTAGTGTTAGTGTTCATAACATATGCGGGGTATATTATATGTAATCATCATTAATAGAGGAAAACTGGCTCCTTAGTGCTGGCCAGTACCTGGCATGCATGAATGCAACACAATACAATAAACATAATAGCAGAAATATTATATACATAACAGATACTTGAATACATCATATCACATATGAATAGTCCTTAAACCAACAACAGCTAGCACAGACACAAGTAAGAATTCTGTGTGTGTGATAACAAACCGCAGAAGTTTTAGAACAAGACCTGGACCTGACAGACATGAGAAACAGGATAGTTGGGCCCTTCCCCATGAGAGCTTCTACAGGTCTTTATAGTTTTCCATTTACAATGTGTTCACTGTCAAAGGTTCTATGTGGACCAGTATGTCTGTGCACTTGGGAATACAGCATTGTATTTAGTTCTGTGCCCCAATGCAGCAGTAGAAATAAACACAAGTTCCTTTCCTAAATTACGTTTTAGCATTTGCTATGAAATACCTGCAGAGGAAATGTGATGTCTAAAGAACGGTTACACAGCTGGCTTTAATTGTGGAGATTGGGTGGATGTAAGCCAGCCCCAGCTGGCCCCATTAGGGAAGCAGATGAGTCTCAATTATACAAATGACAGAGGAGGTGTTAGGTTATTTTGACCATCAATTTTTAAGGACCACAGAGATTATCCCACAGGAAGTTGAGGTATTTGGGAAAGGTCGGTAGTTGACTTCAAAGATGTTATATCTTGTAGTGTGTTATCAGACAGCTAAAGCCTAATATAGTAATTGTGATTATAATGCCTATAGCTATTAGAAGCAAACTACACTACTGCCATAAAAGAATAATAAATTCAATTATGCCTAATTCATTTATATATCTCTATGTTCCATGAATAGTCCTACTCCTATTTTATTTGGGGTATTGACTACAGTTAATGGAGCCATCATGTACAAATGGCAGACATTTTGTAAACCAATGAGAATGCAACCTTCAAGGTTTTGTTGATTGAGCAGTTTTATATGGGAATTGTATTTAATATACACATTGGTTGTTGCGATTTATCTATTAAAGAATAATGAAAATAATTGTTGTACATGTAATTTCACTCACTTCAGAGCCTGATTATTTATCTAAATAGCGCAGAGTGACCTTTTAGTATTTTATAGCTATCTCTCTGTTTAAAACAGGAGACATAAATAATTGTTATGCTTACACAGGCATAATTGACACCCTGCAGGTGATTTTAATTTACTGCCATTAGGGTTATTTGATTGATAAGGATTTTTATTAGCGCCAAGAGACCCAGAGTGGAGAAGTAACCTGTTGCTTTACTAAGAATTAGCATCTTATTAATTCATGTGCCATGCTCCAGTGCGGTCACAAATTCCTTTTTAATTGGCTGGATATTGTTTCAACCCACAAAAAGTCTTTTGCCACTGTGTGTCCTGTAGGTGACCGGGACATTTAACAGTAAATGATATGTATAAAAAAATGTGATGGTTAGATTTGGCACCATCCAATACAATGCCTCCTGACTTCCAGTTACCACTTTTAGCATTGTATAGATACAGGATATAGACCATATATAATTTGGCTTCTGTTGTTTCTTTCTAGTAACAGATTTTGGAATTTATTTTTTTCCGGGGAGTTTAGCAGTTGCACCCCAAACTTCCTCTACCCTATCCTTTAGAACAGGGATGGGGAACATTCGGCCCTCCAGCTGTTGTTGAACTACACATCCCAGCATGCCCTGCAACTGTTTTAGCATGGCTTAATAGCAACACTGTAGCAAGGCATGCTGGTCTATGTAGTTCAACAACAGCTGAAGGGCCAAAGGTTCCCCATCCCTGCTTTAGAATAACTAGACTAATCGCAAGTTATGAGTTAGTGAGGGGCCTATATGGCTGTGGTGTAG
Organism: Pseudophryne corroboree; assembly: GCF_028390025.1. Classification (NCBI taxonomy): domain Eukaryota; kingdom Metazoa; phylum Chordata; class Amphibia; order Anura; family Myobatrachidae; genus Pseudophryne; species Pseudophryne corroboree. The sequence continues at coordinate 209,260,829 of NC_086448.1, forward strand.
AAGTAGTGTGTGCTTCTGCCAGCAATGGTTCATTTGGTATTATGGTGCAAATGATCATTCAATAGATGGCGCTGCACTAGACAGGTTATAAAATTGAAACCATTTGAAAGCATGTGTATCACATTATTATGACCAACAGCTAATAGCTGCTGAACAGTGGTAGCCCCAGACGTGTGTGTAAATTTTGACGGTGAGCTGCTCCACTGTAGTTTGTCGTTCGGCCCTCGCGCACCTTTGTAGCCGATGTTTACCTCTCACCTCACTGGCACGTGGTGCTCCGCAGTTTCCACGTCGATTATTCGCAATGGTGCCTTTTGTCCAGTCATGATGCACCTTCACCACAGCAGCACGCCAACAGTTCCCAAACTGCACTGTTTCAGAAATACTGCTACCCTTGGCCCGAAAGCAGATGATCATGCCCTTATGCAACTCGGATAAATCTCCCCTTTTTACCCGTGACGGCAACGAGTGATATGTGTGCAGACAGCTTATCGCACCCCTTATATATACCCACCAAGCCAGCGTACGACATGTGATATACTTCATGGGCTACGCGCTGCCGAAGTCAGATGTAGGAGGTGGTCATAACACTGTGACTCAACCGTGTATAATCTGCAGTTACTATCAACACTACTGACGTCAGTGGATATATATGTCTTAGGCATAACTGCTTACTTGAAATATATGTCCATGTATTACTGCATTATAGTATATCCAACTTTCCAATATAGGATTGCCTCGCTTTATATCTGATACCCACTGGCTAACAGGGGTGGTCTTCAGTATGCCGACTGACGGGATCCCGGCGCACAGTATACCGGCGCCGGGATCCCAACAGCCGGCATTCCGACACTTATGCTCCCTCTCGTGGGGGTCCACGACCCCCCTGGAGGGAGAATAAAATAGAGTGGCGCGCGTAGGCTCATTTGCGCTCGCCACACTGTCGGTAAGCCAGCGGTTGGGCTCCCGGCGCCGGTATGCTGGTCGCCGGGAGCCCGACCGCCGGCATACCATAGTGAACCCGGCTAACAGGACTCCCAGTGTTAGTTTTAGGACTAATATGATTATGGATTTTTGCATTGGGCACTTTACTGATCGTTTAAAAAAACAGAATGCCAATATTTTTTTGCCTAACTGTTATAGAATGTCCCATTGAGACATTGGTGGTGTTCGATTATATACATATGATGTGTACATATATATTTTTTATTTATTTATTTGTGTGTATGTATATGTGTATATATATGTGTGTGTGTGTGTGTGTGTATATGTATGTATGTATATATATATATATATATATATATATATATATATATATATATATATATATATATATACACGCGCACACACACAGGGAGAACTTTTGCTATATTTATTGTTGGTTATTAAAGTGTTTCAATACCATCTGTTTTACACTAGCGCAGTTTTCTATCAGTGCCTGGAAAACTATAGTTAGTATGGTGCAGATAGCATTTATTGTATTTCAAAACAATGGATCTTAGACTGAAGTATCAAACCCTTCTAAAGAAAACAATTGGAGAAGTTGCCCATAGCAACCAACCAGTTTCTACCTATCTTTTTATAGACTGTACTTTTATTAATGTTAGCTAGCAGCTCATTGGTTGCGATGGGCAATTTCTCCACTTGACATCTTCATAAGGTTTGAAACCTCAATTGAACTTGTCACCACAATGATGCCAATGCTTATACTGGAGTGAAATTGATGCCATTCATGCATTCCAAGCAGAAGGCACATGCATGAATTCTGGCGCTTATTTGGCCCTTATAAAAGCAGTTTATCATATTAGGTATGGCTTGGCTGTTAAGATTACAATACATATCCAAAAGATCACGTCTCTGAATGAAGTTCTACTTTTCAAGTTCTATCCTTGACTTTATTTATTCTTTTATCATTTTTACTAATACGTTACATTTACTACAATCTCAAATTCTAATTCATTTTCTTTTTTAAAGAGTAAAAGTTAGAGAGAGACTTGTGAGAGATGAGAACATGCATGGGAGTCCAAAATTTGACACAGAACCTTCTACCCAAAAGAAACATCATGCTGCCCCCGTCTACTATATGCCTTTTCAGTCAGAGAACTCTGCCTTCGATAGGGTTTATAAGCAGCCAAACCATCTCCGCCATCCTATCCATGGCTACATCCAGCCAGCCAATGTTGCTCGTATACCGAAGATAGTGTCACGGACAGAGTCTGATAATGTTATGGTGTCAGCATTTACTACCTCATTAAAAAATCCCAGAGCTGTCAATGAAGTGAATGTTGAGAAGACTCGTCAGGTTTATCAAGGTATGACCACCACACTTGAGCCCCTCAAAGCTGAGACTAGTAATGGTAAACTGCATGGCTCTTTTGATGAAAAGCCAATCAATATTTTATGGAATGCCAACAAACAGAATACAGATGAAGTGCTGGCACCGAAAAATCAACAGTCCTATATTTCACAAACTGTTTCCCCTCTTAACAAGACCCCTGATAACATGGGAAAAACTGAAGCCATGATGTATCTACAAAGCAACCAGACAACCTCACTCCCAGCCAAATCTATAGGGCAACCTAAAGAAATTTCCACCATGAAGCATAAAATGCTTGTACGTTCCCTATCTGACTCTACTGGGACACAAAAGCAGGAAGCTTTTAAAATTAAGAATTCAGATGAAGAAAAAGGGATGGTTTTTTTAGGCACTGAAGATAGTTCCCACATTGCCAACGGAGAAGCTGGTTCAGTCAACACGAAGGTGTCTGTGGCTCAACTTAGGAGTGCCTTTTTGGAGACTGCAAACTTGAGCAAAAAGGCTGACCCGTGGGTGATGTTTGACAATTTCCCCCCCCCCGTTTTTCCCTCCCTGTGTTTGACCCCTGCATGTCCTCAAACTAAAACATATATGCTAAGGTGCACTTGTTTGGTGAACTTTTCACTTTTACCTGACCTACACGTTTAGAATGTGTTTCATCTGTTCTCTCTTGCATGTCACTTTGGAGTTTTAAAATCCTTTTTTTGTGTGTGTTCTAAAGAACTTTCATTCCACCTTTTACTCATCTTTCTTTCTTTCTTTCTTTTCTCCTTCAAATAACCTTCATCTTGGTTACAAAGTGAACCTAAAGTTGAAATGCCAATGCCAGGTGTTGATATGAGCACCTCCAATGAGCAGGAAAGAGGCCCACGGAGGCCAAGACTCTATTTCTCTCCTGGGGACAATAGAAAAACTTCTGAAAGATTTAGAACTCAACCTGTAACTTCAGCCGAGAGAAAAGAAACAGATAGGTATGCACTGGAATGAGCAGCCAGACCCATAAATACAGAAAATGGAAACAAATTATGCTATGACTGGCATGTCCGTGTGATTAGGCCGCAGCCCAGTGGATGTAGCTGTGTGTGCTTGGCATTTGGAGCCTAGGACCTTTCTCACTTTACACATTCTTTATATGGCATTGCGACATGGAAGAATTGCTTTGTTGTATGTGGGGTTTTTTTTGTGTGTGCGTTGATAGCTTCAGAAATGTCTACTGAAAATGTGTTAAAAACTAAAAGCACCCTTTTTTTTTTTTAGTTTTTTAATTGAAATGTGTTTTGTCTTTGTTTTTTGTTTGCTTGTTGCATGACTTTTGTGTGAGTAATATAAAAAGATGAATTTGTCTCACTGAGTTGTTGAAACAAGACTTTTTTTCTTTTCTTTTCTAATTGTCATATTTTCCACAGGACAACGTTTTTTCCACCAGTGCAGACAGCTGAAGGCAAGTGATGTTCCTATGCATTCCCACTCTAATTTATGGTATTCATTGATGCGATTATCAGTTAAAGTAAATAAGCCGAGATCCTTAATTATAAGATACACTGCTAGCTGTAATTATTATGGATATTAGGAGCCACAGCCTTGTGCTTCTACACGATCCCAAGACTCCCTGGTAGAATGCCAATTGCTATATTGTTTCCAATGGACGATATTTTCAGTGTGCAGTGTGCTATCCAGTGTCTGTTTATGTATACTCAGGTTAGCATGCTTTAATAAGATCTTGGACCTTTTTTATTTTTCCCATAGATGAAGCAAAAGTTGATGAAAGAGCAAAACTCAGCGTGGCTGCAAAGAGGCTCCTGTTTAGGGTATGTAGAAATAGACCCAATTGTAACATTGATGTAGATGTGATCACTTGTAACTAACTTACAAGTTGTTGTATTTCTAATTAAGGAACATATCATTGGAATAAAAAGGGTTTGGTAATAATTCTAATAAAGTAAAGAGGTTTGTTTTAATGAAAAACGTTCTCAATTACTTAATCGTAGGCTTACCACGCCATCACTCATGAATCTGTGTGATAGGGGGATACCTTTTCATATCGGATTTTGCCCATGAAGTTTGAAGAAGATACTGGGTAGTGGGGTTGGTTTGGAGGAGGGTTTAAGAGAGGTTTAAATATCTTAAAGAGATTTTGTTACATACTGATGAAATATTGAAAACCTTATGGGCAGTTTACAGAGCATTTTGTTAGGAGTGGTAAATAGCAGTATGTTTGTGAAAGTCTTTAGAAGGATGAGACTTTGGCCAAATTACATTACACTGCAAGAGACCATTTGATGATGTTAAAAATTAGTCGAAAATTAGAAGAGCTGATATTACTGTTAGCTTAGGTTGATTAGCGGCAAATTCAGCTGATCAAGTGATAGTCTAAGGGTGTGTACACACGGTGAGATCCTTGCTATGTTCGATTTTTACTTGCGATTTCCCTTGAACTCCCCGGAGCCCAGATAGGACAGATTTTGACTAACTTTTCTTGAGATATGGACTATGTGTGCTTACGATTTTGGCTTATGTGAGATTTTGGCTTATGTGAGATGTCATTGACATGTGAGATGAACTAGATAGTACACCGATCTAGCAAGGATTGACTTGCCTGCACAGTCTATCTTTTCTTGCGATGCCGACCTGGCGGGGCCGCGCATCGGGATCGCAAGGTGACTTTCACCTTGCGATTTGCACTAACTTTTCTTGCGATTTTGACTATATAGTCAAAATCTCAAGAAAAAATCTCACCGTGTGTACACACCTTAAGATGGGGGAAACTTCTTTCACTCCCCTCCCTACTTACTACTCTCTGGGATAATCCTAACTTCCCTACTGATTTATTTTGTAAGCGCTCCCTCATGTGGCTCTGTAGAGGCATCAGTTTGGTACTTGATGTCTCAGTGGCTTTTGCATGCCCCTTTCTGTTATACAATCTAGATTTTAGTTCCATGATCAAATCCTTTTACATACCTGCAGTGGAGAGAGTCACCTCACTGGCTTGTTCCTCTACCCTCTGATCCTTAACCACCCTTGAATCCCTTTGCTATCGTAGACCCTTAACTAAGGGAATTATCTCTGCTTTATAATGTTCTCATATCGTCTATGCAGTACCTGCTTCCTATATTTGAACTCCAGCGGTAGACTATACTGGGCCCCCCTTCTGAGGATGATTCTTGGTCCACCCTTATAGGCTTGAGGGGTAGATGTAAGACCAAGCATTATGGGGTAGAAGTGGTATCAGCAGACGTTATGTGCGCTTGTACCACTGCCCCCCCCCCCCCCCCCCCCATGTAAGACAGCAGTAATTACTGGCTCTATGCTCAACCATCGTTATCCCCACTAAATTGCATTATGGTCCCCAGTAGATTGCATAAGATTTTTGTGTCTGTGTCCCCTAATTGTTGAAGAGGTTGTGGAGAACAGGGTTCCTTAATTCATGTCTGGTGGACCTGCCCCCAACCATAATTTTGGGACATAATTGCAACTCCCTTTAGCAAGGTAGTCCCTGTTAAAAATCCCTGGTCATTTCTTCTGGGACTCCCACTGAAGGGCCTTGATATCTCTGCAGATAAACTTGCGATTTAGATCTTCAACACAGCGAGAGAGAATACTGTAGAAGATGATGTGCATCCTCAGTTGGGATGTTGAAATTGTCCAAGATGATATCAGGGGTATTCAGAGTGTAGGAAATGAAGCATTCAGGAGTCCGGGGTTATCCAGGGGGCCGTATGATTGCAGAACACGCAAAGAGAAGGGTTTGAAAATCCAGATAACTCGGCTGATACAGAGTTGGGAGTAGAGCAACAAAAGGAAGTAATTTTGGACCTTGACAAAACCATGTTTTAATGCAGGTGGGTCAGATATAAAACGTGCAGAGATTTAGATTTGAGAGGGGCGTGACTAAACTCCAAATCTGAATTGCAGTGTAAAAATAAAGCTGCCCTGCATTTGTGAGCTACATGCAAACTTAATAAATGCATTGCCCCACGGTGTGCTGCCAACTCAGAATCACTTGCTTCACAAGTTGGGAATATGGAGTGAAGGTACAGAATGGATGAGTTCAGTTGGTATCAGAATAGAAGATAGACAGTAAATAGGTCAACACCAGATGGTCGACATTGACTTAGGTAGACATAATCAAATGGTTGTCCAGTTTTATGGTCCGACATACAAATGGTCGACACAGATTGCAATTCCATTTGTCTACATATTTTTGGCAGCCATCAACATTTGTTTTGCATATCACATTGATCATAAATAATTTCAATTGGTCCAGAACCACCAACCTGTGGCACCCCTGCCGTGCCCTGTCACGGCACCCAGTTTGGGAATCGCTTCTCTAGATGGATTATGAAATGGTTGGTGACATTGTTCAGGGAAACAAGAATAATGTCCAAGGACCAATGAAAGCAAATAAAAAAAAGTAAAGTGAAATAAAACACAACTAATAAAGAATATATACAATATGTGTATGTTTATGTATGTATGTATGTATGTGTATGTATGTATATGTATATGTATATATATATATATATTTATCTTACGTCCTAGAGGATGCTGGGGACTCCGTAAGGACCATGGGTATAGGCGGGCTCCGCAGGAGACATGGGCACTTTAAGAAAGACTTTAGGATTTGGGTGTGCACTGGCTCCTCCCTCTATGCCCCTCCTCCAGACCTCAGTTGATTACTGTGCCCAGAGGAGACTGGGTGCTTTTCAGAGGCTCTCCTGAGTTTCTGACAGAAAGTATTTTGTTAGGTTTTTTATTTTCAGGGAGCCTGCTGGCAACAGACTCCCTGCATCGAGGGACTGAGGGGAGAGAAGCAGACCTACTTCTGTGAGTTGAAAGGCTCTACTTCTTAGGCTACTGGACACCATTAGCTCCAGAGGGATCGGTACACAGGTCTCATCCTCGCCGTCCGTCCCGGAGCCGCACCGCCGTCCTCCTCACAGAGCCTGAAGGTGGAAGCCACGTGAGTATGAGAAGTTAGAAGACATCAGAGGCGGCAGAAGACTTCACTGTTCTTCAATGAGGTAACGCACAGCACTGCAGCTGTGCGCCATTGCTCCCATTCACCTCACATACTGTGTCACTGTAAGGTTGCAGGGCGCGGGGGGAGGGGGGGGGGCGCCCTGGGCTGCAAATAAACCTCTCCTGGCAAAAGATGGGTATACACAGCCGGCCACTGTATATACCTACGAGCCCCCGCCAAAGTTTTGTATTTTAGAGCGGGAAAGAAGCCCGCCGCCGAGGGGGCGGGGCTTCTCCCTCAGCACTCACCAGCGCCATTTTTTCTCCACAGCACCGCTGAGAGGAAGCTCCCCGGACTCTCCCCTGCTTAGATCACGGTGACAAGAGGGTTTTAAAGTAGAGGGGGGGCACATAATTGGCGAATTGAGTATAAAAGCGCTATCTGGGTAAACATAATTATTGTGTTTTTGTCCTGGGTTATTATAGCGCTGGGTGTGTGCTGGCATACTCTCTCTCTGTCTCTCCTAAGGGCCTTGTGGGGGAACTGTCCTCCGATAAGAGGGTTCCCTGAGTGTGTGGTGTGTCGGTACGTGTGTGTCGACATGTCTGAGGTAGAAGGCTTTTCAAGGGTGGAGGATGAGCAAATGAATGTGGTCACAGTCGACGGCGCCGACACCTGACTGGATGGATATGTGGAATGTTTTAAGTGCCAATGTAAATTAATTGCACAAAAGATTGGATAAAGCTGAAGCTAGGGAACAGTCAGGGAGTCAACCCATGCCTGTACCTATGTCGCAGGGACCTTCGGGGTCCCAAAAGCGCCCACTATCCCAAATAGTTGACACTGATACCGACACGGATTTTGACTCCAGTGTCGAATATGATGATGCAAAATTACAGCCAAAGGTGGCTAAATTTATTCGATATATGATTATTGCATCAAAGATGTTTTGCATATCACAGAGGAACCCCCTGTCCCTGACACGCGGGTACGCATGTATAAGGGAAAGAAAACTGAGATAAAGTTTCCCCCCTCACATGAGCTAAACAAGTTATGTGAAAAAGCTTGGGAATCTCCAGACAAGAAACTGCAGATTCCCAAAAGGATTCTTATGGCGTATCCTTTCCCGCCAACGGACAGGATACGGTGGGAATCATCCCCTAGGGTGGACAAAGCTTTGACATGCTTATCCAAAAAGGTAGCGCTGCCTTCCCAAGATACGGCTACCCTCAGGGATCCTGCTGATCGCAAGCAGGAGGTTACCCTGAAGTCCATTTATACTAGAGATGAGCGGATTTGGTTTTACTCGGTTCTCAAAACCGAATCTTATTGGCTATCCAAAACACGTGACATCCGTGAGCCAATAAGATTCGGTTTTGAGAACCGAGTAAAACCGAGTAAAACCGAATCCGCTCATCTCTAATTTATACACATTCAGGTACCTTACTGAGACCGGCTATTGCGTCGGCATGGGTGTGTAGCAGCATGGACAGATACCTTATCAGCGGAAATTGATACCCTGGATAAGGATACCATCCTATTGACCCTAGGACATATAAAAGATGCTGTCTTATATATGAGAGATGCACAAAGAGACATTGGTTCGAGAATTAACGCTATGTCGATCTCGGCTAGAAGAGTCCTTTGGACCCGACAATGGACAGGTGATGCCGACTCAAAAAGGCATATGGAGGTTTTACCTTACAAGGGTGAGGAATTGTTTGGGGAAGGTCTCTCGGACCTGGTCTCCACTGCTACGGCAGGCAAATCTAATTTTTTACCTTATATTCCCTCACAACCTAAAAAAGCACAGCATTATCAAATGCAGTCCTTTCGATCAAATAGAAACAAGAAAGGCCGTGGATCGTCCTTTCTTGCCAGAGGTAAGGGCAGAGGGAAAAAGCTGCACAACACAGCTAGTTCCCAGGAACAGAAGTCCTCCCCGGCTTCTGCAAAATCCACAACATGACGCTGGGGCTCCACTAAGGGAGTCCGCCCCAGTGGGGGCACGTCTTCGAATTTTCAGCCACATCTGGGCCCACTCACAGGTGGATCCCTGGGCAATAGAAATTGTTTCCCTAGGTTACAAACTAGAATTCGAAGAGGTGCCTCATCACCGGTTTTTCAAATCTGCTCTGCCAACGTCTCCTCAAGAACGGGAGATAGTGTTAAATGCAATCGACAAATTGTATCTTCAACAGGTGGTGGTCAAGGTTCCCCCGCTTCAACAGGGCAGGGGATATTACTCAACCCTGTTTGTGGTCCCGAAACCGGACGGTTCGGTCAGACCCATTTTAAATTTAAAATCCCTGAACCTATACTTGAAAAGGTTCAAATTCAAGATGGAATCGCTCAGGGCGGTCATCGCAAGCCTGGAAGGGGGAGATTTTATGGTATCTCTGGACATAAAGGATGCATACCTAATTGTTCCCATATATCCACCTCATCAGGCGTACCTGAGATTTGCGGTACAGGATTGTCATTACCAATTTCAGACGTTGCCGTTTAGGCTTTCCACGGCCCCGAGAATTTTCACCAAGGTAATGGCGGAAATGATGGTGCTCCTGCGCAAGCAAGGTGTCACAATTATCCCGTACTTGGACGATCTCATAAAAGCGAGATCAAGAGAACAATTACTGAACAGCGTGTCACTTTCACTGAAGGTGTTACAGCAACACGGCTGGATTCTCAATATCCCGAAGTCGCAGCTGGTTCCTACGACTCGTCTACCCTTCCTGGGCATGATTCTGGATACGGACCAGAAAAGGGTGTATCTGCCGATAGAAAAGGCTCAAGAACTCGTGACTTTGGTCAGGAGCCTATTGAAACCAAAACAGGTGTCAGTGCATCACTGCACGCGAGTCCTGGGAAAGATGGTGGCATCTTACGAGGCCATTCCATTCGGCAGGTTCCATGCATGTACCTTCCAATGGGACCTACTGGACAAATGGTCCGGGTCGCATCTACAAATGCATCGGTTGATCACCCTGTCCCCCAGGGCCAGGGTGTCTCTCCTGTGGTGGCTGCAGAGTGCTCACCTTCTAGAGGGCCGCAGATTCGGCATTCAGGACTGGGTCCTGGTGACCACGGACGCAAGCCTCCGAGGTTGGGGTGCAGTCACACAAGGAAGGAACTTCCAGGGTCTTTGGTCAAGTCAGGAGACTTGTCTTCACATCAACGTCCTGGAGCTAAGGGCCATATTCAACGCCCTTCGTCAAGCAGAGACTTTGCTTCACGACTTACCAGTTCTGATCCAGTCAGACAACATCACCGCAGTAGCTCATGTAAACCGCCAGGGCGGCACAAAGAGCAGAGTGGCAATGGCGGAAGCCACAAAGATTCTACGCTGGGCGGAAAACCATGTAAGCGCCCTATCAGCAGTGTTCATTCCGGGAGTGGACAACTGGGAAGCAGACTTCCTCAGCAGGCACGGCCTGCATCCGGGTGAGTGGGGACTTCATCAGGAAGTCTTCACACAGATTGCAAGCCAGTGGAGCCTGCCCCAGATGACATGATGGCGTCCCGCCTAAACAAAAAACTGCAAAGGTATTACGCCAGTCCGTAGAGGATGCCGGGCGCCCGTCCCAAGTGCGTACTACTTCTGCAAGACTTGTATATAGTTTTGCTTACATAAGGGTTATGTTATGGTTGCTTTCAGTTTCCGACTGAAGCTATGTTGAATTTCATACTGTTAACTGGTTAGTTTATCACCAGTTATACGGTGTGATTGGTGTGGGCTGGTATGAATCTTGCCCTTGGTTTAACAAAAATCCTTTCCTTGTACTGTACGTCTCCTCTGGGCACAGTTTCTCTAACTGAGGTCTGGAGGAGGGGCATAGAGGGAGGAGCCAGTGCACACCCAAATCCTAAAGTCTTTCTTAAAGTGCCCATGTCTCCTGCGGAGCCCGTCTATCCCCATGGTCCTTACGGAGTCCCCAGCATCCTCTACGGACTACAAGAGTAGGTTTAAAATCTAATTTTATATATATATATATATATATATATATATATATTTGGAGAAGCATATACAGGTGCGCTGGTGACTCTTTGATATACAATCTACAGACCAACAGTCCGGGCTTGGGGCACAGATAAAATTAATTACCGCAGCACGTCTCTCCTATATTCACTCCGAACTCCGGGAGAAATGTTTTCTAAAGATAAAAATGAGGAGAAGGTGCGCTCATAGTGCAAATCAGTACTTTAATGGATAAAACACCAGTATGTACAATCCAGGACAGGTAATTCAAAGACTCGTACCCTGATTACCCACACTGTGGGCTGATTACCACATGGTTTGTAAATATTCCACAAGGCTGTAGCTGTAATCGCCTACCGCAGTCCGGGACAAAGCACCGTATCCGGCCGTGAAGTTAGCTAGGACCCGTCAAGCCACCGTGCCGAGGGATCGAGCAGATCATCCAGCACACTTGCAGGAAAGGAACGTCTGACAGACCACGCCCCAACGCGTTTCGTGTATCACTTCGTCAGGAGGCTGGTCTGTCAGATATCTAAGAGGATTTTATAGGGAAAAGGCCTCTCCCAGAAAACAACGTCACACTTCAATTTACAGCGCCGCGGCTCTTTCAGCTTGCCGTGGTTGTATTAGCCTTACATAATTAAACCACATTTTCTATTATATATCAGGTATAGCACATCTTTACATAATATGCACGAATGTACATCACAAGTTAATAAAAATAAAAAGACATAAAATACATACAACAATATATATAGCAAGTGGTACACATACAGCACATATCTAACATAACTATAATAATAAAACACACCTCAGGTGTCATATGTTGCATAATCACTCATTCTTTTGGATATAGAAATTACCTTTATCTTATTTTAATCAAATATATTTAAAATGGTGCAAGGGAGAGAGATGTTACATCGTTGTTAGTTAACAATTATTGGGTCACACTCTTCATCAAAGACTCATGTGTTCCGAAATATATTAGAGCTACATAGAGCTTCAGGAATTTTTTACTATATATATATATATATATATATATATATATATATATATATATATATATACATACAAATGAACAAGAAGAGGCGGCACTCAGCAGGCTTAAGAAAACTTCAAAGTGATGTATTCAGTGCAGTCAACGTTTCGGGGACCACCTCCCCGTCTTCAGGACAAATGTGCAGTGTTATACAAACATATTTATACATATCTACTTACCCCCCTGATCAGTTTCCCCGCCAGCGTCTCCCACGGCCGCGTCTCCCGCACTCTCAGCCCGGCGTCCACATCGCACCACGTGATCCGGACCACCTGATGCGGAAGTGACGTCACGGCGCCCGGCCGGGCCGCGTTACCATGGTGACCCTGTAATCATAATAACAACAGACATGTACAGGGTTATCGTGCATGATCGGGCAATATTTCAGTGCATCGGGTCCCATAGGGACATTATGTAAAAGACATATACAGTTTTACAATAATTTAAAAACATGTGTGACCAACATATAATTAAGACGATCCCTGCCGACCAGGGACCGACATATATAAGTGCATAGACCGATCCATGCTGTTAACCCCTACAGCTTGCAAGTTGATACAACCAATCTACATATATCGATATCCCTAAGAAGGATATCTTCCAACGTGCAACATACATGTGCCACCTAAATATATATATTCTACGGCCTCCTCCCCTGTGCCCTAGCGGGGTCCTCACCTATAGATCTTTAATTTTTTTGGGGGAAATTTGTTATTATTCTTCAAAGCTAAATATCCCCTTAATTTGTGATACATCCACGGCTCCATATAGAGCCTAAAACTCATCTGCTCCTCTAATCTGTTTTAGAGACATGTTACAGTGCCAAAACCACTTATATGAAATTAATCAAGCCTAGGCTATCATTTAGCCCACCTGGTTTTAGAGTATTCAACCTGTGGATCCACATAGACTCCAGCTGAAGAAGCTGTTTGCCCCTATTTCCACCTCGCTGTGATGCTGGGACATGGTCTATGATCCTATGTTTAAATGTTGCCATCCCGTGTTTTGATTCTACAAAGTGGCGTGCCACCGGCTGATCTCCACTGCCTGTTGCTAGGGCGTTCCTAATGGCTTGCCTGTGTTGTGCCATCCTGGTTTTAAACTGGCATTCTGTTTTGCCAATATAGTAACGCCCACAAGGGCACATTATGGCGTATACCACAAACTTCGAGCTACAAGTGAGTGGCCATTTTATTGGGAATTTTTTGCCACTGAAGGGATGTGAAATATTGTCTCCTGGGGACATATGGGAACAGGTTGTACATCCTGTACATTTAAAACACCCATTTTTACGTGTTAAAAAATTAGTGGGGGTGTTCTTTAATTTTGACAAATCTGTCTTCACTACTATGTCCCTGATGCTTCTCCCTCTTGTGTAGCTTGGCATTAACCGTTGCTTGTGGAACATTTTCAATTCTGGATCAGTGGACACCAAGGGCCACAAACTCTTTACTTTCTTATTAACAAGATCACTTTTTACATTGTATTCATTCACCCATGGGATAACCCCCGATTTTTGTTTGGGACCATGATCCTGCAATAATGTTTCTCTACTAGATTCCTGTGCTTTTTTTCTAGCAGCTATCAGGAGTTTAACCGGGTAGCCTCGTTGACGGAATCTCTGTTCCATCTCGTCCAGTTGTTTTACTCTTTCAGACTCCTCATTATTGACTCTACACACCCGCAGAAATTGCGAGTATGGTAGACCCTTAACCGTCGCAGGAGGGTGGAAACTGTCGTGTCTTAAAATGGTGTTACGATCTGTGGGTTTCTTATACAACCCAGTCATGATTTTGCCATCCTGGATCCTGATTTTTATATCCAGGAAGCAAATCTCAGATTTATGACACAGCAGTGTCAACTTAATGGGGCTAGTCGTGGAGTTATGGGCTGATACTAATCCACTGAGCTCAACGTCCTCCCCTCTCCAGAAGAGGAGCAAGTCGTCAATATAACGAAAATAGATGAATAATCGCTCAGATATTTGCGGATCAGCAAAAAACAGTGTCTTTTCTACATCCCACATATAGGCGTTTGCGAACGAGGGTGCCACCGGAGAACCCATGGCACACCCCGTTCGCTGCCTATAGTATTTATCATCGAAGATGAAAAAATTGTGTGTGAGTGTAAACTCAAGTAGCGCCATAAAGAAATCAATGTCAGGGCCCTCGTATCTCAAATTCCCTGTAATGAGATGCCTCACCGCCTGCAGTCTACCATACTCGCAATTTCTGCGGGTGTGTAGAGTCAATAATGAGGAGTCTGAAAGAGTAAAACAACTGGACGAGATGGAACAGAGATTCCGTCAACGAGGCTACCCGGTTAAACTCCTGATAGCTGCTAGAAAAAAAGCACAGGAATCTAGTAGAGAAACATTATTGCAGGATCATGGTCCCAAACAAAAATCGGGGGTTATCCCATGGGTGAATGAATACAATGTAAAAAGTGATCTTGTTAATAAGAAAGTAAAGAGTTTGTGGCCCTTGGTGTCCACTGATCCAGAATTGAAAATGTTCCACAAGCAACGGTTAATGCCAAGCTACACAAGAGGGAGAAGCATCAGGGACATAGTAGTGAAGACAGATTTGTCAAAATTAAAGAACACCCCCACTAATTTTTTAACACGTAAAAATGGGTGTTTTAAATGTACAGGATGTACAACCTGTTCCCATATGTCCCCAGGAGACAATATTTCACATCCCTTCAGTGGCAAAAAATTCCCAATAAAATGGCCACTCACTTGTAGCTCGAAGTTTGTGGTATACGCCATAATGTGCCCTTGTGGGCGTTACTATATTGGCAAAACAGAATGCCAGTTTAAAACCAGGATGGCACAACACAGGCAAGCCATTAGGAACGCCCTAGCAACAGGCAGTGGAGATCAGCCGGTGGCACGCCACTTTGTAGAATCAAAACACGGGATGGCAACATTTAAACATAGGATCATAGACCATGTCCCAGCATCACAGCGAGGTGGAAATAGGGGCAAACAGCTTCTTCAGCTGGAGTCTATGTGGATCCACAGGTTGAATACTCTAAAACCAGGTGGGCTAAATGATAGCCTAGGCTTGATTAATTTCATATAAGTGGTTTTGGCACTGTAACATGTCTCTAAAACAGATTAGAGGAGCAGATGAGTTTTAGGCTCTATATGGAGCCGTGGATGTATCACAAATTAAGGGGATATTTAGCTTTGAAGAATAATAACAAATTTCCCCCAAAAAAATTAAAGATCTATAGGTGAGGACCCCGCTAGGGCACAGGGGAGGAGGCCGTAGAATATATATATTTAGGTGGCACATGTATGTTGCACGTTGGAAGATATCCTTCTTAGGGATATCGATATATGTAGATTGGTTGTATCAACTTGCAAGCTGTAGGGGTTAACAGCATGGATCGGTCTATGCACTTATATATGTCGGTCCCTGGTCGGCAGGGATCGTCTTAATTATATGTTGGTCACACATGTTTTTAAATTATTGTAAAACTGTATATGTCTTTTACATAATGTCCCTATGGGACCCGATGCACTGAAATATTGCCCGATCATGCACGATAACCCTGTACATGTCTGTTGTTATTATGATTACAGGGTCACCATGGTAACGCGGCCCGGCCGGGCGCCGTGACGTCACTTCCGCATCAGGTGGTCCGGATCACGTGGTGCGATGTGGACGCCGGGCTGAGAGTGCGGGAGACGCGGCCGTGGGAGACGCTGGCGGGGAAACTGATCAGGGGGGTAAGTAGATATGTATAAATATGTTTGTATAACACTGCACATTTGTCCTGAAGACGGGGAGGTGGTCCCCGAAACGTTGACTGCACTGAATACATCACTTTGAAGTTTTCTTAAGCCTGCTGAGTGCCGCCTCTTCTTGTTCATTTGTATGTATACTAAGGGTCTTATCCCTGAGGAGGGCACCGGAGCGAGTTACACCCATTACTTGGGGAGGCCATGAGTGCCGGAGTACTGTTTGTTTATATATATATATATATATATATATATATATATATATATATATATATATATATATATATATATATATATATATATATACTAGGTGCTTCATCGCGTCCTATGGGCGCTCTTCACACCGTCGCAAGGGGCTACGCCCCCTTAACCCTTGCATACCTTTCTGGGGTTCAATATTTGTATTATATGGAGTATTACCTGCATTTCTTTGTTAGTGGTTAAATATTGCACAATGAAAGGGCGTGTGATGGTGAAGGAGGCGCAGCCCCTTGCGACGGCGTGAACAGCACCTGCAGGGCATGATGTACAGAATGTAGCGGGTGCGTGGGGGACTGCGGATGGGGGAGGGTGTCTGTAGATGCTGCGGGTGGAGGGGGGGGCGGAAGCGGGGGGGGGCGGATGGGGAAGGGTCAGGAGGTGCTGCGGGTGGGGGAGGGGCAGAGGAGTGGGGGCTGCAGATGGGGGAGGGGTCCGGAGGCACTGTAGGTGGGGGAGTGGCAGGGGTGCCACAGGTGGGAGAGGGGCAGGTGCGGGGATGTTGCGGATGGGTGAAGGGTTCCGTAGGTGCTGTGGGATGGGAATGGGTGGGGGTGCCAGGGGTGGGGTAGGGGGTCTGGAGGCACCGTGGGTAGGGGAGGGGCAGGTACGGGTGGTGCGGCGGATTGGGAAGGGTGTCCGGAGGCGCGTCAGGTGCGGGGGTGCCATGGGTGGGGGAGGGGTGGGTGAGGGGGATACTGCAGATGCTGCGGGTGGAGGGGGGCAGGTGTGGGGGGAGACATATATGGGGGGTGGATGGTGGAGGGGGTCTGGAGGTGCTGTGGGTGGTGGAGGGGCATAGGAGTGGGAGCCACGGGTGGTGTACGGGGTCTGGAGGCACAGCGTGTGTGGGAGGGGTGGAGTGCCGCATGTGGTGGAGGGGAAGGTGCAGAGGTGTGGTGCATTGAGGGGGGGTCTGAAGGCGCTGCGGGTACTGTACCTGCCAAAAAGGTAGTTGGAGGGCATGCAGTAACATGGCCAGGACAGGAGTGACGGGGTCAGAACAGGAGTGACGGGGCCAGGACAGGGGTTGACGGGGCCAGGACAGGGGTTGACGGGGCCAGGACAGAGGTGACGGGGCCAGGACAGAGGTGACGGGGCCAGGACAGAGGTGACGGGGCCAGGACAGGGGTGACGGGGCCAGGACAGGGGTGACGGGGCCAGGACAGGGGTGACGGGGCCAGGACAGGGGCGACCGGGCCAGGACAGAAATGACAGGGACAGGATAGGGGTGACAGGGCCAGGGTAGGGGCGGCAGGACCAGGACAGGGGTGACAGGGCCAGCATAAGGGTGAAAGGGCAATGCCAGGGGTGACAGACAGATGTGTCTTACCGGAGTCACTGCTGCTGGCTGCTGCTGTTCCACTCCAACCTGTTGGGATCTGCTGCTGATGGAGACTTGGCGTGGCTGACTCAGGCTGGAGTCCCGCTTCCTCTGCCCGTCAGCATCCCTCCCCCCTCTCAATCACACACCGCAGACCTCGCGCAGCTGCCAGGCACTGTGGTAAGGGGAGACTGGGAGTGACTGGTTAGCCCCCAGGAGATGCTACGACTGGAGGGAGGAGGGGGTCATAGCATGCACGCGGCGCGGACCTCGCGGCTGCCGGGCACTGTGGTAAGGGGAGACTGGGAGTGACTGGTTAGCTCCCAGGAGACGCTGCGGCTGGAGGGAGGAGGGGGTCGGAGCCTGCAAGCAGCTCGGACTTCTGCAGCGCTACCCGCTGGCTAAAGTGTGTGAAGGAGCTGGGCGCACCTCACTGCGTGCGGCAGCGCTGCAGCTAGCGGTGGGGTTTCCGTGGCTGAAGATAACAGAGGCAGTACGGAAACTGCACAGCGGCAGGTGCCCTACAAAACTGCAGCTAAGAAGCGTGGAGTGTGCTAGAAAGTGACGCTCCTCCGCGCCAGAGAGACCCTGCTGAGTATGCTGATGTGGGGGGTCAAGCACACAGTGAGCCGGTGCCCGTCTGTCTGTACGGCATACCCCCTCACACACCCCCATACCTCCCAACTGTCCCGGGGTTCCGGCAGCAGAGCCGGATTAAGGGGGGGGGGGGGCAGGGGGTACGTACCATGGGCCCCACAGTTTTAGGGGGCCCCCCGGCTGGAGTAGCTCTGTCCCAGCTCAGAAGCTCCCCGTCCTGCCAGCAACAGTGGTAGCATTGAGCTACAGTCAGCACACGCTGCTGCGTGTTGGCAGGTCTGTGGTCTTGCAGGGAGGCAGCAGTCTCCCTGCTTTCTTCTGCCTGTGCGGGTGTGTAGGGGGGAGCGACCACCTTTCCTTCCAAATCCCGGAATTTGCATAAGAGGGCGTGGCCACAAGGGGCGCGATTAGGCCACGCCCCCAACCCACAGCAGGCACAGCAATGAGATAGGGCTTCCCTGTCTCAAGTGCCCTGGGCCCCCCGGACTCATAATCCGCCCCTGGAGGCATGCCAGCAGCTCACAGAGCGCTGGGCATGCCCCCTCACTGACGAAAACGGGGGCCCTCCCGTGAAGCCACGCCCCATTTTGTTTGCCACGCCCCCTTTTCGCCATGCGTGTGTCCCCCTCCTTCTGCCTGAAGAAAGCTGGGAGGTATGCACCCCTGTCTGCCTGAAGAAAGCTGGGAGATATGCACCCCTGCCTGTGCCATGCCCATACTATCTGCTTCTGCTCCTAGTCTCCTATAGATTTGCCCAGATCTGTGACTCATTTGACTAACTCCGCCCAGTGTTGTGACTCCGCCCAGCGTTAGCAAATGAGTCACAAAGTCACAGATCTGGTCTATTATATAGGAGATACATACATATATATATATATATATATATATATATATATATATATATATATATATATGTATATATGTATATTATGTATGTTATACATACACACACACACACAAGTTACATTGTCCAACACTACACGATGGTGAATGCAGTTTCTTATAGCTGTCTGTAAAAACATGTTACTTGTCCTCGAATGTTGCTAAATTCTTGTTCTGTCTTGTATAACTAGCAGTGACAGTCTGTTCTAGAGATCCAGCAGCTGAGTACAGTTACACTGGTGAACTCTGTGAAAAGCAGAAATGCCAGTAAATCATAGGATGCATATTAATGAAGCCTACAGAATAACTGTGCTTTCAACACAGTTTAACTGAAGTCCTAGTGTCTGGACAATATTGATAAAGTGCTCTATTAATTACGACTTTGGAGTAATTGGTGGTAAATTTATTTCTATAGTGCGCATCCTGCATTTTATGTGGCAAAAAATAAAATGTGATTTGTGCAGCGCTGAGCCCAGACCACTTCATACAATTATCCAAAGGTCGATATAGCTTCATATCTTGTTAACAGTGATGGTTATTGTTAAATAAGCTATTCATATAAAATGCAGATTTATAGCAATATTTTATTAGACACAAGTATGTTCAGAATCGCTGTGTGATAGATTTAATGTGCCAACAAAGTCTGCAATGTATTTAAAAATGTACCAACTGCATTAATTGCAGTTTTATATTAATCTGTTTTCATTGTCCAATTTGAAACAATAATTTTTTTATCACATTTTCTTTCACCACCTTTATGCATAGGCAGGTATTCAATTAGCTGCAGTAATTTACCGCAGCTAATTGATTTGCCAGGGGCTATTCAATTAGCCCCGACTCTTATTGAGTATTATGCTTCAGTCACCTGAAGTTTAGTCACCGATGAGCAGCCCTTGGAGCCGCGATACCACATGGGTCTGGATACTTAGCCCAGATTCCATGTGTTATCGCACGATAAGAGAACATTTTTCTCCCGGGAAAAAAAGGAGCTTTAATTGAATAGCCCGATAATGACCATCAGTCAAATAGCACACTATCAGTCCATTTTTTGTGTGTAGGGGGGGATGAAGAGGGCTAAATGATACCGGCGTTAGTCATGGAATCCTTACAAGTTCAAGCAACCCACCCCCAACACAGTGACTCACTGACTCATGCTGTACACCTTTCCTATATATTGTAAACTCTTATGAGCAGGTGCCTCGTATACTCTTCCTTTTCTTAATTATGCTATCATATCCTCCATTGGTATTTTTTATTTTAAATTTGGTTTTGAACCGAGACCCAATTACTTTGGGTACAGACTCGGCCAGTACTGGTGTACTAGTGTACTTTATATACTGGTATGCTTATTTACCCTTTAAATAAAGGATAATAAGTTAAAAAGGGACTAACTACGATGCCTCAGAGCACCGTTTATTCAGTGTCCATTTCTTCTTGTGCTGAACAGGAGAATGTTCTTATTGCCTAATGCTTATACTGTAACCATACCACAATTGTATGTCTAGTTATCTGTTATGCATGTGCCACATGTTCTGTTCTTCCTCTATGGGTGTCGTGGATACCCACAGAGGGAGAGTAGGCTGTGGTGGCATTTCACCGCTAGTCAGTATACCAGCGTCAACGTTGTGACCTCCAAGATCTCGACTAGCAGTATTTTAACCGCTTCCCCACTACTTGACCTAGATACCAGAATTAATTGTATTTACTGATAAGCACTGACAATGTGCATTGCCCCGATTACACCTTTTTTCAAATGTTTTCTATCGATCACAGGAAATGGAAAAACCTCTGGATCCAAACACCACTAAGACACGTCCTAGAAATGCAGCTGTGGAGAGAAGGCTGCGCCGTGCGCAGGACAGGTCCCGGACCCAGCCTGTGACCACAGAAGAAGTGGTGATTGCAGCGACGTAAGTGTTGGCTCAACGCAAGTTTATTCTAGTCCTGGGTTTCAGGCTGCTTTCCCAGTTTATTAGCTGGAGCAGTATAAAGTACGTGTAGCTTGGGGACCTGGGCACCTCTCATCATGTCTGCCTAAATGATGGATATGGAGCAAGAGGCACAGCGTTTCCAAAGGGAATGAAGACATGAATCATTTGAACTACGCTGTAGTGAGGGTTTTTCCAGGAAAAAAAAATATCATTATTTCATTCCTTGCACACCAAATAAAGTACACTCTGTCCATTCTGTAACTTCAGTTGGCTATGTTGTAGCTACATAGTAATTAAGGAAAACAAGATGTTGACTGAAAGTGTGGGATCCAATGAAACAATAACCCTGCTTCATATATTCCATTTATTATGTTGGTCAGCAGTTATTTGGCACATAGAACATAACATACAGATGTATCCTCCTACATCTATCCTCAATACGCCATGCAGCATGAGATGCCTGACATGACTGAACCACCAAGTCCGAGCAACGCTACTAATGTCTGGCGGCTTTTTGACTAGGATGCACAAGGGCGACTAGGACGCATGAGGAGAGACTGCTGATTAATTTGATATGACACTTGTATATTGTGTGTGATTGAGTCTGTATACAGAGCAGAACTAAACTTTTATTGGGGGAAAAAGCTGCGGCTGCTACATTGTAGCACTTCATATACAGATTCAGAAACTCTGTCACACACAGATATACAAGTGTCATATATCAGAGTAGTCAGCACAGATTCCTGGTGCACCCTAGTCACTTTGTGTTGCGACTCAGATATGTTTTTGGCAAGAAGGAAGAAAAAAAGGCTACCGGCGCTAGAAGGCACGCATGTAACATGGCATGCTGAGAGGGGCTGTTCAGTGTGACTGCAGCAAAGATGTATGAGGACATACTATATCTGTATTTAGCAGAATAACACTGTGACCATTAATGGTTTACAGTATATTTAGGAGTAGTATCCTGTTGCAACACCTACATATATGTAATGGGATCTGAGTTTATTGTTGAGGTGTTTATGCGAGCACACAGAGGCAGACATTTGTGTGTGCAGTATTCATGATTCCACAGAATAACATTTCAGCGGCAGCTAGCGACGCTTTACTCCTCATGGTAATGTCACTATTTCTGAATGATTTACTAGCCTGCAGTCGCATGGTTTGGTTCTGGCCAAACAAAATGGCCAGCTCCACTTGGGTGCATGTGACTTACACACTTTACATTGGGTAAAGTGTGTGCAGCACCTTCTATCCATTTCTACAATTATAACACTTGTCACACTGACACTAAGCAGCATATATATTAAATGCGGGTTTTCAAATGTGGATATGTTGCCTGTGGAACCCAATCAGATTCTGACTATCTTCTAGAAGGTGCTAGATAAAATAAGAATCTGGTTGCTATGGGCAACATCTCCACACTTGAAAATCCGCAGTTTAATAAATATATCCATAGGAGAGAGATATGAATATAAATATATCCATAGGACATGTGTAGGTGTTGCCTGTAGCACCCAATCAGATTCTAGCTCTTCATCTAGTGCAGGGGTATTCAACAATTGGCAATGCAGCTGTTGTGGAACTTCATATCCCAGCATGCCCTGCCACAGTTTTGCTGTTAGGGCAAACAAACTGGAGCAGGGCATCCTGGGTTGTGTAGTTAAACAGCAGCTGGAGTGACAGAGGTTTGCCTGCCTCTGGTCTTGTGCATTCTGCAAAATAACATCTAAAATGATTGGGTTGCTGTGGGCAGTACATCTACTGCTCATCTTCCCATAAATCCCTCCTCTTGTAGCAGTCAGCTGCTATTTATATGCCAGAAAATGTAGTCAATGCAGAAATCTTAAGAAATATACACTTACTGTTTATCCCATTATCTTTACTGCATCCCTGCCAAAGGTGTAATTATATTCATGCACGGAGAGTGTAATGGTTAGCATTGTAATGGTTAGCACTGTGGTCATGGTTCAATTGCCACTATGTCCCTTAAGGTGCCCTTACACTAGATGATGACCTACCTCCCAACATGACCCTCTCCAGGAAGAACAGAATGCTCTGCTCCTGGACTTCCCTCTTAATTAATGATTACATCACATGTGCTGAAACACCTTTCTTATCCATTAACCTGTTCAACACTGTTGCCGGCATTCATAAATTAAGAAAAAAGTCCAGAAGCAGAGCATTGTGTCCCTACTGGAGAGGGTCATGTTGGGAGGAATGGGATGATATGAGCGATTTGGCCATTTCGGGTGGATCGGAAGGACAAATCGTTCATAATAGTGCAGATTGTTTGGTGTCTATGAACGATAACGATGTGCGGTCCCGTGGGTAATTAGTCGGATATTTTGATCTTCCTTGCTGCAGGGAAGATCAGAAGCTGTCATTAACAACGGCATGCTCCTGGATGTGGCCACTCCTAGATCTTTTGCAAGATCTTTAAGATATATCTTATGTGTATTTCACTATATCGTGAATGTGGGACTGCCAGAAGGCTGCCGGGTAGTTTAAGGGAAATCGTTAATGAGATTACATCGTTTACACGTCATCTAGTGCATGGGCACCATAACTCTGGAGTTTGTATTTTCTCCTCAAACTTGTGTGTGTTTCCTCCCACAATCCACAAATATACTTGTAGGTTTATTGGCTCCAAACAGAATTAACCCTAGCATGAATTTGTGTGCGTGTACATGTGGGAACTGATGTGAATGGCCAAATAATGTGTGCACTATGGTAATAACTGAATAATAAAAGGGCAACTATATATAAAGTAAAAAAGCAATCACTGCCTAAATAACAAATTGCAGCATCTACCATGACCTCACTGGTCATGGTGTTGACATTTGTTGTAACTTTTGTTACCTATAAGACTGCAAGTGTATCAGTTTGATCTATAAAGCTTTAGTGTCCCATACAAAATCATCAGTTTCGTTCACATTTCAGCTTGATCCAAGCTAGAGTAGCTCTTAATTGACATAACAAAAAACGTTCAAACATGGAATAAGTCTCTAATTGAGCAAACTGTAAGGGCTTATGCTCTAATTTACAGAGGTCCCCCAACTGTCCTCAAGACACCCTAACAGTCCAGGTTTTAAAGCTATCCATGGATTAGCACAGATGGTTAAATCAAAGTGACTAATGTACTAATTAAGTCAACTGTGGCCAAGCATGGAGATACTTAAAACATGCACCATTAGGATGCCTTGAGGACCGAGTTTGGGAAGCTCTGTTCTGATAAACTGGATGAAAACTCCCGCACTTTATATGCAAATTTAGGTATTAGTTTAATGCATTTACATGTGTCACATTTAAACCAATGGAATCTATTGTCCTGGTAGTGAGCCTTAATGAGTAAGAAGTAAGGCATGCTGCATTCTAAAAATGTAAATACAAATTAAACATTTTAGCAATGCAGTGGTGAGAACAATGCACAGACTTTTATTTATCCTATGCATAATACACTTGGGGGAAGTTTATCAAAGCTTGGAGAGAGATAAAGTACCACCTAATTAACTCCTAACTATTCTTTCAAACATCCTGTAAAATGGCTGTTAGGAGCTGATTGGTTGGTGCTTTCTCTCTCCAAGCTTTGGTAAATATCCTCCATGTTTTTCTAATGTATTAATGACTGGTGTGAATAAGCCCTGAATAGACCGTTGATTGCAGTTGTCCACCTGAGTATTTCGGACTATAGGATGTTTTCCCCTCCTTTTCCATTTCTTGCAGTCTGCACAACTATTATGTGAATAAGGCTGAATGCCAGAGTATTACCATGTTGTATTGCAGTTTTACATTTTGTAACTTTTCCATTTCTCTCATTTACTGTTCTTCTGTTTTCCTTTTTGCAATGTTAAAGCAAGCCTAGCCCTGCAGCACACACAGTGACTACACACACTGTAGCCCCAAGGGTCCCTAGCCCCTCTGTAACTAAGAGTTCTGTGCACCGTATCAGGTACTAAAGGGGTGTTTGGCATGACAAATAAACCCATACAAGATGCCTTATTAATACTTAACACCAACTGCTGCTTTTTTACATTATAGCCATTTCTGTTTTGCAGATGCATGACCTTTATATTGCTGAAGGCTTACATTAATTCAATCCATTAACAGCTAATGCATGTACTGTAGATGGTGGCTGATCATATCTGTGTATTGATAGCAATGTCCTTGTAGATGCCAAAATTATAAATGTCATTGTATTTTCTATATTATAAAAAGAGAAAAAAATGGTTATAGTTAGAACTGATACAGAACTTCAGACAAAAGGAAAAATGTTACAATTAGGTACACTTTGATACTATGTTGATATTGTAGAGCTGAAGGATCTAGCCGCCCAAAATACTTACGCTGCTGTTGTTTTTTTAACCTACTGCTGTTCTGATTTACAAACATAAGCGGTTGTCAGTGGTCCTCCCCTAGTGTAATACAACTGGGTGATTGTCTCAGACACCATTACAAGTGCATTGCCTGAGACTGTTGCTTACAGTGGAGTAGCATCAATACCTACTTCTGCCTCTTTTAGTTAAGGAAGCCGTACACAGAAACACTGCATAGGGAGCATTGAAATCTTTATGCATGGAGGGATATCGGTTATTTTCCGGGTTTCACAATTTGATGATAAGCTACAGCTAATGCTAAATTGAGAGTTCTGCAAGTTTCTTCTTTCAGACAATTTACCCATCCTATAAAACGTGTCACTCTGACAGCTCCCTGTCACTATGAAATGCATAAAGCCAACAGTCCTGTATAAATAGGACAATTCAAATCAGGGCGAAGCTTGCGGTGTAGTGTTGCTACTATGCTGCACTCATTGTAGCTTCAAGGCTGCTTATCTTATTAAGCACTTCTAAGGCGGCAAACTAAAATATGCGATTTGTGGTGTGACTTGTGGGCAATTAGATCTGCCATTACGGATGTTCTAATTCAGTTGCAATGTCACTTCGCAGACAGTTCTCCCGCAATTGAATTTACCCCTTTTGAATGCATTATCAACTTAAAGGAAAATGATCATGAAACTTAAAAACACCATCATTTGGGTTAGAAAATTCAAATGTGTTCTGAATGTGGTCAATGTTTAAGGAAAAGAAGAGAAAAAAATGTGTGCTATTAACGCCCATGCTCAGCACATAATGCAGACAGACACCCTAACTGACTAGGTGCTATTGGTTCTAGTCATCCTGCACTGGCAGCTGTCTTAAAGGATTCCACAGGCTGATAAGAAGAGCCTGATGCTAAGTGAGCACTAAAGGGTGTGTACACACTGTGAGATCCTTGCTATGACCGATTTTGACTATGCGATTTCCCTTGAACTCGCCCAGAAGCACCGATTTTGAATATCTACTTTCGATTTGGTCTATGTACGATTTTGACTAAGTGCCAATTTTGATTATACTTTGTACTAGATAGTCAAGATTGACTTGCCTGCACAGTCTATCTAGCCTTGCGATACTGAACCGGCAGGAGTGCGCATCGGGATCGAATTGGTATCGCAAGCTGCCTAACACCTTACAATTTCCACTAACTTTCCTTGCGATTTTGACTATATAGTCAAATTTGAAAGAAGAAATCTCACCATGTTAAGCCAGTAGATGTAGATTATTTCCGGAAATCACTCTGCGCATGCCCAATAAAGTGGCTGCAAGCATATGCGCACATGCAGATTTGCGGCTTACTACCATTTACAATGCTCGCACCTGATGCGCTAGGCTGAGGTGTATGAATGCAGGTCTAGTAAAGTAAGGGCAGGTTTACAAATGCTAACCGATGCAGGCACTGACAAAGATGCATATGCGCGTGAGTAAGTGGCGATATCTGTGCGTGGTCAGCAGCCAGCGAAAGATGCGGATGAGGATATTGATGATAGTCCCCAGCACTAGCAAACTGCTTCTGATTGGATGTTTGATTTATTTGTGGCTTCAGTATATATATGATTATTTTGTATATGACTCTTCCCAGCCATACAGGAGATGGAGTTGTTTCTGCTGTATCGGTTTTAGTGATGTGCAATATGTAATGCTTTGTGTCAGATATAACATGGGCGCAAGTGAGAAGCTATTGTGTGATATGTGCCTGGCGTAAAGCAAGAGCGTATGTTAGAATTGCTGACCAGTATGCATATTAAGATCATTTTTGCATTGAGTGCAATTGCTCCCACCGCTGCATCAGCCTGAAGAGTGTATGTAGCGTTGGTGTATGTATATGTTACAGATACTGAATAATGACCCAATTCAAACATTTATTTGGCAATCCCTTTTTTCCTTGTTTCATAATGTTTCTCCTTTCACTAACTCAAGCACTTTCTGATTACATGTTTAGTATAAATATTGTGACATTTCCAATAGGAACACCTGCATGAAATAATACCTAGTATACATCTGGAAAACCTCAGATGTGCAGCCAGCATTAATAATCAGATTAGCTCCACTCACGGATCATCCATCAGTAATTGTAGAGGTGAGTGTACAGTGGAGATGACGGCGGCACATGAAGATGCCATGCCAGTTTACCATGATGTTTTACATTCATTATGATGTAAAAAAAAATATAATTATATTTGTTTTTTATGGGTGTAGTACGGTATGCCGGCGCTCGCGCTCCCGGCGACCAGCATACCGGCGCCGGGAGCCCGACCGCCGGCATACCGACAGCGTGGCGAGCGCAAAGGAGCCACGGTGGTGCGCTACGTGCGCCACACTATTTTATTCTCCCTTCAGGGCGGGGTCGTGGACCCCCACGAGGGAGAATAGCTGTCGGTATGCCGGGTGTCGGGATTCCGGCGCCGGTATACTGTGCACCGGGATCCCGACATTCGGCATACTGAAGACCACCCGTTTTTTATACCTGTGTAAAGAATTGCACTAAAATGCCAAACTTGCAAATATATATAGATTTGTCAGTATAGTCGTATCTGAGGTACTTCAAATTGTTTTTCTTTTCCTAAAACACACAATTCTTTACCCTTATCCAAGGGACTTCAAGCTTTATCTATAGTTCAGATATTCACCAATCGGGTGCATTAAATTTTAGACCAAATTTAATTTTATTAAAAAGCCAACATTAATATCTGCTCACAACAGTATTAGAAATCAGCACTGGTGTGATGTAGTGTTCATCTATCCCAGATAAACTATAGCTCCAGGTCCAGTCTTGATCCTTCAGCCGACCAGTTCACGGCATATTGTGACACAGACACACTGCAAACATAATGTGGGAGGCTGCTAAGCACATTTTGTCAGAACGTCCCCAAAATACCAAAAGAAACTGTATGCAATGTACACTTAATACTTCTTGCACTGGTTCTGAAGCCAATTTTTCTGATTTTTTTTTTTTTTTTGTTTTGCATATTTTTTTAATGGTTTTCGGGCCGTACAGTTGTTAAAAGTATGTATATATATATATATATATATATATATATATATGTGCGTGTGTGTGCGTGTATATGTGTGTGTGTGTGTGTGTGTGTGTGTATATATGTGTGTGTGTCATAAACAGCACTTTTTCATTCTGAAATCAGTAAAAAGTTTTTGCATTTAAGCAGTGTGCTGGTCTATCTGAGTTTGATCCCTCTGGTGGTTACTCTTGGAACTTTATATATATATATATATATATATATATATATATATATATATATGTGTGTGTGTATATGTATATATATATATATGTGTGTATGTATATATATATATATATATATATATATATATATACATACACATATATATATATATATATATATATATGTGTGTATATATATATATATATATATGTGTGTTTGGCTAGGTCTAAACTGTTAGCTTTTTTTTTTTTTCTTTTCATCTTTCACTCTATTTTTCTTGTCACATTTTATAATTTTCATATGGTAGCTAGAACATTTACTGTGACCTACTAAGGTGCGAGCTTGCTGGAACTGGAGCTAATGGATTCCAGGTTACAGACTATCTGTGTTTAACCAATCTTCTTCTTCTTCTTATTTTTATGTCTTCTATACAATATGAGCAGTTGTGAAACTTGAACAAAGTGATGCAATTTCTGTGAGATAACTGTAAAATCTTGCAGCAGATCTCTTCCTGAAGTAGATGGTTTCCTGACACTTTTAATGTGATGTTTGATTTGTACCGCATGTTTTTGCGTGTTTTAAGTGCATGCATTTTTATGATGGTGACCAAACAGCTGTGTGTGTTATGTATGTCATCCTATTTCTGTATACTGTTGTCTAGTCTGCAGGCGTCTGCACACCAGAAAGCTGTGTCGAAGACTGAACCGGAATTGGCTAAAGAAACCAGTGTTGAGCAAGATATCCCTGAAGAGCCGGACTCCTCCTCTCTGTCTTTGGCTGAGAAGATGGCTTTATTTAACAAACTTTCCCAGCCCATCACTAAAGAGGTATCGGTCCGAAGCAGGATGGATATCAGACAGCGAAGAATGAATGCACGCTATCAAACTCAGCCTGTTACTTTGGTAGAAGTTGAACAGGTATATACCTACCTTTTTGTCCACTGCAATAAAAAAAAAATTGACCTTTCTCTTTCCACTGACTCTTCTACAGCTAATAGCAGACAGATTGATGCAGCCGCTCACAAGAGTTTAAATGGTACAGTTTGGGCCTCTTCAGGCTTCGTTTAGACTTAAACCCAGATTTATCAAAGCTTGTAGTGTGATCAATTGCACGGTGATAAAGTACCAATCAATCGGCTCCTAACCGAGCTGATTGGTTGTCACTTTATCACTGTCAATTTATCACTCTCCATGGCTTGATAAATCTGGGCCTTAATGTGAAGTGGTTAGCACAGTTGTCAGATACAGGCAGATCGATATCTTCCAGTCACATTTACAATTTAACACGTTTTGATTTGTTCAGATCTCTTATTTTGAGGCATACGTGACCATCTCAAGACCATTTGCCTTTATCTCTCATACTATTGCTGAGTGTGTGGGCAACATTTGCTGAGCAAGTTTGGAATGGATTAAGTTATGCAGTCCTGAAAAGCTTCCTCCAGGGTCTGCTTTCCAGCATAACCCAACATGTATATATTTGTGTGTGTGTGTGTCATTTCTATTTTTGAGTACTGTCCTGGATGTACACCTCAGGAACAAGATACAGACTCTAATAAATATGTTATGCTGAGTGTCATGCAGGTGATTTACTAGGCTGATCTCTGTGCAATCCTGTCTGCAATATCATCTGCTTGTTGTGACATTTGGATTGTAGCTATGTCACTGCAGTAAAGCCAGGCACACACTAGACGATATGCTCCATGAATGAAATTGTCAGTTTGCCCTTGAATTCCCGGGCAAACGACCTAGGGCATACACAATGAACGTTATCGCTGCACAAACCCCCGAACGTGCAGTTTCTGACGATATCGTCAGATTGAGCTGAATGTACAGACGATAAGGGATATCTGTAACGACCCGTGGGAGCGCGCATCGTTAACAATATTGTGCATACACACTGGACGATTATCATAACGATGTCTCGTTATCGTCCACATCAATCAAAAAAATTGTCTAGTGTAGCCAGCTTAAGACTAACTACGCTACTAGTTTAAAAATAATAATAATTAAAAAAAAATGCTTACACCTCCTTCACAATTTATAACATTAGAACAGTGTTTCCGATTTCACATTTTTTTATTTTTTTTAATGTTTAGCTGAGCTGAAATATCTCCAAATATGTATTATCAAAAGTAATTTTTTTGTCATGTTGTTAAAGCTTAGTTTTGTTTAAGAAAATTCTTTCTATTGAATAGATTATTTCATGGAAATAAATATTTGCTCATGTTGAAACATTAACCAGCGAAAGTATATTGTAATGTTGCTGTACTGTGGGATGGTTCACATATGTGGAATAGCTTGTGGTATTTCTATACCCCGAGGGGGCTACAGTATGCTATCTCTAAATGTCAAACGCCAAAGTAAGGAGTCACAAATCTGACACAGAACATCTTAGTGGCTTGACAGCTAAACAGTGAAGGTATTACTCCTAAATCTCTTATGTGCCCCATCCTTTGTTTTCCAAAAAAGTAACCACATCCGGATGTCCCCTAGCCATTCTCTGCTGGTGTTATGGACACTGTAGGAGGATGGGGGGATGTTGGAGGAGTTTTTTATTTATTTTTTATTTATTATTAGCATGTACATTTTGACGACATTGCTATGAGTGAACCCATCTATAGATAAAACGAACATAGCATGGGAATTCATTAGCATCATTAATATAACGGGTGAGGAAGGGTGTGTGTGAAAGGGGAGGGTAGCCTCAAGCTTTAACGCCTGGGACTATTCAATAACAGCCCTCTTTTCTTGCCCGTTAAATTAATTTGTTTTCAGTGTTGACACATTGGGGTGTATTCAATTCATGTCGGATCCTCTCCGACGGAGAGGATCCGACAGTTCAGTATTCAATGCTGGCCGCAAACAGCCAGCATTCCGACAATGCAGATTTGACTTCTTAACAAGTCGAATCTGCATTACCCTTAAACTGTCAGAAACAGCCGTGCTTCTGACAGAAACACGTGGATCGCAGAGTAACTCGCTGATCCACTTTGTTTTCGACAAGTGCAGGTATTTCCGATAGTCTGAAAAACGGCACTTGCATTGAATATGTTGAATGCAAATTTGACTTATTCCTGTCGGAAAGTGACGGTATTTTCAACTGTTGAAAATACCGGCACTAATTGAATAGGCCCCGTAGAATCCAGAATAAGTTCCCAGACCTATGTGCTAACACTGGCTGGGTGCCTGAAAACCAGCTATCCATCAGGGATCTGTTTAGATGCAAATCAGTTATGTTTAGATGCGAATAGAAATCCCCATTAAGTGTAGCCTGCTGGCTTCACTCAGAGACTATTTGAATAGCCCAGGGGGAGCAATTAGTCTGCAGCAAATTACCACAACTAATTGAATTCCCCTCTTAGAAACGTATCCCCTGATGCATGAACTTGAAATAAATATACACGATTTTCAGTTGTTTCCTGTTATTTCTTTTAATTAATGGGTGGGGGTTTTGTGTTTTTTTTTTTTTTTTTTGCTTTACCTTGATCACTAATGTTGACTGAATATCTTGAAAGTAGCCTAGTTGAAAAGAAAAAATTAAAAAGGAAAGTACTAAACTAGGACAAATCTAGTACCTGTATCTGTGCAATAACAATTGTATCTGGTTCATTTGTTTGTGCAGCTTAAGAGTGGAGGTGAAAAGATCGCTCCATTACCGCAAACCATTGTAACATCCGTGGCAACTTTAACTTCCCGCTCGTCGCCTGTGTATCCTGGGGACATAAATGTCACAAAGCCATCGAATTATGATGAGAGAATATCCAGCATCTCCAGCACTTCAACTGCGCTTCACACTTCAGTGGACTCGGGAAACATTACAGAGAGGAGCCTGTTGCTGTCAGAGCTGTGGAGCTCTTCTCCTACTGATAAAGCCAGAGACAAGGAGCTGAAGAAGCCAATGCTAGATGAGACCAGGGTGCCGGTGGCACCAGAACGCAGCATGAGTAAATGTAGCTCTGCTCGCAAAGAAGCCATCCATTCTATTCTGGACTTGTCAAAGGAGGAAGCGGCGATAGACCACAAATCGCTTGGGCATGTCACCTCAAGTAACAGCACGGTGGAATTGCTCAGTCCGCAGACACTGTTGCAACCTGCTGTGCTACAAGATCTGCCAATAGCAGAAAGCACCCCGCAGGTAGAGCTGGATGATTTGCAGCCTGAGAGGACGGCTCTGCAGTCAGACACAAGCTTGTGGAGCGTGAAAGGTGCTAGTGGTAAGAGAGCTCTTCTGAATGAAACAATATCATTTAAGAATACAATGTTTTTTACTGACAGGCAGCAGTCCCAGCAGGTTGTCTAGCATTGCAGTGTAGTATTATGGGTGTGTGTATATTGTCTATATAATTACTTAGTTCTGACTCATCATCTGAACATTTTTCTGATTATGATAAGGTTTTGATTCATGTGTGAGAGAGTTCTCCAAGCCTACGTGTCTGCTTGTTGCCGAGGGTCTCTGTAATAATTTAAGTGCACCCTATACAATGTAATATCTTACTCGGATAAAGCAGCATTATATAGCACAGGATGTTACACAGAAACATTGTAATTCTCATGATACTTGGTCAGGTGAGAGTCTTAGGCTGTGTAGCTAAATGGGCAACCTGAAGACCACCCGCAGGGTGTACAGCATACTGCAATATCATACACAAGTGATGCTGATATATGTACATGTGCTTGTATAGTGATGTCATCAGAATTCAGATTATTGTAAACACTTCATTAAGGTGTGTGTGAAGGAATAAGCTTCTCCATACAGCAAATATGGCTATGTTAGAAGTCACTCTGATATCCTGGATTGTTATGTGGCTACAGAACACACATACTGCTACATAGGTAAAATGCTTTTCAGCAATGTGTCACGCAGGCGTGTGTTTCTGCCGCGTTTCAGAAGAGTGTGAGCACTTGTTTGTCTGACATGCAAGTGTTAAGGGAGTAAAGTGAATGTGGCTAGAAGTTCCATATAGCCAGTCAGGTTTATTATGGTCACAGGTTGGTGTAGCCCAGTGTGCAGTCATGTTGATCAATGAGTGGGATGACCATATCGGAGCTCGCTAATCAGCCATTATAAATAACCCAGCAGTGAAGCTACAGTATCTTTTATTGACTTAATGAAATAAAGTTGACTTTATTCTTACTGCTCTGTGGGTGATTTTGGGTTGTTCAGTTATGGAGCCCTGACCCCCAGCTTCCCCTCCTCCTGGTACCAATGATTACTGCTGGGAACCCAAACACATAGTTAGTCCTGCTATCTGGCCTTAATTGTTACACCATGCAATTGTGCTTTCAGATTTAGTAACAGACCAAACTAGTACATCAGTATATATTATCTGGGACACCCACCATCTGCTCGCTGCAGTGCAATCCTGTATGGAATTCTTTAAGTTCCCCTTTTTGTAAGGCTGCGGCAACGCTATTGGTGTGTTGGGAGAGCTGAGGGAGCCGCTTCTGTGTAGAAGCAAGCTGTCATTCTGTGTGTTTGGTACAGCTCCCCACCTCTATCCTTCAGTACCTGGAAAGTTCCTTTGAGGCTATGACCTTTGAGATAGTTAATGATATTCGGCAGACTAAGTGGTACCAAATTATTCATATACACAGACATTGGGGAACTTTTAATGCAAACTCTTCCACAGAGAAAAAGAGGTTCTGCCCTTAATTAGGATTATCCCCTTTTATGGTTTATAAAATGAAAGCAAAACGTTTCTGCTGTGTGTAATTCCTACCGATATACTGGAGAAATAGATTTCTACTATAGGTCTCCAGCATGTACAGTATATTACCGGTGTTTATACACAGAGTGCATCTGCAACCACAAATGGCATCCAGCATTAGCCGGGCATTTGGCATAGTTTGAGTAGTTTGTTTATATAATCCCCTGTTGCTTATAGTGTACGCACCAAGGTTTGCAGCACAATCCTGTTTTCTGTCCTGGACTTTAATCCCAAAGCAGCAGCATGTGCTAGCTGTGTTGTGCATGTGTTAGTCATTGTTCAGGATACATTGCATTGTTTAAACAATTGGGAAACACCTAAGAGTTTGGACTGCTATTTATGCCATTTAAAGAGCTTTCATTGTTAGACAATAATACATTTTAATTATTGAGGTGAATTTTGATAAACTGAAATAATTGTGCTAATAATGTTTGAGATAGACCGTGTGTGTCCGTATGACTCCTTTGCTGGTGGCTGCCATCTCTCAAAAGCTGTTTAGTTCACTGAAACATTTTTTTTTGTACTTTGTGGTAATACGGAGTCTGATTTTAGGTGACATTGGGCTAGATGCATCATCGCTTGAAAAGTTTTAAAACGGAGAGTGAAAAAGTGCCAGCCAATCAGGTCCTAACAGCCATGTCACAGGCTGTGTTTGAAAAAAATGAAAGTTAGGAGCTGATTGGCTGTTACTTTATCACCCTCCTTTTTATCACATTCCAAGCGATGATGCATCTAGGTGTCCATCTTTCAGTTCATCATTAACACAATTTGTAAGGAAAGTCAGGGTAAGGGTAACAATGTGTTTATTGTCATGCTCCATATATACTGTGCCCTTTTTATAACCATTTTACTTCAGACAACTACCCCACACCAAGGAGTTAATCCTGTGAGGTGTAAGTAGCTATACCGTGCCTATAGTACCTCCGGACTCTCTGGTTTTTGTTCACAGCCCTGAATGACTACATACAAAAATCTGTAAGATTGAGGCCGTAAGTGGGGGATGGCGTTGTAACACCCCCCCATCGCACTTTATAAGATACCCACAAATGTTTATCTGTGAAATAGTTATAAGGAGACTACACTAAAACCCTGTACACACGGGGAGATGTGTGTTGAGCGATCTAGCACAGACCACTCAGCACACATCTCTCCCCCCGCTCAGCACACAGCGCAATGTGTGCTGAGCGACGGGGTGGGGGTGAGGGCTGCTCACTTCACACAGCAATGAAGTGAGCGATCTACTAGATTTCAAATCTAGAGTGAGCGATAGCAACGCATGGGACCGTGCATCGCTATGGGCATACACAAGAAGAGATCCGTGCTTAATTTCTAAACAATCTAGTCAGATTGCTTAGAATTTAAGCACGGATCTTTCCGTGTGTACCCCCCTTAATCAATTATACATATATACATTTATTTTTTAACAAATTCAGAAACAAACATTTATTTTATTGTCTCACCTTATTTTATTTTCTTTAAAAAAAAAATCAATACCTTTTAAAATATAAAAGGGTCCGGATCCACTTGAAATTCTTGCACATGCCGAACCCAAGCTAACACCCACTTCATCCATGCTACATTCATGTACGCACATTTTGCATCCACCCTAAATTCACAACACGTATACCTATGATTATTTATTAACAATTTCTTATATAGAGCAGCATATTCCATTGCGCTTTACAATTGGAATAACAGTAATAGAAAAAAACTGGGTAATACCAGACAGACATAAGGGGGGTACACACAGAGATCCGTGCTTAAATTGTAAGCAATCTGACTATACTGCTTAGAAATTAAGCACGGATCTCTCCGTGTGTATGCCCCATAGCGTTAGCGATGCGCAGCCCCGCACATCGCTATCGCGGACTCTAGATTTGCCATGCATGCCAAATCTAGTAGATCGCTCACTTCACTGCTGTGTGAAGTGAGCGTCGTGTGTCCCCCCTCGTTTAGCACACATCGCGCTGTGTGCTGAGTGGGGGGAAAGATTTGTGCTGAGCGGTCTGTGCTAGATCGCTCAGCACACATCTCCTTGTGTTTATTTGGCTATAGAGGTAGGAAGGCCCTGCTCAGAAGTTTACAATCTGTGTCCTCGTACATCCATTGCTGCAGTCACACCAGACAGCCTATCTCGGTGAGCCAGGTCCTATGTGACTCTGCTAGCGCTGGGTGTCTTTTTTTGCAGAAAATTTGGCCTAGCTGCAATGTGATTCGTCTACAGCGCACCGGGAGACTGCGCTGATTAATTTGATATGTGACACTTGTATATCCATGTGCAACGGAGTGTCTGTATACAAAAGTGCTGCGATGCTGCAGCTTTTAACAATACAAGTTCCGTTGTGCACTGTATACAGGCTCAGTCACACACAATATACAAGCATTGCATATCAAATTAATCAGCACAGTCTCCTCGTGCATCTTAGTCACAGTGCATTGCAACTAAGAAGCATTTTCGGCAAAAGAAGATGCCAGACACTAGCAGAGTAGCTCGGGACCTGGCGGCTCGCTTGCTACAGGCATCTCGCTGCCTGGCGTACTGAGGCTAGATGTATGAAGACACTTCTGTATATAGACTAGCTTGCCACAGAATCCACACTAAATATGCAGTAAAGCCAGATCCACACTAAATTCCCTGGATTTGGCATACTAAATATACAGAAAAAAAAACCCCAGACTTTGTCTGTTAGTAGAGGGGGCTATATCCAAGCTAATGAACGTATGCACGCAGCGGAACCGCACCATATTTACATCCACATCCACTGGATCCACAGTAAGTTTACACGCCTATCTTTTGCTGTATATAGAAAAAGCTGAAATCAAACTACTAGAAATATAAAGTCGCACTAAACTCACACAAACCAGATCCATCGTACCGCAATTTCTGCTTGATCACAGAAAGTAGGGTTGCCTCCTGCCAGTGCATCTTTCTGATCGCGGCGGCTACATGTGACGTCACGCGGATGCCGCATCCACGTCACGCCCCCCGTTTGGATGATGCCGCCCCCATTTTCTCGGCTCTGCCTAGCAAACGGAGTGTCGCCACCCCCCGTTCACATTTTCTGCGGGCGCAGGACGGGCCCGGTGCATGCGCCCACATCCTTTTAGTAATTTTTGCGTCTGGCCATAAATACACAAAAAGAAAGCCAGATCCACACAAAATTTGCACAAAAACGTGACTCAAGTGTGGCCCTGGGTGTATGTCTGTGAATTTAGTGTTGTGTCTTTTTGTATTTATTTAGTATTGATCCAGCATTTGTATCGTGTATCCAAAATGTTTGGTGGATCTGGCTTTTTCTGTGTCTTTTACCATGGATCTGGTTGCTGTAATCCTTGCTGTTTTATTTGTTCAGTAGGAATCCTAGCTGATCTGTGTACCCTTTAGGGTTAGTACAATGTGGGTTTGCAGATGCCTAACAGCCAGTGGCGGCTCCGGAGGTGAGGCTTCAGCGCAGTTCAAAATTCAAATAGGGGAGACACATCAACCGCCACCAACTGCCAATCCAAACTGACTCACTGGCAGTAGGTGTGGTCCCCCTATTTGAATTTTGGACTGCGCTGGAGCCCCACCTCTGGAGCCGCCACTGCTAACAGCCCACCACTATAATTAATGGACACCCAGCCTTCTTATCATTAAAGCATTATATCACAGCCAGTTTTAACAGTACATATATCATCCCGGCAGGCAGGATGCCGGCTGTCACTATACCAACAGTGACATCCCATCTTCCGGCAGCGAGTCATCTCGCCATGCATCGGGCCCAGTGGCTCGCTTCGCCCGCCAGAGGTTCTTTTACACTCAGTTGATTATGTGGACCCACCGAGTGGGAATAACCCAGCGTGTGTCGGGATTCCGGGTGTCTGTATTGCACCAGCTGTCAGGATTCCGGCATCTGTCTCCTAAACGCTGGGATCCTGACAGTTGGTATATTGACTGTATCCCGTTTTACAACCAGCCCCACTGCACAGAAGGAAGGACTGATGGATTAAAGAAAGGAAGAAATACTTTGTAAGAAGTGGCTTACCACAATGTATTTGCGCCTGTTGGCTTCCCCAGCATACAGATCTGCATAGATACAGCCTCAGCGGGATCCATTCCGACATGTTTTGGCCCCGTTTTCGACACAAGCAAGTGGATCGGCAGCTATTCCGCCGATCCACGTGCTTTTCGACAAGTCGAATACCTCAACTTGTCGAAAATATTGAATAGGTTGGAACCCCTTCCGACCTAAAAAAAAGTTGAAAACTTCCGTCTTTTCGACAGACGGCAGCTTTCGACGTCAATTGAATATACCCCTAAATCTTGTAGATCTTATCATTGCAGTGTTTGGATACATGAGTTGTATTGTAATTGGTGTAATTAGTCGTAACTATAAAACGTCTCCTGGGAATCCAGGTATAACCATGCAGTTTTACCCCTGTTGGTGCAATTTATTTTTTGCATTGAACATTCAGCATGTTATTTCAGTTACAGATAATCTTGACATTAGTGAATCCAGTATGACAGTATCAGCTTTGTGTCTAGTCTCTGCAAGCCCACTTCTAGCGTACTGTGACTTACAGTAACAACATCCTGTGTTTTCTAACAGAAGTCTCTGTACTGACTTGCTGCCCCAAGGGAAAGGTTATACATACTTGAATTAAATAAATGTTCATTCACACTAGATGAAGCCTTCCCTTCCCAGGAACATGTGCCGGTAGTACTAGGTATTATGTCTTTATTTTTATATGAGCCTTTGGTTTATGCCAGCAATGGGAGAGTCTACTGCTTGAGATAAAATATACTTTTATTAAAGGGACAGGCTGATAAAAGAGCTATTAAAGGGACAGGCAGACAAGAGCAGATATGTCATTACTGCCAGCAGTGCCTGTTAGCGTTCAAGGTCAGAAGCATATAAAAATATTATAGTTTTTAGGAAACACATGTGTTACCACAGGGATGAGCTCAGCAGGCAGATTAGAGGGGAGGGGGTTTACAAGTAGAAGACTGCGAGCCTTGTGACTGCTCACTAATGCAGAGCTTTCCTTCACAATAAGCAGAGATTGTGGAGCCGGCCTCTCTACCTCTTGGCAGCGCTTCAGCACAGGCAGCTTCTCACACTTCGCCCGCCGTGTCCTGCAGACCACAGGCAGTAGAGCCAGAAGAAGGGAAGCCCTGTGAGAAAACAGCTGATATTCCCCAAGCCATCGAGATCCAGACAGAGGAGGATCTTGACATCTCTGGCAAAAGCATGTCCATCCGAGACAGGTACTGAGACAGCAGATCAGTCATATGCAACAGATGATACCGTGTATGTAATATGCAGATTATTATATGTTCCCAAGGGGGGCTGTTGTCTGTTTGCTTGCTATAATCCTAATATATTTTTGGTTACATTATGTTGTATATTTTACTCCATATCCTGCCATTATATCCCTAATGATATTGTTGTATAGCTTGTTTGGTTGAAATACACTGTACACTTTGTCAGGTTAAGATGGTATCCTCTTATTATCCACTTACACATCTGCATGAAATAGCGTGCGCATTTATGACCTTTCATTATATAGGACATGTTATCTTGTTACAAGGATGGATTTAATACTTCCGTAGGAACGATATTAGACTCGCACAGTGTTTCTGTATAGAGATTACAGTAGTTACTTTACCTTTACTTTCTGTAATATTTCCTCTAACCAAGTCTGAAACTTATAGTACATTGTATTTTGCTGTCTGTGCACTTTTACTGTACTTGACGGAGACTGAAGCTGAGCAGAGGGGTTGGTGCTGTTGAGTCATGTTATAGTGTGAATCATATGTTTCTCATTATGCTGTATCACATTCAGTTGGTCTCTCGCATTGTGCTCCTCAGCTAATGCCTTGTTACACCATAAAGCAGCGAGTTACAGGCATGCCCTATTGTTTGTTGTGACTCAACATGTTATCTCGCTTAACACTCCAAGGCAATACAATGAGTGTCTCTCTTTCTAGCTCTGCAGGCTCTGAGCCCTAAATCTGTTGAAATGTAAGTAACCTCTGGACGGGCAGATAACTGTATTTCACCACCCATTTCAGATGTCCAGAAAGTCTAACATAGTGCTCTAGTGTTCTGTTTTTGTTGTTTGATCATTGTTATGTCTCATTGGATTCTTGTACTCAATTTATTGTTTGCTTTTTAAGATGACAAGCCTTAATATTAATACAGTTCCAGGCTAGTACCCACCTTGGGATGTAGTTAATATCTCGCCGGTCAGAATACCAACGCCGGGATCCCGACTGCTGAGAATGCTGACAGCTGCGCCAGGGCTATTCCCACTTGTAGGTGTCCACGACACCCACAAAGTGGGAATAGAACCTGTAGCGAGCCACCGACCCCGCAAGGGGCTTTCTAGTGCTCGCCCCGCTGTTGGCATTCTGGCAGCCGGGATCCCGATGACTTTATTCTGATCTCCGGGCCTCCCGGCCGCCGGGAAATCATCCCCAACACCTCTTCTTAGTACAGCATTCGCTAGTCTTCATTTAAAGAACTCTGGGGCAGATGTATTAACCTGCAGAAGGCATAAGGAAGTGATAAATCAGTGATATGTGCAAGTTGATAAAGGCGCCAGCCAATCAGCTCCATTATGTAAATTAACAGTCAGGATCTGATTGGCTGGTGCCTTTATCACCTTGTACATATCACTGGTTTATCACTTCCTTATGCCTTCTCCAGGTTAATACATCTGCCCCTCTGTGCCAAACTGCTGGGGTACAGTGTCATACACCCCAGTCATTGAAGAAGGGAGCAGGATATGGAATTCCAACTCTGACACTCTTGTGGCACAAACTCCACCATTCACTCATTATCAACATAAGATACTGTATCAGTCAGGTGCTGGCAGCGACTGCAGTTCTACATCCTCCTGAACTGCAGGATTCCAAACCCCCACATTTCTGAGTTATAGGAAAATGGTGGTGTAGTACAGCTTTATGTCCCGAGGATTGATCTTTGTTCCTGCTGATGCATATTAAAATAAACTAAAACTCAAGAGTCGGTCAATCATATCAAGAAGCTGACCGTAGCCAGAGATGATGATTGCTCATTAACGTTAAATAACATGATTCCCAAACGATACATACCAGCAGGCTACTTTTTCAGTGGATTGGCTTTCCAGGCTCTTGGGATTTGCCCATGCCTGGAATATACAATGTAAGCCAAGGCCTGAAGTATGAATGGTAATCTTAGAGTGCATCACTCCGGTGATATGAAGAGCTAGCTCTTTTCCAGGCAGGTGGGGGAAAAAAGCGCTAGCAATTAATAGAGCTCAAATCACGTCATACGCTGAAGTTAATGGAAAACGCTCATCTGTAGTAAGGGAGGACTATTCTCACTGAAAGTGCTGCATGCAATGTTTTAAAAATGTAAGCGCTCCCATGTAGCGGGATGAGTATTCCGCATTCACTTCATAGTATTAGCCCGGTGCCATAGAACACTGGTGCTTGCCCTTTTTTTTAGGTGGGTAAGTGCTACGGGTTAAAGTAACTGTGTCGCACTCTAATTATTTTACAAAGTTTCAATTTGTTCATTGTGTAAGCCGATATACAGGGATGCTAGAATATAGCCTCAACAGATCCTTTGTATCTAAACTGCATGCAGCACTCTAACGCCAATTGATGTCCATATTGATAAGTCCTTTGTCCTAAAACTGCAGTGAAATGTTCTTTCGGGTCTCCATGGACAGCGTGACTTGTTAAGAATGTCTCCTAAACAATGTGGCATATTATTCCTTCTTAGGTTGGCGCTGTTGAAGAAGAGCGGGGAGGAAGACTGGAAGAACAGGATTAACAAAAAGCAGGAGTACAGCAAAGTATCTGTCATAGAGCGCAGCTCTCACACCCAGCTGCAAGAAATTGAGCAGTCGCTGAAAAAGAAGGTAAAGAGAACCATGTTAGGAATCAACTCTGCAGCTTGTCCAAGCCTTGTGACATGTAACAGTCCTGTTTTGATCTAGCTAATTGCTGCTTCACAGGCCGATATTTAACTCTGACAAAAAGATGTCTAAACCCAATAACTTTTAACTCTGTAGTTGTCTGGGGCTGAGCATTGCGTTGGGGACCCTGCTGTAAACTAATTTCTACATTTTTGTGTGTTTAAGTTTGTTGAAACAACTTAAATCACCCTGAGACTAATTAATCTTGCGTGCTGGCTAGTACTCACTATAACTATAATGTGCTTTGCGCAGCTGTACAGTTACATGGTGCTCTTCCTTTCTTGGCATAACAGCCATGTAACTTTTCTCAGAATGCAGAGAGTAACTTCAGTTGTGTTCAAGTAGTTCAGCTTTTTAGTCCTTGTTGTGTTTGAGTGGTTGTGAGGGGGCATTTGAGTTGTCATTTCTTTGAGTACTTATCCAAATGGAAATACTGCTTGTGGCTATAATTCCTGAGTAGAAAAATTACTGACACCCGCTCACGACATTTTCCTCCCATGTACTGTTAGCTCAACTGGTTGCTACCTTCCCTTACAAGAAGTTTAATACATTTTCCTTGCTCTTTGTTCCCAAAGTGGCCTTAGTGACCTCAGCTGAATAGGGACAGATCACATTATGAATTTATTGTCATTATATAGGTGTTTATACAGTGAAGCAGTAAGGGGGGATTTCTGTGTCCAGAAAGGCAGCACAGGACGCCTTAAGAGCCACTTCAGGCTGGCTGGCCACCTGTATTCCCTGCTGCATTGAAGTGAGTTAGTAAAACAATATGTAATATCCATTGTAAGGTTACTTGGTGTAATCCTGAAACTTCTAGTACTGACGTATTAATAAGACCAGTGCTGGAGCAGACTGCCAGAGGTATGAAGAGAAGTATTATCATTTTTAATTGCTATAATAGACCA
The DNA here is from genome assembly GCF_028390025.1 of Pseudophryne corroboree. NCBI lineage: Eukaryota > Metazoa > Chordata > Amphibia > Anura > Myobatrachidae > Pseudophryne > Pseudophryne corroboree. The sequence continues at coordinate 209,303,978 of NC_086448.1, forward strand.
TATGAGGAGAGTGTCAGCACCTCAAGTAGAAACAGCAGTCACTGATGGGGATGTATAAATGTGACCTCATACAGTACATCTAGCCTCAGTGCGCCATGCAGCGCAAGATGCCGGGCGCAGCGGACAGATCCTGTGCAACTCTGCTAGCATCTTTTTGTTTGTTTTTTTGCCAAAAACGCATCTGCCACAGCGCACTAGGACTCACCAGGAGACTGGGCTGCTTAATTTGAAAAGCAACACTTGTATATTGTGTGCAACTGAGTCTGTATACGGAGCACAACAGAACTTGTATTGGAAGAAAGCAGTGGTCTCTGCATCGTAGCACTTCATATACAGATTCAGAGACTCAGTCGCACACAGATGTACAAGTGTCTCATATCAAATTAATCGGCACAGTTTTCTGGTGCATTTTAGTTGCATTGCATTACCAAGACACATTTATGGCATAAAAAGGCACAATAAGATGCCCAAAGCTAGCAGAGTCTCACAAGACCCAGGGGCTGTTTGGCGCGACTGCAGCTCAGATGTATGAATACACATCTGTATCATTAAGCGCATTCAAAATACAATTACATATGTATCTTATTGCCATTGAATGTCCACCTGCATATCTTCATGCTGAGACAGCTGGATGATAACCAGCTAACCCAGTGAGACCGCCTGTTGCATTATTAATATATTTTGTTGTGAGGTTTTAAAATAAATAAATAAGGATAGTACCAGACAATTTCAAGAGATAACAATAAGTAATTATGTCAGCCAACCGCCTTGTGCTTGCTACCTCATGTCGTTAGTGTAGTACATAGTACATATGCTCTTTTTCAAAGAAGCTCTGCTTACATTCCACCTCGTATACGATTTGCCCCAGATGACCCTGGATCAAGGACCTCACATATTAGATAAAATAATATATACTATCCCTGTGTGACAGTATATAGCTGTCCTGTGGCTTTGGAGATAATGTGGTTTGGTGTATCCTGCATCTGATTCAGACATTGTTAGAGGGAATTCCTCCTTAATGAGCCAATAAATATTACTGTGGTTTATCGCTCGCATGCTTGTGTGTAATTTAAAAGCTGGCATGAATCTAGGGGGGTGATTTTACAGAGGAATTTACATTAAGGCAGCCCATATTGCTTTCATTAGTGTTGTTACAGAATGATGCTCTATCTGCTACAGCAGATCTCTTCTGCATAGTGCCGTTCTCGCGTTGTGCACTGTGTATGCACTCCTGGCGCGCTCAAACATGTACCGTGTATCTGCAGTGTAAATAAGCTACCAATGTCACATTAACATATTTATGAATGGCCCTTGGTTATAAAATAGACTGTGTATGGGTGTGGTATGTTAGATAGAATAAACTTAGGTCGACAGTGTCTAGGTCGACCACTATTGGTCGACAGTAAGTAGGTCGACATGGTTTGTAGGTCGACAGGGACTCTAGGTTGACATTAGTGATGAGCGCCTGAAATTTTTCGGGTTTTGTGTTTTGGTTTTGGGTTCGGTTCCGCGGCCGTGTTTTGGGTTCGACCGCGTTTTGGCAAAACCTCACCGAATTTTTTTTGTCGGATTCGGGTGTGTTTTGGATTCGGGTGTTTTTTTCAAAAAACCCTAAAAAACAGCTTAAATCATAGAATTTGGGGGTCATTTTGATCCCATATTATTATTAACCTCAAAAACCATAATTTCCACTCATTTTCAGTCTATTCTGAATACCTCACACCTCACAATATTATTTTTAGTCCTAAAATTTGCACCGAGGTCGCTGGATGACTAAGCTAAGCGACCCTAGTGGCCGACACAAACACCTGGCCCATCTAGGAGTGGCACTGCAGTGTCACGCAGGATGTCCCTTCCAAAAAACCCTCCCCAAACAGCACATGACGCAAAGAAAAAAAGAGGCGCAATGAGGTAGCTGTGTGAGTAAGATTAGCGACCCTAGTGGCCGACACAAACACCGGGCCCATTTAGGAGTGGCACTGCAGTGTCACGCAGGATGTCCCTTCCAAAAAACCCTCCCCAAACAGCACATGACGCAAAGAAAAAAAGAGGCGCAATGAGGTAGCTGTGTGAGTAAGATTAGCGACCCTAGTGGCCGACACAAACACCGGGCCCATCTAGGAGTGGCACTGCAGTGTCACGCAGGATGGCCCTTCCAAAAAACACTCCCCAAACAGCACATGACGCAAAGAAAAAAAGAGGCGCAATGAGGTAGCTGACTGTGTGAGTAAGATAAGCGACCCTAGTGGCCGACACAAACACCGGGCCCATTTAGGAGTGGCACTGCAGTGTCACGCAGGATGTCCCTTCCAAAAAACCCTCCCCAAACAGCACATGACGCAAAGAAAAATAAAAGAAAAAAGAGGTGCAAGATGGAATTGTCCTTGGGCCCTCCCACCCACCCTTATGTTGTATAAACAAAACAGGACATGCACACTTTAACCAACCCATCATTTCAGTGACAGGGTCTGCCACACGACTGTGACTGATATGACGGGTTGGTTTGGACCCCCCCCAAAAAAGAAGCAATTAATCTCTCCTTGCACAAACTGGCTCTACAGAGGCAAGATGTCCACCTCATCATCCTTCTCCGATATATCACCGTGTACATCCCCCTCCTCACAGATTATCAATTCGTCCCCACTGGAATCCACCATCTCAGCTCCCTGTGTACTTTGTGGAGGCAATTGCTGCTGGTCAATGTCTCCGCGGAGGAATTGATTATAATTCATTTTAATGAACATCATCTTCTCCACATTTTCTGGATGTAACCTCGTACGCCGATTGCTGACAAGGTGAGCGGCGGCACTAAACACTCTTTCGGAGTACACACTTGTGGGAGGGCAACTTAGGTAGAATAAAGCCAGTTTGTGCAAGGGCCTCCAAATTGCCTCTTTTTCCTGCCAGTATAAGTATGGACTGTGTGACGTGCCTACTTGGATGCGGTCACTCATATAATCCTCCACCATTCTTTCAATGGTGAGAGAATCATATGCAGTGACAGTAGACGACATGTCCGTAATCGTTGTCAGGTCCTTCAGTCCGGACCAGATGTCAGCATCAGCAGTCGCTCCAGACTGCCCTGCATCACCGCCAGCGGGTGAGCTCGGAATTCTGAGCCTTTTCCTCGCACCCCCAGTTGCGGGAGAATGTGAAGGAGGAGATGTTGACAGGTCGCGTTCCGCTTGACTTGACAATTTTGTCACCAGCAGGTCTTTCAACCCCAGCAGACTTGTGTCTGCCGGAAAGAGAGATCCAAGGTAGGCTTTAAATCTAGGATCGAGCATGGTGGCCAAAATGTAGTGCTCTGATTTCAACAGATTGACCACCCGTGAATCCTTGTTAAGCGAATTAAGGGCTCCATCCACAAGTCCCACATGCCTAGCGGAATCGCTCCGTGTTAGCTCCTCCTTCAATGTCTCCAGCTTCTTCTGCAAAAGCCTGATGAGGGGAATGACCTGACTCAGGCTGGCAGTGTCTGAACTGACTTCACGTGTGGCAAGTTCAAAGGGCAGCAGAACCTTGCACAACGTTGAAATCATTCTCCACTGCGCTTGAGACAGGTGCATTCCACCTCCTATATCGTGCTCAATTGTATAGGCTTGAATGGCCTTTTGCTGCTCCTCCAACCTCTGAAGCATATAGAGGGTTGAATTCCACCTCGTTACCACTTCTTGCTTCAGATGATGGCAGGGCAGGTTCAGTAGTTTTTGGTGGTGCTCCAGTCTTCTGTACGTGGTGCCTGTACGCCGAAAGTGTCCCGCAATTCTTCTGGCCACCGACAGCATCTCTTGCACGCCCCTGTCGTTTTTTAAATAATTCTGCACCACCAAATTCAAGGTATGTGCAAAACATGGGACGTGCTGGAATTTGCCCATATTTAATGCACACACAATATTGCTGGCGTTGTCCGATGCCACAAATCCACAGGAGAGTCCAATTGGGGTAAGCCATTCCGCGATGATCTTCCTCAGTTGCCGTAAGAGGTTTTCAGCTGTGTGCGTATTCTGGAAAGCGGTGATACAAAGCGTAGCCTGCCTAGGAAAGAGTTGGCGTTTGCGAGATGCTGCTACTGGTGCCGCCGCTGCTGTTCTTGCGGTGGGAGTCCATACATCTACCCAGTGGGCTGTCACAGTCATATAGTCCTGACCCTGCCCTGCTCCACTTGTCCACATGTCCGTAGTTAAGTGGACATTGGGTACAGCTGCATTTTTTAGGACACTGGTGACTCTTTTTCTGAGGTCTGTGTACATTTTCGGTATCGCCTGCCTAGAGAAATGGAACCTAGATGGTATTTGGTACCGGGGACACGGTACCTCCAACAAGTCTCTAGTTGGCTCTGCAGTAATGATGGATACCGGAACCACGTTTCTCACCACCCAGGATGCCAAGGCCTCAGTTATCCGCTTTGCAGTAGGATGACTGCTGTGATATTTCATCTTCCTCGCAAAGGACTGTTGGACAGTCAATTGCTTGGTGGAAGTAGTAAAAGTGGTCTTACGACTTCCCCTCTGGGATGACCATCGACTCCCAGCAGCAACAACAGCAGCGCCAGCAGCAGTAGGCGTTACACGCAAGGATGCATCGGAGGAATCCCAGGCAGGAGAGGAATCATCAGAATTGCCAGTGACATGGCCTGCAGGACTATTGGCATTCCTGGGGAAGGAGGAAATTGACACTGAGGGAGTTGGTGGGGTGGTTTGCGTGAGCTTGGTTACAAGAGGAAGGGATTTACTGGTCAGTGGACTGCTTCCGCTGTCACCCAAAGTTTTTGAACTTGTCACTGACTTATTATGAATGCGCTGCAGGTGACGTATAAGGGAGGATGTTCCGAGGTGGTTAACGTCCTTACCCCTACTTATTACAGCTTGACAAAGGGAACACACGGCTTGACACCTGTTGTCCGCATTTCTGTTGAAATTCCTCCACACCGAAGAGCTGATTTTTTTGGTATTTTCACCAGGTATGTCAACGGCCATATTCCTCCCACGGACAACAGGTGTCTCCCCGGGTGCCTGACTTAAACAAACCACCTCACCATCAGAATCCTCCTGGTCAATTTCCTCCCCAGCGCCAGCAACACCCATATCCTCCTCATCCTGGTGTACTTCAACACTGACATCTTCAATCTGACTATCAGGAACTGGACTGCGGGTGCTCCTTCCAGCACTTGCAGGGGGCGTGCAAATGGTGGAAGGCGCATGCTCTTCACGTCCAGTGTTGGGAAGGTCAGGCATCGCAACCGACACAATTGGACTCTCCTTGTGGATTTGGGATTTCGAAGAACGCACAGTTCTTTGCGGTGCTACTGCTTTTGCCAGCTTGAGTCTTTTCATTTTTCTAGCGAGAGGCTGAGTGCCTCCATCCTCATGTGAAGCTGAACCACTAGCCATGAACATAGGCCAGGGCCTCAGCCGTTCCTTGCCACTCCGTGTGGTAAATGGCATATTGGCAAGTTTACGCTTCTCCGACGACAATTTTATTTTAGGTTTTGGAGTCCTTTTTTTACTGATATTTGGTGTTTTGGATTTGACATGCTCTGTACTATGACATTGGGCATCGGCCTTGGCAGACGACGTTGCTGGCATTTCATCGTCTCGGCCATGACTAGTGGCAGCAGCTTCAGCACGAGGTGGAAGTGGATCTTGATCTTTCCCTAATTTTGGAACCTCAACATTTTTGTTCTCCATATTTTAATAGGCACAACTAAAAGGCACCTCAGGTAAACAATGGAGATGGATGGATACTAGTATACAATTATGGACGGACTGCCGAGTGCCGACACAGAGGTAGCTACAGCCGTGGACTACCGTACTGTACTGTCTGCTGCTAATATAGACTGGTTGATAAAGAGATGTAGTAGTATGTATGTATGTATGTATGTATGTATGTATAAAGAAGAAAGAAAAAAAAACCTCGGGTAGGTGGTATACAATTATGGACGGACTGCCGAGTGCCGACACAGAGGTAGCTACAGCCGTGAACTACCGTACTGTACTGTGTCTGCTGCTAATATAGACTGGTTGATAAAGAGATGTAGTAGTATGTATGTATAAAGAAGAAAGAAAAAAAAACCACGGGTAGGTGGTATACAATTATGGACGGACTGCCGAGTGCCGACACAGAGGTAGCTACAGCCGTGGACTACCGTACTGTACTGTGTCTGCTGCTAATATAGACTGGTTGATAAAGAGATGTAGTAGTATGTATGTATAAAGAAGAAAAAAAAGAAAACCACGGGTAGGTGGTATACAATTATGGACGGACTGCCGAGTGCCGACACAGAGGTAGCTACAGCCGTGGACTACCGTACTGTACTGTGTCTGCTGCTAATATAGACTGGTTGATAAAGAGATGTAGTAGTATGTATGTATAAAGAAGAAAGAAAAAAAAACCACGGGTAGGTGGTATACAATTATGGATGGACTGCCGAGTGCCGACACAGAGGTAGCTACAGCCGTGAACTACCGTACTGTACTGTGTCTGCTGCTAATATAGACTGGTTGATAAAGAGATGTAGTAGTATGTATGTATAAAGAAGAAAGAAAAAAAAACCTCGGGTAGGTGGTATACAATTATGGACGGACTGCCGAGTGCCGACACAGAGGTAGCTACAGCCGTGAACTACCGTACTGTACTGTGTCTGCTGCTAATATAGACTGGTTGATAAAGAGATGTAGTAGTATGTATGTATAAAGAAGAAAGAAAAAAAAAACCACGGGTAGGTGGTATACAATTATGGACGGACTGCCGAGTGCCGACACAGAGGTAGCTACAGCCGTGGACTACCGTACTGTACTGTGTCTGCTGCTAATATAGACTGGTTGATAAAGAGATGTAGTAGTATGTATGTATAAAGAAGAAAGAAAAAAAAAACCACGGGTAGGTGGTATACAATTATGGATGGACTGCCGAGTGCCGACACAGAGGTAGCTACAGCCGTGAACTACCGTACTGTACTGTGTCTGCTGCTAATATAGACTGGTTGATAAAGAGATGTAGTAGTATGTATGTATAAAGAAGAAAGAAAAAAAAAACCACGGGTAGGTGGTATACAATTATGGACGGACTGCCGAGTGCCGACACAGAGGTAGCTACAGCCGTGGACTACCGTACTGTACTGTGTCTGCTGCTAATATAGACTGGTTGATAAAGAGATGTAGTAGTATGTATGTATAAAGAAGAAAGAAAAAAAAAACCACGGGTAGGTGGTATACAATTATGGATGGACTGCCGAGTGCCGACACAGAGGTAGCTACAGCCGTGAACTACCGTACTGTACTGTGTCTGCTGCTAATATAGACTGGTTGATAAAGAGATGTAGTAGTATGTATGTATAAAGAAGAAAGAAAAAAAAACCACGGGTAGGTGGTATACAATTATGGATGGACTGCCGAGTGCCGACACAGAGGTAGCTACAGCCGTGAACTACCGTACTGTGTCTGCTGCGACTGGATGATAAATGATATAAAAAATATATATATATCACTACTGCAGCCGGACAGGTATATATTATATAATGACGGACCTGCTGGACACTGTCTGTCAGCAGAATGAGTTTTTTATAGAATAAAAAAAAAAACACCACACAAGTGAAGTCACACGACGAGTGTTTAACTTTTTCAGGCAATCACAATATAGTATACTACTAACTATACTGGTGGTCAGTGTGGTCAGGTCACTGGTCAGTCACACTGGCAGTGGCACTCCTGCAGCAAAAGTGTGCACTGTTTAATTTTAATATAATATGTACTCCTGGCTCCTGCTATAACCTATAACTGGCACTGCAGTGCTCCCCAGTCTCCCCCACAATTATAAGCTGTGTGAGCTGAGCACAGTCAGATATATATACATAGATGATGCAGCACACTGGGCTGAGCAGTGCACACAGATATGGTATGTGACTGAGTCACTGTGTGTATCGTTTTTTTCAGGCAGAGAACGGATATATTAAATAAAACTGCACTGTCTGGTGGTCACTGTGGTCAGTCACTAGTAAACTCTGCACTCTCTACACTTCTACAGTACTCCTAAGCTCCAGTAAATCAGGTCAATCTCTCTCTCTCTCTCTCTCTCTCTCTCTTCTAATCTAAATGGAGAGGACGCCAGCCACGTCCTCTCCCTATCAATCTCAATGCACGTGTGAAAATGACGGCGACGCGCGGCTCCTTATATAGAATCCGAGTCTCGCGAGAATCCGACAGCGTCATGATGACGTTCGGGCGCGCTCGGGTTAACCGAGCAAGGCGGGAGGATCCGAGTCTGCTCGGACCCGTGAAAAAAACCATGAAGTTCGGGCGGGTTCGGATTCAGAGAAACCGAACCCGCTCATCTCTAGTTGACATGTACTAGGACGACATGAAAAAAGGTCGACATGAGTTTAAATAAAATAATTTGATGTCATTTTCTTCATAAAGTAACGGGGAACCCCAATTAGTGCACCGTGTACGCTCGCCATGCTTCGGGCACGGTGCCTCGCTCAGCTACCTCTGCGCTCGGCACATGTTACCGTTCCGAATTGTAGTTCACGTGGATCGTAAAGTAAGAAAAAGTACAAAAAATTAAAAACCTCATGTCGACCTAGTACATGTCAACCTACTTACTGTCGACCAATAGTGGTAGACCTAGACACTGTCGACCTAATTCTTGTCGACCTAGAGCCGTATCCCCTGTGTATTGCATCATTACTTCTGTAAAACACTAATGCAGTATAGGGGATAACATCACTTCTTACGTTGATTAGATATTTACATATTTGGGTATTAGACTGTATAATAATGTTGCATTACACATTTCGGCCCATTAAATCGGATGAAAACTGGCAAATCACATGTGCTTTACCTCGGATCCGATGTGCGGTACCGTGAGCAACCTGTTCGGAGCTCCTAGATCGAATCCCGCAGACAATGGCTGGGATTGCATATGATACATCGTATGTAAAAGGATCGCATACAGTGTATTGTATGTGTTCCTGCCGCCCGGAAAGCTGCTCGGCGGTTCAATGGAAATCTTATACAACTTCTCCCTCGGAGAAGTCACATAAGTGTATGGCCACCTTTGATATAACACATGTCCATTTTGTCACACACTACATGCCGACTCATTGGGTTATATATAAAGCAAACAGAGATTTGCAGATGCTTTGAAATAAAAAATAAAGCAGTCCCTAACATTTTTGCTGCGTGTTACTGACGTGTACATAGTAATGTAATGTTCTGTTAATTAGGTCATTTTAATGTTGCTCTGAATTGAATACAATAGATACATGCATTTTAGATGGATATACCCAGTTGATGTTTATAAACAGAATATTCTTTCTCAGAAAGCTTTTTAGTAGTCACAAATGAAATTGTGAATGGTAGTCAACTACTGTGCATGCAAATATCATACGTGCTTTGTTCTGAAAGGTCTGATCCTTCAAGCCTCATATGTACCAGGAAGCTCCTAGTGGCAGATAGCTGCTCACCTAACATCAATGGGCTCTAGGAGAATCCAGGAATGAGTCCCTGGGGGGCCTTGCCGATTTCATAATGGAGTTCTTTCCTATACATAAAGCAATCTGCCTATACTGTATCCCCCGCAGTATAGTTCACACAGCTGATAGCCATATGTGGAGTACAGTTCTAGAGGAGTTGTCATCACTTGCATGAGATGAAAGCAAATGAAATACATGTGTTCTTAACCTAGAGGACACACATTCATAGAGTCATTAGTGTCTGCAGCTTGGGGGATAGTGAGAACGTCATCATGAATATTTGTTTTCTTTGAATCAACTTAGGGTACAATAGTTCTTTTTTTGTTTTTTTTTAATAGGTATATATATAATATATATATATATATATATATATATATATATATATATTTATTTATTATGTAGGGAACGCTCTATAGATAGCAACTAAATAAATACCATTGCTATTACCAGATTACATCTTGGCAAAATATTACTGTGCAAGTCATATATATGAAAAGTATACAGCACATGCAAAGAATGTTTGCTGTAATAATCCTCCCTCCTATCCCAGTGGCTGCTTGTACCACATTGAGAAGTGCTGGGGTCACCCCGACACCTCCTTTTTCCATGATTGTGAGGGTTGGGGCAATTGCTAGCAGTGAAAGACAATATAACAGTAAGACAGGTTCAGAGAAATTGGGACTCCATTCACCACCAAGTCACAAGTGGTTTCTGATTCTGGGACTTGTATTGGTTAATAATGTGTGATCGTCACCGAAATCCCAGCATTGATTATTTACTGGTAGTAGTTCATAGTGATAGAGGTTTGTTTGCTTTTGTTGTGGGGAAACTCTCCCTCCCTCCTGAATCTGGACTACATCAAATAAACAAAAAAAAGGAAGATTTTACTTTGTTTAAAAAGGTTATAGACAAAAGTTTTAGGATTCTTGTAATTCAGCGAAAAGAAGAAAATAGACACTTAAAATATTGTTTGGCTTGTTTTTACACTCATGGTATAAAGGGCAGAGACCTTACTATCCTCTGTTCGTTGGACTGTTACCATTGTTGCGGTGGACTACATACTGATTACCGGCGGACGAGATCCCAACTGTCATGATCCCGTCCGCCAGTATCCCGGCAGCGGGTTGAGCCCTAGAAAGCTATTTGCAGGCTCGCCATGCTGCTGGCATGGAGGCTTGCTGCACTCGCCACAGTTTATATTCTCCCTCTATGGTTGTCATGGACACCCACAGAGGGAGAATAAATAGCCTGTGTCACAGGTATTCCGGTGTCGGCTTTGTGACCGCCGTGATCCCGACTGGTGGTATCGTGATTAGTCGTGTTTCTCTTACAGCTTCCACATTCATGTTACCCCATAGGGCTTGAAGTATCTGCTAGTTGAATAACCTTTAAAGTGATGACCAGTCTGTGGTTTTCTCTATACACCCCAGACTGTCTAGCACTGTAGCTGGGTGAGAATTTGGAAGAGGGAGCACACTATACAGTCATACCTTTCCCTCCCCCTTTGCCATAAAGGACCTGTGGCATAAACAGGGGTGACTGTCAGTTTATTTCACTTTCTCTTCTCCACTAGGAGGAGATTTATCAAGACTTGGAGGGAGCTAAAGTGGAGAAGCTGCCCAAATAACCAATGAGCGTCTCGCTGTCATTTCATAGACTATGCTAGATAAATGAGAGAATCTGATTGGCTGTTTGTGTCAACTTATCCACTTTATCTCTCTCCAAAGCTTGATACATGTCACCTTATTGAGACACATGCCACGGTTCTCCTATAAATTATGTTTACCTCTGCTAAGACAATAACACAATGTCTGATTGTTATTTTTAAATAATGACGTGTAGACCTTTCAAGTTCTATAAACTACAGCTCTTACTATGCTCACCTAAATTTGATGTTTCAGTAGCAAACCATGCAGTTGTGCTTTACTGTAAAGGTCCATACATACACGGAGCGATTTTGACTGAGCAATTTACCTTGAACTGGCAGTAGGCGATTTTGACTATCTGTACCAGCGATTTTGGCTATGGGTGATTTTGACTATCTCATTTAAACTTTTGCAGCGACATAGTCGAAATTGCCTTGCCTGCAGTCTATTTTTCCTAGCGATAGAGACCTAGACGGGGACGCGCATTGCTATCGCTCGCTGGAACAATATGCACTAACTTTCTTAGCGATTTTGACTATATAGTCCATATCGCTCCGCGTGTACACACCCTTAAGAGCAGTTTCGGACTTGCTAGAGAAAAAAACTGCTTGGGAAAATATCTGTGTGCTTGGCACATGAGCCTCAGGTTGCCTTTTATACAACTGGGCTATAGCCTTAATTTACCACTCTTTTTCCTATTTCTTCTAAAGGTGAGGAGTTCGTCTAGAACACTGTATAATTTCAACTATGGTAAATTACTTGCAGTGGAACTCTGCACGCAGTAAACCACCATTATTACTGCCTGATTAACCGACAAACCGTTTCTCCAAAAACTGGTCAGAAATTGTAATTTTTTTATTTATTTTATTTAATATTAGAAAGTATTTAAATAAATATCAAAATATTTAATTTAACACACAATTTGCCTAGGGGGTGTCTTGCGCTCCCTCCTGTCCATAGACTCCACTTGTAAACTTCCCCTTCCCCCACCCACCCCTTTCACCACCTCCCATTGGTAAAGTGATACCCCAAGTGGTTATAGATTCTATTAACGGTAACATTCTGGAGCGTAATGCCTGCAGTGATGTCTGCAGTCACTGATCACTGCCTGGGGGACAGAAAGTGAGAGGAGTTCTGTTCTACACAAGTGCAGGATGGATCTCCTCTTTTTAAAGCTTGGAGGAGCAAGGTCACATGGGATCGACCGTGTCTGGTAAAGCCCAGCTGGCTGCGGTTGCATTACGTGTGACAACACAAGTTAAATGGTTAATGGGAAAAGCTAAAACAAAACACTACAAAGTGCAATTCCCTTTTCGGGAGCAGAGCCATGTGGGTGACAGTGAAGATCTTTGGTTAGTACTTTTAAGTGTCTTTAGGCTCCTTTTTGTGTTTCCAACTGCTAATCGCACTTACGGTCCAGATTCAGCATGGCAGGTATGAACCAAAAAAAAAATCCCACTCCATATAAGAGAACATACCTTATATTGTAATAGTTGTACATCTTAACTTAGTAATACCCCTTTAACACAGCCATAAATTTCCCGGGTTAAAACACATGAATGCGCATCAACCCGGGAAATTTCTTGGTGTGAAAGGGTACAGGGACAAAAACCCGGGTTTTCTGTCCCTGCATTTCAACTCTGCAATCGACCAGGGTTGGTCACGGGATCGTCCCTGGAACCTGGACAGTGTGAATGGTGCAGGGACATGTCCCACCTTCCCGGGTTGCCTCTGCTGATGCTGATTGGCTATTCAGGACACTTCCTGGTCTTGTGGTTTTTCTGAGACGCCCATTCTCAGAAAATGCAGGGCCATCCCGGGTTCAGTATGAAAGGTGCAGACCTGGGATGTCTCGGCAAAAAATGCTGGTGTGAAAGGTGCCAACCCGGGAATGTCCCTGCATGAGCCCGTGGCAGAATTCCTGGGTTTTGTCCCTGCATTTCTGGTGTGAAAGGGGTATAAGGTTGACTGCAACAATATTGGGTCTATCACATTCTTTCAATTTGTAATTGTATGGAAATTCTCAGACTAGAAAGTGCCACTCTGTTTTATTTTTTTATTTTTTTTTCCCCCAAAACCATCTGACTTAATCCAGGGTACTCCCATTGCTGAGAAGCTATTATGTATAACGATTAATAAAATGTATAGATGCATTTACTAGCCTTTTCTTGTGCCTCACCAATATATCCCACAGTGTTGTACAGAAAGAGGTCAGTCACACCAGTATCTGCCCCAATAGAACCATCTTCTTTCTCTACTAAGGACACACAAGCACACACCATAACCAGTTTAGTCAGAAGACACATCCTCTGTTTTTAAAACAAGAGCAGGTCATGCTTGAACTTGTAGTTCCATCAAAGTTGGAACAACACAATTTTCTTAGCGAAAATGAATTCACTATACAGTTAACATTTCCCAAGCAGGAAATGTATGAAGTATGTTCAGAATTCCTTCAGTAATGGAAGTTTTGCATAGGTAATTGAGGTGAATTCATTGGTTGTGCGCCTAATAAATGCTACAGGATGATTTTATATGTGTAGTTCCCTTCAGTTAAAGGGGAGGAAAAAATCCCCTCTCTCCAGATGTGCTGTGTTTGAAGACTTTTGCAGAAGTGTTAGCTTAGTTCATGTTTGGCTCACATAAGCTTGGATGAGGTTACTATTAAATATACATTGGCACAAAATTTAATGGAAATAATCTCATGAAGGAAAATATAGTTCAGATATTTTGGCAGGTTTTTTTGCTTTTTATTTCTTCTAAAAAAGAAATAAAAAGACTCACCTGGAGAATTGCTAACGTTTGTCATATGGATTGTGTAGAGTAATTTCCAGTTGTGCCGACGAGTAACAACCTGTTGGCTCTGCAGAGCCTCTAGTGTGCGGTCACCTGTGACCAAGACCACACACATGCATGGTGCTTATTAATATTTATGGTCATGATTTAGCTTTTTGGTTGGGGGGTTCTTTAAGAATAATTCCTTCTGTAGGGTCCAAGATTTTAAAGGCCACAACCCCCCTTTGCTCCCTTTTGCCTGACCTGTAGGCAGTCCTTATCTGAGGGGTAAACTAGTGCGGCCTACATGCCCTCTACAAGCAAAACATTTCCTTAGACATGGCATTAGCCCTTTAAATAAAGAACAGACAGAGAGGGGGGGGGGGGGGGCTTTTTTCCCCCTGGTATACCCCCAGCACACTAAAAAATTACCTGTAACCATACCTGAACATATCTGGTAATAGAAATTCAGAGAATTGGTCACGCATGTTTGCAAACACATGTTTAGCTGCTGAGTCACTTCATGGCTTCTCTGATATCAGCAGTCCTAACACTACATAATAGCAGTGCCCACATAGGGCCATGTGATTTTTCTACAGTAAGGCCTCATGATAAAGGCTATTCCTAAAACACATCCAGACAGAGAGCTAACCTACCCAGGAGCCACCCCCAGGATCTCCCATTAGCACTACGAGGAACAGCATGCCTTCCAAATACTGCTCCCATTCAATGCCTTTCTCACATAAGCAGACAAACAGTGGCAGTTGCTCAATCACTCCTGGAGGCCTTACTGTAGACAAATCACATGGCCCTATGTGGGCACTGCTATTATGTAGTGTTAGGACTGCTGATATCAAAGAAGCCGTTTGCAAACGTGTGACCAATTCTCTGAATTTCTGTTACCAGATAGGTTCAGGTATGGTTACAGGTATTTTTAGTGTGCTGGGGGGATTCCAGGGAAAAAAAAGCCCCCCCCCCCCCCCCCGCCCCCCTTCTCTGTCTGCTGTTTGTCTGTGACCCCTCCCCCTTTCGAGCACCTGATATATAATTATCTCCAGGAATGATTGTTCAACTGCCACAGTTTGTCTCTTTAAATAAAGAAATCCAGTCTTAATGAACAATAATAAACAACAAATCTTAAGCTCACCCTATAACAGTGGAGATGTTTGATAGTCCTTGATAGGCAAGTGCTTATTTGTCTGTTATCTGCAATGTCCTCATTATTTCAGAGGAAACCCCATGAACAAATTAGTACTATAATAAGGAAAATATCACATATAGTAATATAGCTAATTGAATGTTTCTTGTCTGTTTCTATCTAATATATATATATATATATATATATATATATATATATTTATTTATTTATTTTTTTAACCGGTAAAACCATGAATGTGTTCCATGTGATGTTATGTTAGCATTTTTTTTTTTTTACTTGCAGAACTGATTTTAGAAGTTATTTGTGTTACTATAATCTATACCTTATGTGGTGTATTTCTTGAATAAACATTGGCTTGTTCGCACCTATCCTCTGCATTTTGCAGTCCGGTGCAAAGAATTTCACATTTGAATTATCAGTTTGACGAAAAGCTTCATTTGGTCTCCTCCCTTCATGACTTGAGTGAGAGAGAGGAGAGGCAGCCAGGGATTTGCTTGGTTCTAATATTTAGTTAGCAAATAGGACCAAACATTGAGGAGCAGATCCCATAGGAGGCTGCAGTATTGGATCCATCCACTTATTGTACAAACACTCAGCAAGGGACAGTCCAAGCATCTCTTTAGGTTAAGGACTCCAGGGAAGTCATGGATTATACCTGAATTTCCATAGACCAGTAAATCAAATTTGATTTAATATTAAGTTAATATACAGTCCTTTTTGTTTTCATCTTCGTTTCTCTATAATTTCCCTTAAATTGTCTTTATTTCCTTTGTACTGTAGTTCATGTTATCATGTATTTATTTATATGGTGCCACAAGGGTTCTGCAGCACCTAGCAACGTATATAAACAAATGAGCAAAACAAGAAAACAGGGACTTTCAGTGCAAGACAATGTAGAACAAGTACATCATATACAGTCATGATACTGAAATTAGCATCAGGGAGGCAGAAACAGAGGGCTATGTGTTGTTGCAGGGTGTTTGGAGTAGATGATATTCTAAGTAAGAGATGGAAAAGCACATGAGGAGACTGGGCACTGCTTGTGGGAGCTTACATTCTAAAGGGGAGGGGCAGACAGAAGGTGACACAGATGGGGAGAGCAGTGAGCAAGGAACAGAGGGTTAGGATGAAAGATGGCAGAATTTGATGAAGAAGTGGATCTTGAGAGCCCGTTTGAAATTTTGTAGAGAGGTAGAGAATTCCAGAGATAAGGAGCAGTGTGTGCAGAATCGTGGAGGCGTGAGTAGGAGGAAGTAATCAGTTGTCAGGAGAGTCGGTGTGCATTTGTGGTGCGAAGTGGGCGGCCAGGAGCATGAAGGGAGATAAGGTCACAGAGGTAAATAGAAGAGTAATTGGTGAGGGCTTTGTGTGAGGCATTGAATTGGGTTTTTTAAGGGGAAGGAAGAGAGGGCCTAATTCAGAGTTGATTGCAGCAGCAAATTTGTTAGCAGTTGGGCAAAACCATTTGCACAGCACGGGGGGCAGATATAACATGTGCAGAGAGAGTTAGATTTGGGTGGGGTGTGTTCAAACTGAAATCTAAAGTGCAGTGTAAAAATAAAGCAGCCAGTATTTACCCTGCACAGAAACAAAATAACCCACCCAAATCTAACACTCTCTGCAAATGTTATATCTGCCCCCCCCCCCCCCGCCTGCAGTGCACATGGTTTTGCCCAACTGCTAACAAATTTGCTGCTGCAATCAACCCTGAATTACCCCCAGAAGCCACTGTGGGACTTGTAAGAAGGAGAGGCAGACGTAGTATGTTTGGAGAGGAAGATGAGCTGGGTAGCAGTGTTGAGGACAGAGTGGAGTGAAGAGTGGGGGTAGTCAGAGAGGCCAAATTGTCTTTTTTTTTTTTTTTTTTTTCTTCTTCTTTTTTTTCCTTTTTTTTTTTCTTTTTTTCCTGTCCTAAGACCTAAAGTGGAACAACAAAAGACCTATTTTAGGAGGAGCCTGCACTCCATTCTACAGTAGAATATTATTTTATGTTTACATGACGTGTCTGTTTTCTGGATAAGTGTGTTTTACAAAATACCATGTTTATTTGCTCTATATAACAACTACTGTACAATGTCACTCCTGAGCTTTCTACTACATAGATTTTTGTGACACGGGTTTTGGCTGTTGGACAATAAATTGTGTTATTCTACTTTAAATTTCTGCTGTGAAAATTGGTACAATAATTTGAATTTAAGAAATGCAAACGTCGAATTAAAAAATAAACTAAAAAGTAAATGGACTTATTCAGCAGACTCCACCAATGGAAGCTCTCAAAAAGCTGCAATATTACCAGCTGCAATGCATAACGATATTATTATTCTTGTGGTACACCTGTGGTGTTTGGAAGAGGTAACCGGGCTTCCTTAATTTGCTGCCCATTGAGCCTTACATTCTGGTGGCAGACTAGGCTTTGTGGATAGCAATATTTATTACGGACAACAGATTTAATTCTGGGTTTTGTGCAGGGCTAGTCACATGGTGGAATAATGTGCTTTTGGGGGGTGTAAGCTATCAAACTGTGTCCTGTAAACCCAATCCAGTTGACCAACACTGCTAAGGTTTGAAAAACAATGTGTCCTATATTTTGGGCAGATGATGGACATTCTAATAATTGTACAGGCACAGTTTCAGGAGACTAGCTTATGCACTAGAGGTGCACCCTTCTGAGAATCGCACTATCGTGATTTGTGTGTAAATGAATGATTGGGATATTGTGCATAGACTTCAGGTTGGTATAATGAGTTAGTTGGTCTAGTGGAGGTTTTGGTGGATGAGTAGATGGCCGTGGTTTTGAATGTTTTAGGACAGAATGATACTGTGGATGCAAGAATAAATGATGTGCAGAGGAAACCTTTCCTCATGTCATTACTTATGTTGTGCCCCTTTTTTATGTTAGCTGCAGAAAATAAGAATTTACTTACCGATAATTCTATTTCTCATAGTCCATAGTGGATGCTGGGAACTCCGAAAGGACCATGGGGAATAGCGGCTCCGCAGGAGACTGGGCACAAAAGTAAAAGCTTTAGGACTAGCTGGTGTGCACTGGCTCCTCCCCCTATGACCCTCCTCCAAGCCTCAGTTAGGATACTGTGCCCGGACGAGCGTACACAATAAGGAAGGATTTTGAATCCCGGGTAAGACTCATACCAGCCACACCAATCACACCGTACAACCTGTGATCTGAACCCAGTTAACAGCATGATAACAGAGGAGCCTGTGAAAAGATGGCTCACAACAATAATAACCCGATTTTTGTAACTATGTACAAGTATTGCAGACAATCCGCACTTGGGATGGGCGCCCAGCATCCACTACGGACTATGAGAAATAGAATTATCGGTAAGTAAATTCTTATTTTCTCTGACGTCCTAGTGGATGCTGGGGACTCCGAAAGGACCATGGGGATTATACCAAAGCTCCCAAACGGGCGGGAGAGTGCGGATGACTCTGCAGCACCAATTGAGAGAACTCCAGGTCCTCCTCAGCCAGGGTATCAATTTTGTAGAATTTTACAAACGTATTTGCTCCTGACCAAGTAGCTGCTCGGCAAAGTTGTAAAGCCGAGACCCCTCGGGCAGCCGCCCAAGATGAGCCCATCTTCCTTGTGGAGTGGGCATTTACAGATTTTTGGCTGTGGCAGGCCTGCCACAGAATGTGCAAGCTGAATTGTACTACAAATCCAACGAGCAATAGTCTGCTTAGAAGCAGGAGCACCCAGCTTGTTGGGTGCATACAGGATAGGTGCATACAGGATAAACAGCGAGTCAGATTTTCTGACTCCAGCCGTCCTGGAAACATATATTTTCAGGGCCCTGACAACGTCTAGCAACTTGGAGTCCTCCAAGTCCCTAGTAGCCGCAGGCACCACAATAGGTTGGTTCAGGTGAAACGCTGAAACCACCTTAGGGAGAAACTGAGGACGAGTCCTCAATTCCGCCCTGTCCGAATGGAAAATCAGATAAGGGCTTTTACAGGATAAAGCCGCCAATTCTGACACGCGCCTGGCCCAGGCCAGGGCCAACAGCATGACCACTTTCCATGTGAGATATTTTAACTCCACAGATTTAAGTGGTTCAAACCAATGTGACATTTTGGAACCCAAAAACTACATTGAGATCCCAAGGTGCCACTGGAGGCACAAAAGGAGGCTGTATATGCAGTACCCCTTTTACAACGTCTGAACTTCAGGGACTGAAGCTAGTTATTTTTGGAAGAAAATTGACAGGGCCGAAATTTGAACCTTAATGGACCCCAATTTCAGGCCCATAGACACTCCTGTTTGCAGGAAATGTAGGAATCGACCCAGTTGAATTTCCTCCGTCGGGCCTTACTGGCCTCGCACCACGCAACATATTTTCGCCAAATGCGGTGATAATGTTTTGCGGTTACATCCTTCCTGGCTTTGATCAGGATAGGGATGACCTCATCCGGAATGCCTTTTTTCCTTCAGGATCCGGCGTTCAACCGCCATGCCGTCAAACGCAGTCGCGGTAAGTCTTGGAACAGACAGGGTCCTTGCTGAAGCAGGTCCCTTCTTAGAGGTAGAGGCCACGGATCCTCCGTGAGCATCTTTTGAAGTTCCGGTTACCAAGTCCTTCTTGGCCAATCCGGAGCCACGAATATAGTGCTTACTCCTCTCCATCTTATCAATCTCAGTACCTTGGGTATGAGAGGCAGATGAGGGAACACATACACTGACTGGTACACCCACGGTGTTACCAGAGCGTCTACAGCTATTGCCTGAGGGTCCCTTGACCTGGCGCAATACCTGTCGAGTTTTTCCCAACGGTTTATAATCATGTGGAAGACTTCTGGGTGAAGTCCCCACTCTCCCGGGTGGAGGTCGTGTCTGCTGAGGAAGTCTGCTTCCCAGTTGTCCACTCCCGGAATTGCTGACAGTGCTATCACATGATTTTCCGCCCAGCGAAGAATCCTTGCAGCTTCTGCCATTGCCCTCCTGCTTCTTGTGCCACCCTGTCTGTTTACGTGGGTGACTGCCGTGATGTTGTCCGACTGGATCAACACCGGCTGACCTTGAAGCAGAGGTCTTGCTAAGCTTAGAGCATTGTAAATGGCCCTTAGCTTCAGGATATTTATGTGAAGTGATGTCTCCAGGCTTGACCATAAGCCCTGGAAATTCCTTCCCTGTGTGACTGCTCCCCAGCCTCGCAGGCTGGCATCCGTGGTCACCAGGACCCAGTCCTGAATGCCGAATCTGCGGCCCTCTAGAAGATGAGCACTCTGCAACCACCACAGGAGGGACACCCTTGTTCTTGGTGACAGGGTTATCCGCTGATGCATCTGAAGATGCGACCCGGACCATTTGTCCAGCAGGTCCCACTGGAAAGTTCTTGCGTGGAATCTGCCGAATGGGATTGCTTCGTAGGAAGCCACCATTTTACCCAGAACCCTTGTGCATTGATGCACTGAGACTTGGCTCGGTTTTAGGAGGTTCCTGACTAGCTCGGATAACTCCCTGGCTTTCTCCTCCGGGAGAAACACCTTTTTCTGGACTGTGTCCAGGATCATCCCTAGGAACAGAAGACGAGTCGTCGGAACCAGCTGCGATTTTGGAATATTGAGAATCCAATCGTGCTGCCGCAACACTACCTGAGATAGTGCTACACCGACCTCCAACTGTTCCCTGGATCTTACCCTTATCAGGGAATCGTCCAAGTAAGGGATAACTAAAATTCCCTTCCTTCGAAGGAATATCATCATTTCGGCCATTACCTTGGTAAAGACCCGGGGTGCCGTGGACCATCCATACGGCAGCGTCTGAACTGATAGTGACAGTTCTGTACCATAAACCTGAGGTACCCTTGGTGAGAAGGGTAAATTTGGACATGAAGGTAAGCATCCTTGATGTCCCGAGACATCATGTAGTCCCCTTCTTCCAGGTTCGCAATCACTGCTCTGAGTGACTCAATCTTGAATTTGAACCTCTGTATGTAAGTGTTAAAAGATTTTAGATTTAGAATCGGTCTCACCGAGCCGTCCGGCTTCGGTACCACAACAGTGTGGAATAATACCCCGTTCCCTGTTGCAGGAGGGGTACCTTGATTATCACCTGCTGGGAATACAGCTTGTGAATGGCTTCCAAAACTGTCTCCCTGTCAGAAGGAGACATCGGTAAAGCCGACTTTAGGAAACGGCGAGGGGGAGACGTCTCGAATTCCAATTTGTACCCCTGAGATATCACCTGAAGGATCCAGGGGTCTACTTGCGAGTGAGCCCACTGCGCGCTGAAATTCATTGAGACGGGCCCCCCACCGTGCCTGATTCTGCTTGTAAAGCCCCAGCGTCATACTGAGGGCTTGGCAGAGGCGGGAGAGGGTTTCTGTTCCTGGGAACTGGCTGATTTCTGCAGCCTTTTTCCTCTCCCTCTGTCACGGGGCAGAAATGAGGAACCTTTTGCCCGCTTGTCCACGAAAAGACTGCGCCTGATAATACGGCGTCTTCTCATGTTGAGAGGCGACCTGGGGTACAAACGTGGATTTCCCAGCTGTTGCCGTGGCCAACAGGTCTGAAAGACCGACCCCAAATAACTCCTCCCCTTAATAAGGCAATATTTCCAAATGCCAGTTGAAAACCGCATCACCTGACCACTGTCGTGTCCATAACCCTCTACTGGTAGAAATGGACAACGCACTTAGACTTGATGCCAGTCGGCAAATATTCCGCTGTGCATCACGCATATATAGAAATGCATCTTTTAAATGCTCTATAGGCAAAAATATACTGTCCCTATCTAGGGATCAATATTTTCAGTCAGGGAATCCGACCACGCCAACCCAGCACTGCACATCCAGGCTGAGGCGATTGCTGGTCGCAGTATAACACCAGTATGTGTGTAAATACATTTTAGGATACCCTCCTGCTTTCTATCAGCAGGATCCTTAAGGGCGGCCATCTCAGGAGAGGGTAGAGCCCTTACAAGCGTGTGAGCGCTTTATCCACCCTAGGGGGTGTTTCCCAACGCACCCTAACCTCTGGCGGGAAAGGATATAATGCCAATAACATTTTAGAAATTATCAGTTGTTATCGGGGGAAACCCACGCATCATCACACACCTCATTTAATTTCTCAGATTCAGGAAAACTACAGGTAGTTTTTCCTCACCGAACATAATACCCCTTTTTGGTGGTACTCGTATTATCAGAAATGTGTAAAACATTTTTCATTGCCTCAATCATGTAACGTGTGGCCCTACTGGAAGTCACATTTTGTCTCTTCACCGTCAACACTGGAGTCAGTATCCGTGTCGGCGTCTATATCTGCCATCTGAGGTAACGGGCGCTTTAGAGCCCCTGACGGCCTATGAGACGTCTGGACAGGCACAAGCTGAGTAGCCGGCTGTCTCATGTCAACCACTGTCTTTTATACAGAGCTGACACTGTCACGTAATTCCTTCCAACAGTTCATCCACTCAGGTGTCGACCCCCTAGGGGGTGACATCACTATTACAGGCAATCTGCTCCGTCTCCACATCATTTTTCTCCTCATACATGTCGACACAAACGTACCGACATACAGCACACACACAGGGAATGCTCTGATAGAGGACAGGACCCCACTAGCCCTTTGGGGAGACAGAGGGAGAGTTTGCCAGCACACACCAGAGCGCTATATATATACAGGGATAACCTTATATAAGTGTTTTTCCCCTTATAGCTGCTGTATCTTTAATACTGCGCGTAATTAGTGCCCCCCCTCTCTTTTTTAACCCTTTCTGTAGTGTAGTGACTGCAGGGGAGAGCCAGGGAGCTTCCCTCCAACGGAGCTGTGAGGGAAAATGGCGCCAGTGTGCTGAGGAGATAGGCTCCGCCCCCTTATCGGCGGCCTTATCTCCCGTTTTTCTATGTATTCTGGCAGGGGTTAAATGCATCCATATAGCTTAGGAGCTATATGTGATGTATTTTTTGCCATCTAAGGTATTTTTATTGCGTCTCAGGGCGCCCCCCCCCCCAGCGCCCTGCACCCTCAGTGACCGGAGTGTGAAGTGTGCTGAGAGCAATGGCGCACAGCTGCGGTGCTGTGCGCTACCTTATTGAAGAAAGGACGTCTTCTGCCGCCGATTTTCCGGACCTCTTCTGCTCTTCTGGCTCTGTAAGGGGGACGGCGGCGCGGCTCTGGGACCCATCTATGGCTGGGCCTGTGATCGTCCCTCTGGAGCTAATGTCCAGTAGCCTAAGAAGCCCAATCCACTCTGCACGCAGGTGAGTTCGCTTCTTCTCCCCTTAGTCCCTCGATGCAGTGAGCCTGTTGCCAGCAGGACTCACTGAAAATAAAAAACCTAATTTAAACTTTTACTCTAAGCAGCTCAGGAGAGCCACCTAGATTGCACCCTTCTCGTTCGGGCACAAAAATCTAACTGAGGCTTGGAGGAGGGTCATAGGGGGAGGAGCCAGTGCACACCAGCTAGTCCTAAAGCTTTTACTTTTGTGCCCAGTCTCCTGCGGAGCCGCTATTCCCCATGGTCCTTTCGGAGTTCCCAGCATCCACTAGGACGTCAGAGAAAGTAAATATTTATACTGATCTGAAAACCTTTTTGGTGTATGAATTAAATATAAATGTAAACCCAAACAATCCCATTGAAATAATGAATTCTTCAGCAACAAATGCTCTTAAAATTAACGGACGACTTTTTTCTTTGCTGCTCCACATTTCACAGCTTTTGGTAGACTCCGTTCTCATGTAGCTATAATTATGTTTCTCTACCTTTTTAGCTTGGTCACTGTAATAATTGATTGCTTTTTTGTAAGTTTCGTTTTACTTGGTAAACAACTTTGCTGGTTGTACAGTAGAATTACAGTTCTAGGATTTTATACTCCTCTAATCTTTAATTGGAGCAATATAGATGTGTCTTCATAAACCGTGCTGAAGTGACTCCAAATGGCCCCCTCAACGTGCCAAGTCCCGTGTTAACTGGCTGTGCCGAGTTTCTATTGCCTTCAAAATGTTTCTTCACATAATTAAAATAGCCAGTAACACTACATAGCC
Source organism: Pseudophryne corroboree (assembly GCF_028390025.1). Classification (NCBI taxonomy): domain Eukaryota; kingdom Metazoa; phylum Chordata; class Amphibia; order Anura; family Myobatrachidae; genus Pseudophryne; species Pseudophryne corroboree. Next base: position 209,328,036 of record NC_086448.1, read on the forward strand.
AGCATAGACTGACCACTGGGGCTTTCTGTACATCTGAGTGTTAGAGTTTGACTCTGTGTAATAACGGGGTATGGGTCGTTGGGTTGACATTGTCATTAGGTCGACATGTACTAAGTCGACAGGTCAAAAGGTCGACGTGTTTTTTTTTTTTGTTTTGCTGTTTTTGGCGCCGTTTTCTTCATAAAGTGACGGGGGAACCCCAATTAGTGTACCGTGTCCCCTCGCAAGGCTCGCTTTGCTCGCCATGCTTCGGGCAAGGTGCCTCGTGCCGGTACGGTTTCACTCGGCACAGGTTACCGTTCCAATCGTAGTCCACGTGCATCGTTAAGTATGAAAAAATCAAAAAAATTAAGAAAAATGTGAAAAACTCATGTTAACCTAGTACATGTCGACCTAATGACCATGTTGACCTAAGCTGTGTCGACTTAACGACCGTATCCCGTAATAAGGGGCTCTGATACGAGCAGCGGTGGCTTTTCCTCACGCCAAGTTCTGTTGTGCTTCATCTGTTACTCTGTACGTGTGTTATACCATTTCCTATGTGATCAAAGCCGCAGCCTAGCTTACCTGGACATTTGTGGAGTCGCTTTCTCACCCAGTCTGAGCAGAAGTGTATTTTGTTAAACGGACTGTTCTTAAATTCTGTGGAACAATTGGGCTCGTACATGCTGCAGCCAAATACACTGTTGGGGAACAGTCCAGAAAGTGCTTCTGCACCGCTGGTTATTATTATTATACTTTATTTATATTACACCACAAGGGATCCGCAGCGCTCAAATACAGAGCACATAAATAAAAGAAAAATCAAAACGGGACAATAGTGACTTACAGTTGAAGACAGTATAGGACAAGTACAGGGCAAATAACACTGACCTAAATATCAGAGTGGCAGAAAACTGCGGGATTAGGTGCCGTCGAGGATGGTTATGCCCCCCTTATGTTGCGGGAAGCTGTGTGCACACTTATCTTCCAAACATATGCTCTGGGAAACCGGGGTAAGTAACCAGATTTCACCTGCAGTCTATTTTAAATGCAGCATCTGGATTAGTTTTATCTCACAAAGTGACTATCAAGTGCTCCTCGGCTTGCAGTTCCTACCTCTGTTACTGTATTTTACCTCATCTAACATGTAATTCTTTTACAAATATATAATTCTTCATACAACCAAACTGCACTAACAGAAACCTATTCACTAGTCTGAAAATATCTCACGCTGTCCCTCTACTTTGTCCCTGGCCTGCAACTCTCGTTTACCCTCATTCCTTGTTCGCATTCTCCTTTTCCATTGACAGCAGCCACTCGGGGATTCTCTCTCTTGTACAAGGCTGTGCCCTAACTTCCAAATCTGAAAATGTCACTTTTTAGTCAAGGTTATCAAATTTCCAAACCATCACCACAACACAGCTCACATAACATACTCAGGCAACCGACTGACACCCCAAATCGTCATTGCTGTGTGTAAGTCCTTTTTCTCTTTTGCAGTATGACTGGACCAATATGGAAACTGTGACCTTTGACCTCATGTATTTTATTTATTATTGATAATTAGCTTGTGAGCAGGTTCCTCTTACATCTTTTGAAGAATGTCAATTCTCAGTGATGTCTGCAAATTGCCATCATAACGCCACGGGGTTAATAAAAACACCAGCACTCGGCAGACATCAACCTGTATAAATGAATCCAAGAAAATATTGGCTATAGTTTTACTGGAGATTTGCACAGCCAATTATCACAACTGCACTTGGAAGAGTATTAGAGTATTCAACCCCCCCCCCCCCCCCCCCCCCCCCCCCCAGTCTGCCTGTTAATATGCAGTGTTTGTATACAGCTTGTTCCCATTGTAAACCATTGTGGGGTGTGCTAGCGCCATGTACGTAAATGAATGTTGATAATCTAAAAAACACAAAACCAATTACATTGTGATAGCTTTTCACAAAATATGGGATATACCGAAAATTTGATTTGCAATTGAATTTAGGATGTGGTGATAATAATGGCATTTTACTGAAGGTGGAAAATACATTATGAGAAGATCTTTTCTTGAGCATTTTATGCTGGTAGCGGACAGCCATGACAAAACGTGTTGTATTTTTTAATGACATAAGATTTTAAATGACTGTGCCACATGTCTGACCTATAGCAACTGTATTTGCCAGTAAGCAATAGCTCCTTCGGGGAAAAAATAAATTTAGTCAATGCCTTGTAAGTAACCCTGGATTTATAAAGCGCTATTGATAAACTTGGGTCTATCTACCTCATTAATGTGACCTCAGGAACTGGCAAGAAAGAACTTCATCCGTATCCCTCATCACCCTGTTTCCTTTAACCTGTAGGAAGAAGGAGATATTAAAGATGATTATGTCCACAATAATCAGCTGTGGGTAAGATGGACTATGCCATAGTGGCTTGGAATTAGTGTTTCTTATATTGGCTGTGTGCTGACATGCTTTGTGGAGCTTTGAGAGGTGACACCAGTGTTTGCTTAGAGTACTGTGTCATCTGCCCTGATACAATGCTTAATTGAATCATTGGCTTCTTTTTAGGGATGCCTTTATATGGTGGGGGTTCTTTACATGACCAGACTTAGGAAATTACTGGATCATTTCATACACATATCTATAGCCATTGCTTTGCCGAAGTACACTGCATGGGCCTGAGTCTTGAAAGTACTTAGTGGTGACTCAATGACTTTATTTTGTAGGCCGATGTCTTAAGCCTTGCCTGTGCTAAATACTGCCCTCTACTGCTAGCTCTCTGTTATGCAGAATTTTTATGATTTTACAACACCTTTCTCCTAATTTTCTTGCTTTGCTTCTGCTTCTGTCCTTAGGAACCTGTCTATGCTTCTATTTACTCTCCTGCTATCCCTGCTGCCTATAAATGCCAGCACTTTATTCCCATACATCAGGTGAGGAAACAGTGTGAGCCTGCTTATATAGTACAGCTTCTACACAGCAACTGTCGCCCTGTGTAACTGTAACTGAACAGGGGAAGTGGGATAGATAAAGGGGCGTTTTCATCCAAAGTCATCAAGTCTTGCAATCATTACTGCAAAATATTCTCTAATACCTGTAACTCAGAATAAAATTTTAAAAAAACAACAACAAACTTTTAGCATATGTCTAGGATGCGGACCTGAAACTTCTTGTTATGAATGCAGAAAAATAGTCTTTTGTTCCAGTTTTGTATATTCTGGTGTCTTCTGGATGAAATTATCTGTTACCGAGTTTGCGGCAGACTGAGGGTCACTGCAGTTGGGGGCGATGACTGCTGTGTTCCGTTTGAAATAGCACCCTAAATCACCTCTATTTCATAGAAAATTGGCACATTGTGGATGATGCATGCAATACAGATTGCGCTTAATTGAACTGACTCCCCAATTGCCTTTGTTTTGTGGTCAGTGCTCCATAAATGTTGCTCGTGTAAAATTAAGTGATGATGATCCTGATATGCATGGAGGCACATCTTCCTTGTATTAGGTTTTTGGAATTGTCAATATCTGAAGCCCGAATGTTTATACTACAGCCATTGTCACACAACAGTAGGACAGCTAGCAGATGTCTATGGGCTTCACATACTGGGCCTGCTTGAATTGGTACTAACCCTTTGTCTCTTACTCATTCAATCTAATGAGAACTATACTTGTTGCCTCTTCCCCACCCCAAACGGTTTGTGAGTAGCTCCGTGTTTCCTGCCTGTAACCCAGCCTGCTGAGTGCGGTGTTATGGGTACCTGAGTGGCTGTATATTTTGATATACATACTGCTCCAGGTGATGCTGTTTGGCATGTTCTCCCTATCCCAAACCTCACTTCTCTTTCTACTTTCTTATCTGTCTGTATTTATTTGTTTCTTTACTTTCAAGGTCAGTAATGATAGCATGAGAGTCTCAAGTCCGGTGATGTTTGCTGAACGTCATCCTTGGAGATGGAAGGTGAATTGAGATAAACATAGAGTAACTGGGGCACTATAATAAATCTGCATTAGTATAGTACTGTATCTGCTCCTCTGGGGTATGTACTGGGGAGATGCAGAACATTATTGGACAAGTTATGGCTCTCTTGATATGATATAGAAGTCCATGTCATACTGTGCCAGTCCACAGGAGTTGAGGAGCCAGAAGTTACCTGTGATTTTTGAAGATTAGTATAGTAACATTTACTAAGAAAGCAAAAAATCCTTCCCTTTGTCTTCTGTAGCCTAACTCATGTGAACACTTTCCTTTATATTGCTAATGTACTCTAGGCTATATTCCAACTTTCTAAAGGAACTGTAAATACCTCTGTCCTTAGCTCATTGCATATAATCCTGATCTCAGAGTGGGGTTGGCACAGGTAAATACTCTCTTGTCATTTGGAACAGATTCTGAACACACAGATTATCCCCCTTACATCTCACACACTAAGCCAGACGAGAGTAGTAAAGGTCATATGCCATGTGTCTAGACTTTACTGCAATAGGCTCATCTCCATCTGCCTTCAACCTTTGACTTGTAATATCATGGTAGAGGTGATATAATAGGCATGTTTACCTCCATTGCATTAAAATAAAGGTTTTTGAGACCGAAGTTACAGTACATATATATTCAGATGTGTACGGTTCATAGGGGCATATTGATTGATGGGCTTCCTCTAGAGTTATAGTTTATTTTATGTAGCACATATATTTTATATTCCAAATGCAATTTTATACAAACTATAGGCATGTCATGATTTTTATAATTGGCGTTGCAAGTGCCATGGGTGGATTCAGATCTGTCTTCTTAACCTCTCTACCTGAATACCACCACTCTACACTGTTCCCTTAAACTTCCTTTTAAGCTCCTTACACTCAGATAACCACCTGAGTCCTGACTGGAACAGACGGCAATGGGAAATGTGCTTAGTGGGGTTATCTGGCTGCACCAGAAAATATTTTCCACTTCATATATTGTATATTCCTATAGATTGTACACTTGTATGCAAAGCCCTCTGTCTGTCAAAATCCAGTCTTGTTTTGGTACTCCTTGTCCCCACTTTTAAAGAGCACCATATAAAAAAAAAATTTTTTTATAAATAACAACCACTCTCATGTTCCGCATCAATTGGTGTATGTAGAAATCTGGTGTAGCTTTGGGTATCTTTACCACAGACCAGCGGTCCTCACTACAGGGCCCATAGACCAAACGCAACCATACAGTACTTGGCCAGCCAGGCAGTTATTGTAGCCAAGGAGAACTGAATGCAGACTGCACACTTTATGTACACCACAAACTATAGGGCATATCTAATAACCATGCAACCTCAGCAACTAAGCTGCAACTAATAGTAACCGATCCTATACTGGATTCACAAATAAAATGAAAACACAAAACAGAATCCCGCTATCAGTTTTTTTTTTTTTTTTTTTTTGCATGGTGAGCACTGTTTGCCTGCTAACATGTCTTCTCCGCTACTAACTTCTACAGAAATGATGGCATGCTGTTAAGCATGTTCTGTCAGTATGCCATATTTGGTTAAGGATAAAGTTCTGTGTGTGTTTTTTTTTTTTTTTCTTTATTCTTTTTCATTATGAGTGTGACTTATGCCTTCCTGAAGAATTCACTGCACCGTGAATGATTGCTATGTCAATTTTCATGTACTTAAGAAAATATAGCTGGTCACAGTTGCATCTGCACAAGCCACAGGCACTTTCTGTATGAGATTCTGTCGTCTTCTTGGAATGATCAATTCTAAGGAAATTCTGGGTTCTGCAAAGAATTAATCCTAGTCCTTAGTTATTCCAGATGTTGAGGGGAGATAAGTGCAAAAGTTTTTAGAAAGCAGAAAATTAGATCTGAGGTGTAAGCTGCTAACCACAATCAACCTTTTCTTTCGTTAAGCTTTTTAAAAGTACAATTATATTTTTGATGCAAGCATTTTAGCCATAATCAAGTCTTTAAACTTTCATTAGCTATTTTTTTTACTGTTGGACTTGGCTTATTATGTTACTGTTATGCCTTGTGAGATTCTGTTGTCCTTTGTACATAATCCAGTTGGCACAAACGACTCACAATGTTGTTTACGTATGCTATACTAGAGGCGGCCATTTTGGTGGCTGAACCGTACTCATAGGAATGCAGACCATGAATTAACTGGGAGCCTCGGGAGTTGCAGGTTCTCAATAATTGACTTGCTGTATTGAGGAGCATTGGTTCAGTCTTCAAGATGGCTGCCTTAGTTGGGTATTGCTGACTGGTGTACAAATGGAGTGTGCACAGACACAATAACATATCTAAAGTATATTGAGTGGTTTCAAACACGAACATGTACATATAAAACCTTCCGTCTCCCCGTCCCCATCTAATGCTGTAAGAATGTTCAGGTCATGATGATAATTTTTCTTCTGACTGAATTTCCTCTGTGAAGTGGAACACCAGGGATACGCACGTTTCCTGTTTATAGTGCAGTCTTCTTTTGTCAGACGGAGTGCTTTAATGTCTTTGAGAGAGACATCACTGGCAGTATGGGGATGTCAGCCGCTGGTGGTGTATTAATTTGCAGCAGTGTATGTTAGAATGGGCTGAATTCTGAGTTGTTACTAATAAAGTAGACTTGCCTGTTGTAGCACAGTGGACAATGGTATTGGGTAGTGTAGTAGCACAATGGTTAGCATGCCTGCATTGCACGTTCGGGCCAGGTCTGCAGTGCTGTGGGACTGTCTGCATGTACTTTCTCTCTGCCATTTCCCCCAGGTCCTAATTATGGTAAATTGACACCGTGTGTGCTGGTCATAGGCAATATTAATTGTAAGCTCCAGCTATGTTAGTTACAAGTTATTATAAACTGCACTGGGGAAATACGGTATATTAGGAATGCTATCCTCCTAGCTGCTGGAGAAGTGATAAAGTGGAAGGTGATAACGCATCAGCTGATCAGCTCCTAACTGCCATGTCTCAGGCTGTGCTGGAAAAATGACAGGAGCTGGTTGTTTAGCTCTCTCTCTCTCTTTCTATGGTTTGATAAATCTGGGCCAATTTCACTTATTCTGAGGAGGAGAAAAAGCAGACCGATTGATGTGCGTAGCCGAGTGCTGCTAATGCGATTCAGTCCCTTTTTGTTCTAAGCTTTCTGGGGCAATCTTACTTATAACATAGGCTAAAAGGTTAGCAAACTAAACTGCATACCTAATATGGAGTATAGTCCCACTGCACAATGTACTGGCTAGTATAAAATATATTCTAGTGCTTGCTGTCCGGGTCATCCTCTACCATTTTCCACTTTAGGATCTGAGTGACACTGGTGTTGTTGACCCCCATGAAGTCTGTAAATAGAAAGTAATTGTGCGTGTCAACCGTAGCTCATATATAAGATCCTGGAACTTTTCCAATTATGTCTCTGACTGTTACTACTGATTCTTCTATGAAGACATCTTCATAGTTTATTTTGATAGTTACTATATTAGTTAAAGACTGCTACTTTGTGTACCATTATGACTTTAGCCAGGTAAGACCTGGCAATAATATATACAAATATGCACCATTGAAGGAGGCGTTCTCCACTTGCTGCTGTACATTTACTGTCTCACTGCATGCCACAAAATAGCTCATTCAATATACAGTTAGGGTGAGAATGATAAATAGTGCAACACACGTGGCAGACTAAAATACATGGAGCACACGTTCTGCAGAAATCTTACATTTGTACCATATAGAACTCCACAATACACAGTATACTGAAATGATTTCATATATCAGAAATAGAGGAGCATATCCCCCCCCCCCCCCCAAAAAAAAAAACAAAAACAAACAATATATATATATATATATATATATATATATATATATATATATATATATATATAACATCTGTGTACAGTAGTGAAGAATTGTATAATTACTGCGCACATAGACAAGTAATTGGATGAGCAGGAATAATTGTCCGTATAGAATTGGAATTCTCTGCAGCCTGTACTGCTTTGATTGGATTGGATTTCATGACTCCTGCACACAGAACGATTTCAGCTAACAGTCTAATTATACTTACATGTAATGTGTGGGGGTAGAATAAGTGTATTGTAACAATATGAGAAATTTTGCACTAAAGGGATTTTCTTTTTTTTCTTCTTTTTTTATATATATATATATATTTTTTTTTTATTCCCTCCTATCCTGTAAAGCAGAGAGCCACTGATGGCAATGGACTACACATGTCCATTGAGGAGAGGAAACAACAGATCACTGTCCGAGAAGAGGCCTGGAAGTCTAAGGCTATTGGAGCTTTCAATGACTCCACTCAGTTTACTGTTGCCGGGCGCATGGTTAAAAAAGGTTTGTGTCTTACATTGGCTTCATAATGCATGGATGTTCATGTGCTGGGAATGCAGCTGGATTCTTCACACTGCAGGCCTGGTTCAGATGCGGACGTAATGCCGTTATTAACGCATTGAGCCATTATTGACAGACTGCACATTCGTCGCGATTACACTATGCACGATCCAAGGTACTTTTGTGAGGATCAATCGCAAATGATTGGCAGGAGGAGGCAGTTTCGTGGAAGGTAACGGGGAGTGGCAGCAACGTCGCAGGCATGTCGTTTGTGGAGCGTCTCTCTACCTACATCTGCGATCTCGTATTCAGAAAACATTGCGCCAGCATCTTCATTGCCACAGCCATTCTGTGTAACCATAGAGTCACTCGGAAAGTAAATTATTGTAGGATATGAGACCATTGCGCGCGTGTGTGCAGTTGCTGTTATTAGCGAGGCCGATGTTGGGCGTCTCAATGCCTTTCTAGCCGGTCGCGGCAGCATTGGCATATTTTCACACATTATACTGTATACGGAATCACAGCTGTGATTGCTTTAGCTCATGCATCTGAATCAGGCCCTGTGTCATTAGCTTGTTCTATTAAAACAGTGATTAAAACTTGCTATTGAGACTAATGTTGACCACATGAAGATATTGAGCAGTCACCCACATAATGCTAGACGTGTGGTCCAAAACTACCGTGATGTCACTTAACGGCAAGGCTCCATTAACCCTGGAAGTGAGCTGCCCGCTTTGCCCAATTACTGTCAACATCACAATTATGACATTCTGGCGTCTTGACCCTCAGAACATTCGGAATGCCTACAAGATACACCACTCGCCTTTACAAGTCTTCTCATCAGCTGTTCGGAATATTCAAAACTTATAAAAGTAGTTGCGAAGGAAATAGGTTTTGACATAAACACATTTCTGTTCTAATTTTATGAATTAGATGGTCATGGATGAATTGTCATCAGCATTGTATATTTTTAACTGCAATACAATCTGTCAAAAACAATTGTGTTTCTTTCCATGTAGGCTTGGCCTCACCTACAGCTATAACACCTGTAGCATCACCACTGGCCCTTAAACTGAAATCCACAAATGTTGTTTCCAAGCCTGCTGAAGGTATGCAAGTCTCTTAAAATTGAAATAATTCTGCTATGTCTGAGTCTTACTGTACTTCATCCCTTCAAAGCAGCCACATTGGAAATTAGCCTACTGTATCAATTCAGTAGAAACCAAGGACTGTATTGATTTTTTTTAATTTTTATAAAATTACCCTAACAGCAAAGTACTTCATGGTTAACATGACAGAGAAATGATTTTGTTTTAGTATGTTGCCCCTTTTTTCTTCTTTGCTTTGTATCCTGTGTTTTGTTTTTGTTTTAGGGGAGGGATAATGTAGCTAGTATTGTTATTGTTTTGTTTGTTTTTTGTTCCAGTACTTGTACTTGTGATATTTTTGAATTTTATTTTTTGTCCTTTAAAATCCTACTCATTTCAACCTGGATTAAGGTGCCCTACCAAGGTTACTTCAACACTAGAACATCTTCAACATAACTATGTTATGTGAATGGCAAGCATATATAGGTGCATTTAAAATCCAATGAACAGATACTGTACATGTAGTGCATTCTTTGGGGGGAATCCAATTGTTTGAAAAGTCGGTTGGGTGTCTGTTTCTTCCTGTCTATTAGATAGGAAAAAACAGAATTGAATACCGCCCTTTATGTTGTACAGGTTTTAGTAATGCTTTCATGTAAGTTTAAGCTTTTGATCTTTCTGTGCACATAGCTGATAGGTAATGATCTTTACTTTATTTATTGTTTTGCATAATGCAGCTCCCCCTAGAGTGCAGAGTAGATATTAATCTTTGGGTTGTGATATTCAAGTCCACATGGCAGACTAGAGTTGAGCTCATTTGTATATAGCGTACGCAAGTGTCTCTGGAATTTTACAACATATGTATTTTTCAGGATTGAAGGCAGCAGTTTATACTTCTCTACACCTTCTACATGAATGTGATCTTGCTATATCAGTCTATAAATAATAATAATTTTATTTATATAGCGCTCTTTCTACAATAGGACTCAAGGCGCTTAACAGATACATAGCATATAAAGAATAATGGGGCAGATGATTAACCCTAGCGAAGTGATAAAGCAGTGATAATTGGAAGGTGATAACACAGCAGCCAATAGTTTCGGGTTTGAAAAATGACAGGAGCTGATTGGCTGGTGCATTATCACCTTCCACTTATCACTGCCTTATCACTTCTCCAGGCTAAATACATCTGCCCCACTGTGTATAGCTTACTTCAATTCTATATAATTAATTTAAATACAAGTCCTAAATTGAATCCTACATAGATAGATGGAAACTTTCTCTGACCGTTTTTTCACATTTAAAATATTGAGTTTATTTCTTACATGGATAACAGTGTCTAAATGAGCAAAGCAACCTACATTTTAAGTTACAACAAAATATGGGGTGGGTGGGATTTATCAAAGCTTGGAGTGAGATAAAGTACCAACCAATCAACTCCTGTCAAGTTTCAAACACAGCCTGTGAAACGATAGTTAGAAACTGAGGGGCAGATTTATTAAGCCTGGTGAAGTGATAAAGTGGAAGGTGATAACGCAGTCAGCTCTTGTCATTTTTCAAACCCAGCCTGTAACATGGCAGTTAGGTTCTGATTGGCTGGTCCTTTATCACCTTCCACTTTATCACTTCACCGAGCTTAGTAAATCTGCCCCTGATTGATTTGTGCTTCATCTCTCTCCAAGCTTTGATAAATCTCCCTTTGGGTGTGAAGTTTCCATTTTTCATGAATTACTATATTTCTGCTTACTAGAAATTGAAGCCAAGCCTGATATGTCTTTGGAATCTGATAGAAAGTTGGATAAACTAGAATCCTTCTTGGGAAGGCTGCACAATAAAGGTAAGTGTTAAACATTTATTGTTTATGGAAATACAGTATGTAACTGATAGTTTTGGTGGAGCATCTCTATCTTTATAACTGTGAAAAGCGGAGTGTATAGAGCAGGAGTGGGCAATTCATTTCTATAGGGGGCCACATGAAAAATCTGAACTGTGTTGTAGGGCCGAACCAATGATAACTTGAACTTAATTATGCTCAATATATAATAAAAGCACAAACCTACTTTTGAATGTATTTTTTTTTTCTGCTATTGGCTTGTAATGTGCACTGTATGACGGGTTGCTGTCCCATTGCTGCAAGACTCACCCTGGATGCCGGTCTGTGGCTCTGTAGCTTGCGACTCGCGGGCAGTCATTGGGCCTCAATTGTTTAGCTGCATCGCAGGGTCTTTGTGACCTAGCGATACAGCACAGTGTGTGGTGCAGGAAGCCTCTGGGCGGAGAGCCGCGGGTGCCGTGTGTGTGAGATTAAGGGGGGGAGCTGTGTGACTGGAATAAATACGTGGGCCGGACAGGGATTGCCAAAGGGCCCATATGTGGCTCGCGGGCCGTACTTTGCCCAGGTCTGGTATAGAGGGATAAAGCAAATATAGCTTAGCTTTTGACTTAAAGGTGGGTGTCAGTTTAGGGGTTTTTTTGGTTTCTTTTCATTATATTGAATTTTGCCAGGAATTATAAACCAGGAATAGGATGCAGCCTGATGCAAAAATGCTTTGTCCTGGGGCTCAGCCTTGTTTGCCCTTTACTTCAATATGAAAATTTTTTTTTCTTCCCGACCAGTTGGAGGACTGCAGGACACAACTCTGGCAGTCACCAGTAAATCTGTGAAAGAAGTTATGAAACTCGATGATGAGACGTTTTCCAGGTTCTACCGTCCCCTGGAATTCACAGCCAGCTCTGTGCCGTTTGACTTTGATGAAGACTTTGATATTTTATTTAGCTCTGAGGAACCAAAGTGAGTGATCCTAACTATTATCAAACTTATGGGAAGAGCTTTGGATCATTGCAGTATGTTTAAAATGGTCCAAATATTATCATTTTACGTTTAACCCACGTGTATTCCACCCATTTTCAAAAGTTTCAACTGGCCAGCAAACTGAATTGCATTACTAATATGCCTGTTTACTCAGTTGTGACCTTAGATGACAAATCCTATTGGTTATTTTAGTCGCATGAAGTTATAACTGTCCAATGCACTGAAGTGAAAGATAAATGGAGTCAACAAAACCTATTGTATTTTATGTAGTATCTGTAGTATATTTTGCTTTGATGCAAAGATTCACTTACATTTCAAATGAGATAATAAAACAAAGTAATTGGAGCTTGCATTCTATACATTTATATTTTATTCCCCAATGAATAGCTGTGCCTATTTATTTTTGGAAGCCTTTTTTTTTTATCTGTATACCATATGGCCATAAACCAGTATGGGCAGTAAATTATTTTTGAGTAACCCATGATGTGCTAGTGTTCCAGTCATTTCTCTCATTCCCAGCTCCGAGCACTGAGAAGAAGCAGCATATAAATTGTTTACATTAACAGTCTTGCTAGTGTAGTATTACCCATAGCGGCTCTGCAGTCTTGTTTTCTCAGTCGTCTTCCCATGCTATTCTGACCCATGTGTATCATATTGCAGTACCTTTTATGTAAAGATGGATCAATGTATTTAGCATCATCTCTCTTTCTACCCCTGTGGCTACCAGCAGATATATATATATGCAGTCTCAGTCATGCTCTCTAATTATATTCATTTGTAGACATGACAAAGACTGTGCAATGCTGAGGTTAATGTGGAGAACTAGGGTGGTCCATTTGTCAGGATTATTTAATAAAGCAGGTTAAGAAAAAAACAGGGTGCAGCCCTAGAGAAGAGCATTTACAGCAGGAAGCCTTATGTAGTGGGAGGTGTAACTTTAGGACTGTTGCCTCAAGGGATATTCTGTGAAAATGTCCTAGTTGCAATCTGATTCTTCTGAGAACTGTAAGATTCAGCCATTCCTCGTGTACAAGTATGCTATAGGCTCTTCCTGTAAAGATTCATGATGATTTCTGATACATTATATAATTATTCATATGATTTCTTCTACTGAATCAAGGTCCAAAATAAAATACATATTTTTCCTAGTCATAGAAACATAGAATTTGACGGCAGATAAGAACCACTTGGCCCATCCAGTCTGCCCCTTTTTTATCCTTTAGGCAATCTCAACCCTTTTTGAAACTTAATTCTTTGTAAGGATATTCATATGCCTGTCCCAAGCATGTTTAAATTGCTCTACAGTCTTAGCCTCTACCACCTCTGATGGGAGACTATTCCACTGATCCACTACCCTTTCTGTGAAGTAATTTTTCCTTAAATTTCCCCTGAACCTCCCCCCCCCCCTCAAGTCTCAGTGTGTGTCCTCGAGTTCTAATACTTCTCTTCCTTTGAAGAATGTTTCCCTCCTGAACTTTAAGACCCTTGATATATTTGAAAGTTTCTATCATGTCCCCCCTTTCCCTTCCCTTCATTCGATCTAAAGCTGTCACTAATTAGTAGTGAGGCTAGATTGCGTAATTTCTGGATTTCCCCTACAATATGGCAGCACAGCCAGTTATTGCATGTGGCTGTTTATGACCAAGCCGTAGGAATCTATGATTTCAGGAACATGCCCATGCTAATATAGGTATCGTGGGGGTGGCAAGGGGGCGGCTGCCCCCCCCTTCCTCAAACATTTGAGAGGCGCCAGTCAAAGTTCTGGATCGTGGGGTACGCCCACCATCAAGGCTTACCACGAGCAGTATCAGGATGGAGATAATTCCCTTTCCAGGTGCTCCACCTCCTTCCTCCCCACAGCCCTTCTCTGCTTGCTTCCAGGCCCCTCCTCTGCTCTGCATCCAGCTCCAAACCCATACAGTGTGTGTCTAGTTACTGTAGGCTGGCCCCTCCTCTGGGACCAGCCCAGTGCCCCTCTCACCTGCCACTTAACATGTTCTTCCCCTCTTTCACCTCAGCTCCCCTACATCCTTTCTCCCCCCCCCCCCCCCCCCCTAGATAGATAGATAGATCGATAGATACTTATTTACATAGATATTTATATCTCTTTGTCAGGTAGGTGGTGTGGCGGGTAAGTCCAGCAATCCCCGAGGGGGCGACAATCAGCAATTTAGGGGTGCCAAAATAAAATGTTGTCTTGGCCCCTCCAACCTAAAAACGTTGTGTTGCCCCTGCATGCTAGGGAAAGCGAGTTAAGTAGCGGCCTATACATAAAACACAGTTACAATTGCGGTCTTTTCTTTTTAAAAATCAAACTTTTTATTGCTTTTTGAGATCAAGATTTTGCAAAAAAATACAATGAAAAGTGACACGTTATAGAAAGAAAATCAAGTTGGAGTACAATGTAAATGCATACAACAATTGTGGTGAATACAATGTAAATGCATACAACAATTGTGGTCTTAAAATATATAGCTCAAGCCCTGTCATTGTTCCAGTAAGAGCATTTTATTTTTTTTTTTTTATTTTTATGCCTTTTGCAAAGTTATCTATTATAATAACTGTCTTAAATGTTCTTCAAACCCAACCCCCCCAGCTTTGTTTGGATGCACAGGTCTGTCTATTCTGGGTCCTTCCGCATCTCCATCAGGGGAAGAGGGGGGACAGATTTGGTTGTGGGGAGGGCGGGGGATGGTAAGAGGGATTGGGACACAGGAAGGGGGAAGACAGACAGGTGAGGCATCAGGGGCGTGGATTACCAGGCACGATGGCTAGAAACCCAGCTAAAAGTTATGGAGTTGGTTTTTCCACCTTCTGGCAGCTTCCACTTATTGCCTTGTACCCTCTTGCAGCTTTTACAGCACTCAATTGGTTTCTGACCATGTGTTTTTCACCATGGTCTTCAAATTGTCCACGCAAATTCATTTTTTTTCCCCCCGACAGTATCCGTTTAACTTAGATAATGCACATTTGGTCAGAATACCATAAGGAGCTCAGAAAAAAGAGCATTATGTTAGTGAAATGTAGACAAGGACTTGTAAATACTAGTGCAATAAATTAAAGTATGAAAAGTGGGACTTTCAGTCCTCTTGAAAATAACCTAATTTCTTATAAATCCTTTCACCCTTCTATAGTAAAGTGGTATCTTCATTTAAAGTATAATACCAGATCATCATTGCATCTCATGTTTATTTATTCCCTTCCAATGAAGAATTGTTGTAAGTGACAATCTATAGGCCACACATTTAATGTTGCATACAGTACACAGCACAACATAGTTGTCATTGATAATCCAGTGCAAATCTCTTGAAGCACTGTCCTTTTAAAAGGATTCCCAGGGATTATGTAGTGACTATATTTCTTGCAATGAAAACTGCTCCTGTACTTCCCCCAAGCTGTGCTCAGTCTTTACCATAAGCCAGTGGGAATTGTATTAATGGATATTAAATGTCATCCACGTTTTATTGCTTGCTTTGACTAGAAGCTTTCTGTCTGCTAATAGGGCTCTGCAGAAGTGTATATGGCATTCCTCATCTATTTACAGGAGCACAGTGTAAGCAAGGTATTTAGCTGGGCGGCTGCATAGTCCCTTATACTGTAATTCATGCCTTACCTTACATGGTTTATACTCCCCTATTTCAGCACAAGACAGAAGCAAACTCTCCTCTTGCTATCTTATATTTGCCTATGAGTGACTGTATAAGGCTTGCAGCTCATTTCATGTATTAAGAGCATTGTTTATAGCGGATGATAATTGGTAGTTATTGATTATCTGACCACAGAGTAGAACAATTAGCTCCCAGTCATCATTAGCAATTTGAAAGTGTGTTGTGGGCAGAGTTGAAAGTCAAGTGATTGTGTGTTTGTATTCTCCCCAGGTTAACCTCTGCTGTCGCAGAACACAAGCGTGCAGTGAGACCAGTGCGCAAGGTCCAGGCCTCTGGGAACCCACTGCGAATGCTCGCAGCTCGAGAGGATATCCTGCAGGAGTACACGGAGACCAGACTGAATGTGGCGTTTATGGAGTCCAAAAGAATGAAAGTGGAAAAAAGTATGTATACTGTATGATGCCAAATGTGCATCCCAGTACAAGTTCACGGTTAAGTTAAAATGGGGGGATCTACAGATCCTTCACATAAGTTGCCACCATTTTTGAGATCTGTCTTAGAATTCAATGTGTTGTCATGTCATCTCCTTTGAGAAGAGTCTCTGTGTGACGATGGCACCTATTTGGGCAAGCGCAGAGCCTGCCCGATAAGGTTGTTGCACTGACCTATACCACTCCCATACATCCTAATAAAAGGATCATTAGACACTACGGGCGGGATGTAATGGTGGCCGTGTGGGATGCCAGGTGAACTCGGACGTTCTTTTGAAGGGGCAATCACTTACAAGGCATGGTTTTGCCTTGTAAGTGATTGCCCCTTTAAAAAAAAAGATCAATTTAGTTCTGCGACTAAGGGAGAACAGGTTTGTGGTCACAGTGGTGTATTTCTCTTTCAGCCAATGGTGGACACTGCAGACCATGGTTGTGCTGGAAGAGTCTTGTCACTAGAGAGTTAAAACCTTCAGGGCAGCTCAGGCTCTTCCTTCCCTGTCCCCCTGCCCAGGGCAGCCATTTTTCCCCCTCCCCACGATACCCTGGGCCAGGTTTTCAGGTTCTGGTATGGC
Source organism: Pseudophryne corroboree (assembly GCF_028390025.1). Taxonomy (NCBI): domain Eukaryota; kingdom Metazoa; phylum Chordata; class Amphibia; order Anura; family Myobatrachidae; genus Pseudophryne; species Pseudophryne corroboree. The sequence continues at coordinate 209,344,889 of NC_086448.1, forward strand.
TGGATTGAACATTTATTTTTCAATTCTTTTCAGTATGTATATTGAGTGTTTGCAAGCCTTATACTGTATACTTGATTTAAGTTGTTCACGGTTTCAGTCTTTTGATTTTTCAGAACCTGCAGTTTGGATTTTATAGCATACTGTTTATCATACATTTTCTTACTGTTTCTGCATACATTTCTAAATACATCTAGGTTAGGGTTTTTGTCTCCTAGTTGAAACAATTTATTTAGTGCACTGTAAATGGTCAATTACTCTTACTCTGATATACAGTACTATATTTTTGATTTGACACTGAGCTTTACCTACTGTATCCACACAGGCCACTGCGGTGCCCTAGGGGTAATTACTACTGTGACTTCATATATAGATAGTTTTTATATCATTTTAGATTTATACAAGATTCCAGCCCACCAAAGTGACAGAACAACTTCAGTAATGTCTGTGCCGGCAGCTGTGCGTGTCCAAACAGACTAACACTTTAATTTTTCCACCAGTCGCCATCTAGTGGCAGCCGGCATGCAAAACACTATGTGGTCTATGGTTTTTTTTGCTCTGACGCAATAAAACGGACCGGTTTCTGTTCTTCTGCCAGAACCGGTGTGTGCTTCAAACCTGTTGCACAATGTCCGCTGGCTAAACAATTGGCTATGTCCAGGCCCTTCCACGGCCCTCTCCCAGCAGTTTGCTGAATTCCCCTTGGGCACACACAGACTTTCTCGGTCTGTTCAGGAACTGGTTCAAGTCCATTTTGCATATCAAGGACATAGAAGACTCTGCTTCCCTGGATCAGTCTTTGTTTAAAGAAAAAAGAGGTCATAATCTTTCCGTCCTCTGCACGGGTGTGGTATGGAAGGTAGATAGTAACTAGGTCGACAGTGTCTAGGTCGACCACTATTGGTCGACAGGGTTTTAGGTCGACAGGGTCTTTAGATCGACATGGTCTAGGTCGACAGGTCAAAAGGTCGACATGAGTTTTTAATGTGTTTTTGGTGTCGTTTTCTTCGTAGTGTGACCGGGAACCCCAATTAGTGCACCGTGTCCCCTTGCGTGGTTCGCTTCGTTCGACATGCTTTGGGCAAGGTGCTTTGCTCCACTACCGCTTTGCTCAGTACAGATTACCATTCCAATCGTAGTCCACGTGGATCGTTAAATATGAAAACGTTCAAAAAAAGAAAAAAATTGTGAAAAACTCATGTAGACCTTTTGACCTGTCAACCTAGTTACTGTCTACCAATAGTGGTCGACCTAGTTACTGTCGACCTAGAGACCGGATTCCCCTCTGCACAGCTAGAGGATCTCCTCGCTGAAACTTGGCCTGTACCTAATAAACACTTCCAGGTTTCTAAAAGAGTTTTATCACTTTATCCTCTTCCGCAGGCTGACCGTTTTAAATGGAAAGCCCCTCTCTCTGTGGATGCTCCCATAGCATGACTGGCTAAGGCTACTACACTTCCTTTGTCATGTGTGGCTTCCTAGAAGAATGCCACAGATAGAAAGGCTTTAGAGCATTAGGCTGACTCCCTATACAAGGGCCTTCACATGGGGGTCCCACAGTTATACCTGCTTTCTATTGTGGAAAATGTTCACGAGGCTGTGTCTTATCAAGGTAGACCACCTTAGACTTTAGTATCCTTTTGGCCAGGGTCTCTAACTCTGCAGTGGGTTTCAGATGAGAATCTATGCCTTTTAGTGGTGAGATGCTTTTTGGTTCTGAATTGGATAAGTTGATTCATTCTGGCAGCTACTTCAAAGATGACTTTCCCATCGTACTCAGCCATTAAACCGAAGGTTCTGCTTTTTGACCTTTTCATTACCGCGCAAGGCTGCTTTTCCAGAGGTGAAAGCACCCTTGGGCATGTCAAACCCCTCCCAATCCCCCCCCCCCCCCCACCTTTAACCCCCTCACCCCCAGCGCATTGAAAAACTGCCTTAATGACTGACTGGGCCCCCCCTTGGACATCTTCTGGTTGGTGTGCAGTCTGCACTTGTTGTGAGATTAATGGTGTAAGACAACGTACATTTTTGGGTTCAGAAGATTGTTGGAAAGGGTCATGCTCTGTTATTCAAATGCTGTCCTCGACGCTGCTTTTTTGCCACTGGTCTGCCTCTCAAACCTGTAAAAGTCAGGGCTTTAAAGGTTTGTGTCAGCTCTCTTCTGGACTCAGAAGTTATCTCCCCTGTCCCTCCACACCAAAGAGGTTTCCGTTATTATTCAAACCTCTTCCTTGTGGGAAAGCCAGATGGTCTCTCTCAATCCATCCTCAATCTCAATTCCCTGAATGTTTATCCCAGAGTCCCTAGATTCAATATGGAGCCTCTCCAAACCATTGTTTATACTCTGGAGACAGGGAGGGGTTACCTTGTGTCCCTGGATGCTTTGCTGCACATCCCAATTTGGGAGGAACACCAATGGTTCCTTTTGTTTTTGTGATTCTCTCGGACCACTGTCCGTTTCAGGCATTTCCTTTTGGGTTTTCCACAGCACCTCAAGTATTCACCATGGTGATGTCAGTTATGGCCTCTCTACAGATCCAGGCGGATAATCCCGTTTGGACGACCCATTCTTAGCAGCCCAATTGGAAGACATGCTGCAGGCTCACCTCTCCCTGATGGGTCAGATTCTTCAATCTCAAGTGTTGATCATCAACTGGCACAAAGCAAGCCTGACACCTTCTCAAGAACTAGTACACCTGGGGTCCCTCTTGGAAACCCTCCTTTCTTTCCTGGGACAAAATTATCTCCCTGCAGGCACTGATCCAGTCTCTGCTCAGACTTCGGAGAGTATCCTTGCATTTTTGGGATAATGAAGCGGTCATGCAGTTGCTGACTTCTCGGGGTCACTGGACAGAAAAGGGAATCTTGTCTCCTCATAACTCTACTAAAGGTCAGGGTTTTTTTGGGATTTGGTTATCTGTATCATGCTTTGCACTAGGAAATGGGTTTTGGCTAGAACAGAGGTTCCCAAGGCACCCTAGTGCAGGTTTTAAAGATATCCATGGCTTAGCACAGATGGTAAAATCAAATTGACTGAAATACTGATTGTCACTTGTGGCCAAGCATGGATATACTTAACCTTGACTGTTAGGATGCCTTGACTGGACTGTTTGGGAACCTCTAGGCTAGCGCTTATAATAGGGTCTGGAGAGCCTACTTTGCCTGGTACTCTTGCCAGAAACTTAAGTCTAAGCTTTAGTGTGTTTCTAATGTGTCCTACACAATGGGCGATGTTGCAGGGCAATATGAACGTTCTTGTTCACTAATGGACGGCCCCGCGGTCGTTCATCGTTGGTTTTCCGTCGTTTTGCAATGCAAGTCAATTTGGACAATATCGTGATCGATCATCGTCCAAATTGCTGCTGTCGCCCAGTGTGTAAGGCGCATAAGACTTGATCCTTTACAGTTGGGATTGGATTTAGGCTTTCACTTGTCATCTATGTCTAGAGATGCTTAGTGGCAGACTTTCCTACAGGGAGTCTTCAGCTCCCGTTTGTTCCACCGATTGAGCCCTGGGATTTAGTTTTAATATTATAGGTTCTCCAACGCTCCCTCTTTGAGCCCTTGGAATTTGTGGCTCTCAAATGGCTTGCGTGGAAGACTGTTTTTCTTTTGCCCATTTCTTCAGCCCGTTGGGTTTGTTGTCATATGTCTCCATTTCTGAAGACTGGATGGTGTTGATGACAACTCTTTTCTTCTAAAGGTGGTATTCAAATTTCTTATCAACCAGGTGACTGTAGTTCCATCCTTCCTGGGTGAAGGAGGTTCCCAATCATCTCTCGAAACATTGACATTTAAGTGGAAAGGTCTAAAGCAGAGGTTCTCAAACTCGGTCCTCGGGGGCCCACACAGTGCATGTTTTGCAGGTCTCCTCACAGAATCGCAAGTGAAATAATTAGCTCCACCTGTGGACCTTTTAAAATGTGTCAGTGAGTAATTAATACACCTGTGCACCTGCTGGGTTACCTGCAAAACATGCACTGTGTGGGCTCCGAGGACCGAGTTTGAGAACCTCTGGTCTAAAGGCTTTCAGAAGTCTGTCTCTGTCTTTGCCCTTTATTTGGTAGTCAAGAGGGATTAGCTCGGTTCCAAACAAATGTTTGCTTGATTGATTCGGGAAGTGCTTTGCCATACTTACATGTTGACTAATCTTCCTGTGCCTCATTTGGTTGTTGCCCATTCTGTTCAATCGGTTGGGACATTCTGGATGGCTCAGTGTGGGGCCTTAGCCAAGCAACTTTATCTGGTCATGTTTGGGGTTTAGTTGTGCCAGACCACCGACCCTCATATTTTGAATGTGTTGTTTGTTTGAGTCTTTCTCTTCTCCCCTCCTCCTTTGTTTATCTTCTCTGTCCTTTGAGCCTTTTCTAGAGATAAACTGGCTGCTCTTTGCCAGGGGGTGTGGTATAATAGAGGAGCCTGAGCTGCCCTGAAAGTTTTAACTCTCTAGTGCTCAGACTACTCAAGCACCAGCTATGCCCCATGGTCTCCATTGTCCCCCCATATCAGGTAAGATTCAATAACTGGTTTTTCCAACAATTTATGGTTATCGTAAAAAGGACTTCTTGGTAGATTCCCTTACAGTGACTGCTGCCTTTAGAGCACAGGTCTGCAAACTCGGTCCTCATTACCCCACACAGTGCATGTATTGCAGGTAACCCAGCAGGTGCACAGATGTATTAATTACTCACAGACACATTTTAAAAGGTCCGCAGGTGGAGTTAATTATTTCACTTGTGATTCTGTGAAGAGACCTGCAAAACATGCACTGTGTGGGGTAATGAGGGCCGAGTTTGCAGACCTATGCTTTAGAGAGACACCTTTATCCTCCAAAACTTTTTTTTTTCCTTCTCATTATGAAGTGAAAAAGGGTCTTGCTGAAGGAAATAATATAAACTTAATTATCCTTCAACCTTGGGGACATTTGCAACATTAAAGTGTAATATGTTTCCAAGACTCTGGACACTTTCAAAACTTCTGCTCAGGCTCCTACCCCTCTATACCTTCATTGGCTGTCTTGCACACCTGTTTTTTTTTTATAGTAGTGGTAGTAATAATAATAATATCGGTTACATTTACATATGGATCGGTACAGAATGTTCTTACTTTTTCATGGAAGGCTGTACCAGAATCTCTTTAAGTCCATTCATCTGCCATTATCAAAATCTGGCAATTAATTAACTGCATAGTTAATGGAGAACTTGGTTATGTGATCATTACTTTTTACAGTATTAATATATGCAGATATGATAATAAACACATATATGGGTAAATGTAAAGTCCAAATTGCCGAGGTGACTTCATGCGAGAATTCCCATATTTCTAAAGCGGCAATTATTTACAAGGCAAAACCAACTTGGTTTTGCCTTGTAAATGATTGCCGCCTTAAAAATATAGGTATGCTCGCCCCGAAGTTCTGCTTTTCCTGCAACTTGGACTTTATTACATTTACACGTTGGACTTAGTGGAATTATCACAAGACACTTTTTGAAATAATATATCATACAAGCATTCCTACATATTAAGTAAATATCAGAGTCTTTAATGCAGCATGTTTGATCGAACCAGTTAACACAGTGTCTGATTAGAAGTGCAACTAAAATCGATGGGATCATTATCGATGTTGGTTATTGGGATCTGAAGGTGACCTTGGTCTGTGTGGTCATCTTCTAACTGCACTAACAGGCTCCAGTGATGCCAGAAGTGGCCGGACGTCATCCAGATTGTAAACCTTACTTGTGTGGTCAGAATGAACTAGATCCTGTTACACTGCTTATGTGTAGGCAGCGTAAATCATGTTAGTTTTTTTTTGCATCAGTACTAGAAATATGCTATATAGGAAACCATGATTTTAAAATGTAATGTTTACTAATATCCTCTTTCCACTGGGAAATTGCCGGGTCTATCAACCAAGTATATTCCCAGGTCTCTGCTCCGTGACCCTGGTCGGGAGCAGTGTTGGGGACCTGAGATTAGTCCCGGAAAGTCTCCTTTTTCACTGACCAAAATCTCGGGTTTTGCGAGGTTACGTGCGAAAACCCAGGATTTTTTTCTTTGTGGAAAAGGGCTAGTTATGGTTTAAAACAAGAAAACTTATTTTAAAATACCTGCTTTTCTTTTTCATTTCTTTTTAGTGTCAAAAAATTCTAATTTTTCTGAAGTGGCCCTGGCCGGCTTGGCAAGTAAAGAAAACTTCAGCAGCGTCAGTCTGCGGAGTGTCAACCTCACAGAACAACACTCCAACAATAGTGCAGTGCCATATAAGAAGCTTATGTTAATACAGATTAAAGGTGTGTAATCATCAAACTGTTGTTCTAATTAATATGGTGTAAAAAATATAGCCTTCAAAAATGTTATTACATCTTGAGTATCCCTTATCCAAAATTCAAAATCATACATTTTTGGTTCCCCTATTGAGATAATGACACACACACACACACACACACACATATATATATATATATATATATATATATATACACACACACATACACATATATATATATATATATATATATATATTTATATACACACATACTATATAATATGTCATTATCTCAGTAGGAGGTACTTTATGCACTCCACACACAGCTGTTCACTTGGTCATGGAGGATCATATTGCATATCCTGTTTAGAAGGTCGAACTGGCTTTAAGAAACCCCATGCTCTTTGACCTCTAGTTGACCTCACACATCCCAATGCATTCAATGACGTTCCTGATTTTCAGTGATTGGATAGATTTGTATTATTACAGCTGATTTAAGTCCTATTATGTTAACCAAGGTTCTAAACTTGTTGGTAGTCGTGTAGGTATTACTATATTACTGTAGTAGGATTTTATCTAGTTTCTGTTGATGGTCCTATAAGTCTTCTTACAAAGCTCATCATAAAGTACAGTGTCATGGTTTGCCTTCTCCTTCCTAGAATCCCTTTTACCTTTTCCCTGAAAAATGTCCCTTTAAAATTTAGTACACTTAAGATAAAGTTCTCCGATGTTGATCCATGATAAAATAAAACGATGATTTATGACTGCATGTTTCAAGCTAAGCCAAAACGACACAATAAAAAGGCTGAACTCTGCACATCAAAGAACAGTTTAGTTTTTAATTGGCCGTATGAAAAGAGCAGGATGGGTTCTTATGAGAGAATTGTTCTAGCATGCCACGTAGTGTTTGTTTTTAATTATTTTTAACAAAGCATTCTCTGCTATACGTTGGGGCTTGGATTATGCTCGTACTATTCTGGTAATTCTACAAATAAGTGTTGTTTTGTTCAGGACGCAGGCATGTCCAGTCGAGGCTGGTAGAGCCTCGAGCTTCCTCCCTAAACAGTGGTGACTGTTTCCTGTTGATCTCACCACACTTCTGTTTCCTTTGGGTTGGAGAGTTTGCTAACGTCATTGAGAAAGCAAAGGTCAGTGTCCTCACATGTTGACATCTTGTCACTCTCCTGCCGGGGTTGAGTGATGTGAATTGTTCTGGCATTGGTATTAATAACTAGGGATGCATTGTCATCTAAAATGCCATATAAGGTGTGGGAGAGACTGATATATATCCTCCACTTGTAATATCTGTCCCTAAACAGCACGCAGGCACATTCAAGCATATATGGCCAGGAAATGCTGTAGGAAGGAAGCATACAGTGGTTACATGCTTTTAGCTCTTATTTGGGAAAGCATCTTTCTCTACAGCTATATATGAGAGTATTTCACTTGATATTTGATACACAAATGTAGTTTTAATTTGGTTTCAGCCAATAAATCTTTTCTGAAAACCTTCTTATTCAGCTGAAGACAACCTCTACTTCCTTATCCTGTTGCAGTGAGTTATATTTTTCTTGTGTGGATTCATTATTACAGAAAAGACTGTAAAGTAAAAATCCCTACCTGTTTGACTAACCACGTGCACATTCAGGAAAGGAAGGATATTTTATTCACTAGGCATTACACTGATGCCAATAAGGGGAGAACCTACAAACTCTACACCAATAAGGTCAATGGCTGGGGATGCACTGGCTAGTATCAGAGTCTGATTTATACACACACGTATGATTTGGTGGTGAATGTTGACTCTAAAGATGATATTTAGAAGTTAGAAAAATCAGTGTTACTTTTTATAGAATTTTTATAGTCAACTCTGGAGTGTACTGGAGTATGACGGGTGACGCGCGCGCGCACACACACACACACACACACACACACACACACACACACACACACACACACACACACACACACACACACACACACACACGGCCCTAGTTAGAGCTGTACCCATGACCCCAGTGCCCTGAGCATTGCTAATCACTGTGTCACACTACCACTGTGTGCAGAGAATGTTTTTTGTTTTTCAGAATGTTTTTTTTTTGTTTGTTTTTATTTAAGGCTTCAGAATTGGCCACCATAATTCAGACAAAGAGGGAGATCGGCTGTAGGGCGTCATATGTGCAGACGATTGAGGAGGGGATAAACACACATACTCATGCTGCTCGGGACTTCTGGAAACTTTTAAGCGGCCAGACAGAGCATCAGGGTAAATGTTCTAGAAGGTTTATGGACGAGAGATAAAACCCCCCACAAAACAAACAATGACTATATTATGTTTTGTTACGGCAGATGCTGGAACCCCAGAGGAAGATGAGCGCTACGAAAATGCAATCATTGAAACAAACTGTATCTACCACTTACTGGATGATAAACTGGTCCCTGTTGATGAATTCTGGGGTAAAATTCCCAGGTGTTCACTTCTACAGTCTAAAGAGGTTAGTGCCACAGTCCCTATTTTTTTATTCGGTTCGGTATGTATAAAAATAGGAAGAAAATATTTTTGAGTGGTTTCTTTTTAAAGAATGTATTTAGATTTGTCTGCCACATGCACACAGACTATACTAGTCACATTATATTTCTAGTAAAGACTAAAAATTTACTATTTATCCAAAGATGTGTCCTACATCATCGCGGAGTCGCGCCAAACAGCTCCCCTCAGCACGCCAGGTTCTGCGAGACACTACTATCGTTGGGCTTCAATTTTTGCTGAAAATGCTTCATATTTGCAACACAATTCGACTAGTGTGCACCAGGGGACTGTACTGATTAATTTGGTATGCGGTACTTGTATATCTGTGTGTGTGACTGAGTCTCTGAATCTGTATATGAAGTGCTACAATGTAGCAGCCATGCCAAGTTTCATGGTGCTCCGTAAACAATAAACCCACATACAGATATACAAGTGGCATATATCAAATTAGTCACCGCAGTCTCCTGCTGTGTCCCAGTCACATCGTGTTGCGACTAAGATGCATTTTCAGCAAAAAAAGTCTCCCTAGCAGAGTTGCACAGGACATGGCGGCTCACTCATGCCAGGCATCTCGCACTGTGTGGCGTATGAGGATGCATCTGTAGTTTAAAATTAGGTGTACACTAGCCGCTCTTAATCCGTTCCTTTTTCACAGTTGAACAATGGGGAGACAGATCCTTAAATAAAGATTGTTTAAGTCTGAGTGGATGCACTAGTACCTTGCGGACGAGGGAGCATATTCTATTTTCCCACTATATCACACATGATATGGTATAAAGCACTCAATCATCTACATGTATGGGAACACCGGAGAAATGGCTTAAAAGTTGCTCTTGTGTAGATTCTACTTTTGTATATTAGTATTAAACATAAGGGGATGTTTATACGGTTGCAAATTTTCTGCTAACTTGTGGGTTTGAATGCCCTGATCAGCTTGAGCAACAAACGTAGAGGCTTATTTAGTGTAAAAATGTGTGAATAATAAAATTCATAGCGTATAATAAATGGTTCTCCAGCCAGTAGCTCCTGTCATGTGTTTGACTAATGATAGTTGGGAGCTGATTGGCTGGCGCACCATTTATCATCCACAACGAGTTTTATCACTCGTTGATAAAGGACCCCTAAATTAACTCTTTCCACTTTGGATACACATAAAGACTCCAAGTTGGACATTATTTGCAGTTCTGTGTTTGGGCCAAACAGCTAGCTGACATGGGGGAAATGTACAGCTGTATCCATTTACATCTTTGCTCCGTGCGCTACAAGTCGCGTTACGTGAAAATGAATCTTAGATGCAAAGTAATGCAATAGGCCACACAACCTGCTTCTGCTGATTAAAATAATATGCAGCATCCATATATTCTGTGTGTGACTGCAACTGTATTTGCATACAAAATGCTATGCTACAATTTTTTCCTGGCAAACACTGTAACGTGGCATTTCGGATGCAGATGCAGTCGCAATTACGCCCAAAATATAGGCAAAAACTGCATATCGTTTTCATTAGCAGGAACTGATTGTGTGTCCTATTGGATTACTTTGCGATTAGGACACATGTTTACGGGAAAAACGCAAAAAGATGCCCGGCATGGTGTGACCTGAAGGGCTGTTTAGCGTGACTCGTTCAGTGTGTAGGCACCAACGGTGCGCGGTCCTGTGCTCGTTCATCGTTGGTGCCGTGTTGCTTATGCATTCAAGCTAGTATGGACAATCTCGTCCATATTAGCATGCACTGCTATGGAGCCAGGTGATGGGGGGAAGGGGGGGGGGAAAGTGAAGAAACTTCACTTTCCCCGCCGCCGGGTCGGCCATCTGACAGCTCGGCGGCGGGTCACTGAGTGTGTAGGACCCTTAAGAGGACACATCTGTATCAAATCTTGTAGAAAGAAAGTACTAACCAATCAGCTACTATAGTAACTGCCATTTTACAGACTGGGCTAGAAAAATTACAGTTAGTAGCTGGTTGGCCCTTTGTCTTCAAGATTTGATAAATCTTCCCCATCTAATATTTAAAAATGAAAATTTGTCTTTCTGTTCTTCTGTCTTTCTATACAAATCCACAGTTTACAAGCGAAGATCGTGAAATTTTACATACAAGCGTATTAAAACATGGCAGAGGCAACGAAAACAATTAAAAATCCCTAACACCCCTAGGGGGACAGACAGCAGCACAGAGTATATCAGGAGACAACATAACTCTGGAATTGCTGGAGCAATGTACTCAAAAATTGGTACACATATGCCTTACAATCTGGCAACAGACACTGTGGCAGGAAGACACCCCTAGCACCCTTAGGGGTGAGGCAGCAGCACTGAGTATTTCAGCAGACAGCATAACTCTGGAATGCCTGCAGCAATTTACAACAAACTTGGTACACATATGACTTACACTCAGGAAACAAACACTATAGGGGTCAGACACCCCTAGCACCCATATGGGGTGGGACAGCAGCACAGAGTATGTCAGCAGACAGCATAACTGTGGAAAGGCCGGAGCAATTTACACCAAACTTGGTACACATCTGACTTACAATCTGGGAACAAACTCTGTGGGGGTTAGACACCCCTAGCACCACTAGGGGTGGGAGAGCAGCACAGAGTATTTCAGGAGACATCATGACTCCAGAATGCCTAGACCAATTTACAACAAACTTGGTACACATATGACTTACAAGCTGGGAACAAACACTGTGGGGGTAAGACACCCCTAGCATCCCTAGGGTTGAGGCAGCAGCACAGAGTTTTTCAGCAGACTGCATAACTCTGGAATGCCTGGAGCAATTTACACCAAACTTGCTACACATATTACTTACACTCTGGGAACAAACACTGTGGGGGTAACACACCACTAGCACCCCTAGGGGTGGACCAGCAGCACAGACTATATCCGGACATGCATGATATGTCAGTGATGACAGGGCTGCATGTGACAGGACCAGTGACATGATGTGAGGAGGGGAATGGAGGTAGCACGAACCCACACACACAGAGTTATATAGTGGAAGTAGCACGGTCCCCCAGCAGTACAAAGTATATTGGGAGATACATAAGGTGCTGTGCTATATAAGAAACTGTGGAGTGTTTGGGGGAGGAGGATCTATCTAGGTACTTATCTAATATATAACAGCGAAAATTTGTACTTCTGTGTCTCTATACAAATCCACAGTTTACAAGTGAAGGTCGTGAAATTTTACATACGAGCGTATTAAAATACAGCCGAGGCAACTATAAAAATTTTGAAATGTATAGTGGGAAGAGCAGGGTCCCTTGGGGGACCAAAAAGGGGTCCGCCCACTACATAAAGTGCGTTAGGGAAGCAAGATATGCCTATATACTAGATCTCCAACCAACGTAAATTAACGAACAACTATCATTGTAATTTTCCATCCTCATTCCCTAGAAAAGCACCGGGTATTCAGCTATCTACAATGTTGTTTATACTGTGTGTTTAATATTTCAATTTATTTTGGTAAACAGACATTCTTAAAATCCTGGGCAATGCCGGGTACTCCAGCTAGTGTTAGATAAATAACAGTAGCTGATTGAATAGTTGCTATGGGCAACTTCTTTGCCTCTCACAAAGGTTTGATGCATCTGCCCTATGGGGAGAAATGAGTGTAATCCGCAGGTGACTGCTGGTGCAGGCTGCCTTGCTTATTGCCCATTTCTCTGACGTCCTAGTGGATGCTGGGGACTCCGTCAGGACCATGGGGAATAGCGGCTCCGCAGGAGACAGGGCACAAAAGTAAAAGCTTTAGGATCAGGTGGTGTGCACTGGCTCCTCCCCCTATGACCCTCCTCCAAGCCTCAGTTAGATTTTTGTGCCCGGCCGAGAAGGGTGCAATCTAGGTGGCTCTCCTAAAGAGCTGCTTAGAGTAAAAGTTTTGTTAGGTTTTTTATTTTCAGTGAGTCCTGCTGGCAACAGGCTCACTGCATCGAGGGACTTAGGGGAGAGAAGTGAACTCACCTGCGTGCAGGATGGATTGGCTTCTTAGGCTACTGGACACCATTAGCTCCAGAGGGAGTCGGAACACAGGTCTCACCCTGGGGTTCGTCCCGGAGCCGCGCCGCCGACCCCCTTGCAGATGCCGAAAAGTGAAGAGGTCCAGAAACCGGCGGCAGAAGACTTTTCAGTCTTCATAAGGTAGCGCACAGCACTGCAGCTGTGCGCCATTGTTGTCAGCACACTTCATAGCAGCGGTCACTGAGGGTGCAGGGCGCTGGGGGGGGCGCCCTGGGCAGCAATGATAGTACCTTATTCTGGCTAAAAATACATCACATATAGCCCCTGGGGGCTATATGGATGTATTTAACCCCTGCCAGGTCTCAGAAAAACGGGAGAAGAAGCCCGCCGAAAAGGGGGCGGGGCCTATTCTCCTCAGCACACAGCGCCATTTTCCCTCACAGAAATGCTGGTGGGAAGGCTCCCAGGCTCTCCCCTGCACTGCACTACAGAAACAGGGTTAAAACAGAGAGGGGGGGCACTTATTTGGCGATATGACTATATATATTAAAATGCTATAAGGGAAAAACACTTATATAAAGGTTGTCCCTGTATAATTATAGCGTTTTTGGTGTGTGCTGGCAAACTCTCCCTCTGTCTCCCCAAAGGGCTAGTGGGGTCCTGTCCTCTATCAGAGCATTCCCTGTGTGTGTGCGCTGTGTGTCGGTACGTGTGTGTCGACATGTATGAGGACGATGTTGGTGAGGAGGCGGAGCAATTGTCTGTAATGGTGATGTCACTCTCTAGGGAGTCGACACCGGAATGGATGGCTTATTTAAGGAATTACGTGATAATGTCAACACGCTGCAAGGTCGGTTGACGACATGAGACGGCCGGCAAACCAATTAGTACCTGTCCAGGCGTCTCAAACACCGTCAGGGGCGTTAAAACGTCCTTTCTCTAACGTCCTAAGTGGATGCTGGGGACTCCGTCAGGACCATGGGGATTAGCGGCTCCGCAGGAGACAGGGCACAAAAATAAAGCTTTAGGATCAGGTGGTGTGCACTGGCTCCTCCCCCTATGACCCTCCTCCAAGCCTCAGTTAGGTTTTTGTGCCCGTCCGAGCAGGGTGCAATCTAGGTGGCTCTCCTAAAGAGCTGCTTAGAAAAAGTTTTTTAGGTTTTTTATTTTCAGTGAGTCCTGCTGGCAACAGGCTCACTGCATCGAGGGACTTAGGGGAGAGAATTTCAACTCACCTGCGTGCAGGATGGATTGGATTCTTAGGCTACTGGACACCATTAGCTCCAGAGGGAGTCGGAACACAGGTCTCACCCTGGGGTTCGTCCCGGAGCCGCGCCGCCGACCCCCCTTGCAGATGCCGAAGTTGAAGAGGTCCAGAGGTCCAGAAACAGGCGGCAGAAGACTTTCAGTCTTCATAAGGTAGCGCACAGCACTGCAGCTGTGCGCCATTGTTGTCAGCACACTTCATACCAGCGGTCACTGAGGGTGCAGGGCGCTGGGGGGGGCGCTCTGGGCAGCAATGTATTATACCTTTTTTATGGCTAAAATACATCACATATAGCCCTTGAGGCTATATGGATGTATTTAACCCCTGCCTGATCTCACAAACTCCGGGAGAAGAGCCCGCCGTTTTAGGGGGCGGGGCCTATTCTCCTCAGCACACGGCGCCATTTTCCTGCTCAGCTCTGCTGAGAGGAAGGCTCCCAGGCTCTCCCCTGCACTGCACTACAGAAACAGGGTTAAAACAGAGAGGGGGGGCACTTATTTGGCGATATGATTACATATGTGAAAATGCTATAAGGGAAAACACTTGTATAAGGGGTTGTCCCTGTATAATTATAGCGTTTTTGGTGTGTGCTGGCAAACTCTCCCTCTGTCTCCCCAAAGGGCTAGTGGGGTCCTGTCCTCTATCAGAGCATTCCCTGTGTGTGTGTGCTGTGTGTCGGTACGTGTGTGTCGACATGTAGGAGGACGATGTTGGTGAGGAGGCGGAGCAAATTGCCTGTATGGGTGATGTCACTCTCTAGGGAGTCGACACCGGAATGGATGGCTTATTTAGGAATTACGTGATAATGTCAACACGATGCAAGGTCGGTTGACGACATGAGACGGCCGGCAAACAAATTAGTACCTGTCCAGGCGTCTCAGACACCGTCAGGGGCTTGTAAAAACGCCCATTTACCTCAGTTGGTAGACACAGACACGGACACTGACTTCAGTGTCGACGGTGAAGAAACAAACGTATTTTCCTTTAGGGCCACACGTTACATGTTAAGGGCAATGAAGGAGGTGTTACATATTTCTGATACTACAAGTACCACAAATAAGGGTATTATGTAGGGTGGGAATAATCTACTTGTAGTTTTTCCTGAATCAGATAAATTAAAGTGTGTGATGATGCGTGGGTTTCCCCCGATAGAAAATTATTGGCGGTATACCCTTTCCCGCCAGAAGTTAGGGCGCGTTGGGAAACACCCCTTAGGGTGGATAAGGCGCTCACACGCTTATCAAAACAAGTGGCGGTACCGTCTCCAGATAGGGCCGCCCTCAAGGAGCCAGCTGATAGGAGGCTGGAAAATATCCTAAAAAGTATATACACACATACTGGTGTTATACTGCGACCAGCGATCGCCTCAGCCTGGATGTGCAGCGCTGGGGTGGCTTGGTCGGATTCCCTGACTGAAAATATTGATACCCTTGACAGGGACAGTATTTTATTGACTATAGAGCATTTAAAGGATGCATTTCTATATATGCGAGATGCACAGAGGGATATTTGCACTCTGGCATCAAGAGTAAGTGCGATGTCCATATCTGCCAGAAGTTGTTTATGGACACGACAGTGGTCAGGTGATGCAGATTCCAAACGGCACATGGAAGTATTGCCGTATAAAGGAGAAAGACAACGTCTTTTCAGCCTCAGTCCTTTCGTCCCCATAAGGGCAAGCGGGCAAAAGGCCAGTCATATCTGCCATGGGATAGAGGAAAGGGAAGAAGACTGCAGCAGGCAGCCCATTCCCAGAAACAGAAGCCCTCCACCGCTTCTGCCAAGTCCTCAGCATGACGCTGGGGCCGTACAAGCGGACTCAGGTGCGGTGGGGGGGGTCGTCTCAAGAGTTTCAGCACGCAGTGGGCTCACTCGCAAGTGGACCCCTGGATCCTACAAGTAGTATCCCAGGGGTACAGATTGGAAATTCGAGACGTCTCCCCCCTCGCAGGTTCCTGAAGTCTGCTTTACCAACGTCTCCCTCCGACAGGGAGGCAGTAGTGGAAACAATTCACAAGCTGTATTCCCAGCAGGTGATAATCAAAGTACCCCTCCTACAACAAGGAAAGGGGTATTATTCCACACTATATTGTGGTACTGAAGCCAGACGGCTCGGTGAGACCTATTCTAAATCTGAAATAGTTGAACACTTACATACAAAGGTTCAAATCAAGATGGAGTCACTCAGAGCAGTGATAGCGAACCAGGAAGAAGGGGACTATATGGTGTCCCGGGACATCAGGGATGCTTACCTCCATGTCCCAATTTGCCCTTCTCACCAAGGGTACCTCAGGTTCGTGGTACAGAACTGTCACTATCAGTTTCAGACGCTGCCGGTTGGATTGTCCACGGCACCCCGGGTCCTTACCAAGGTAATGGCCGAAATGATGATTCTTCTTCAAAGAAAATGGACGATCTCCTGATAGGGGCAAGGTCCAGAGAACAGTTGGAGGTCGGAGTAGCACTATCTCAAGTAGTTCTACGACAGCACGGGTGGATTCTAAATATTCCAAAACCGCAGCTGTTTCCGACGACACGTCTGCTGTTCCTAGGGATGATTCTGGACACAGTCCAGAAAAAGGTGTTTCTCCCGGAGAAGAAAGCCAGGGAGTTATCCGAGCTAGTCGGGAACCTCCTAAAACCAGGGAAAGTGTCAGTGCATCATTGCACAAGGGTCCTGGGAAAAATGGTGGCTTCTTACGAAGCGATTCCATTCGGTAGATTTCACGCAAGAACTTTTCAGTGGGATCTGCTGGAAAAATGGTCCGGAACGCATCTTCAGATGCATCAGCGGATAACCCTGTCTCCAAGGACAAGGGTGTTTCTTCTGCGGTGGTTGCAGAGTGCTCATCTACTAAAGGGCCGCAGATTCGGCATTCAGGACTGGGTCCTGGTGACCACGGATGCCAGCCTGAGAGGCTGGGGAGCAGTCACACAGGGAAAAAATTTCCAGGGAGTGTGATCAAGTCTGGAGACTTCTCTCCACTTAAATATACTGGAGCTAAGGGCAATTTACAATGTTCTAAGCTTAGCAAGACCTCTGCTTCAAGGTCAGCCGGTATTGATCCAGTGGGACAACATCACGGCAGTCGCCCACGTAAACAGACAGGGCGGCACAAGAAGCAGGAGGGCAATGGCAGAAACTGCAAGGATTCTTCGCTGGGCGAAAAATCATGTGATAGCACTGTCAGCAGTGTTCATTCCAGGAGTGGACAACTGGGAAGCAGACTTCCTCAGCAGGCACGACCTCCACCCGGGAGAGTGGGGACTTCATCGGGAAGTATTCCACATGATTGTGAACCGTTGGGAAAGACCAAAGGTGGACATGATGGCGTCCCGCCTGAACAAAAAACTGGACAGGTATTGCGCCAGGTCAAGAGACCCTCAAGCAATATCTGTGGACGTTCTGGTAACACCGTGGGTGTACCAGTCGGTGTATGTGTTCCCTCCTCTGCTTCTCATAACCAAGGTACTGAGAATTATAAGACGTAGAGGAGTAAGAACTATACTCGTGGCTCCGGATTGGCCAAGAAGGACGTGGCACCCGGAACTTCAAGAAATGCTCACAGAGGACTCATGGCCTCTGCCGCTAAGAAGGGACTTGCTTCAGCAAGTACCAGGTCTGTTCCAAGACTTACCGCGGCTGCGTTTGACGGCATGGCGGTGGAACGCCAGATCCTAAGGGAAAAAGGCATTCCGGAAGAGGTCATTCCTACCCTGGTCAAAACCAGGAAGGAGGTGACCGCAAAACATTATCACCACATGTGGCGAAAATATGTTGCGTGGTGTGAGGCCAGGAAGGCCCCACGAAGAAATTTCAACTCGGTCGATTCCTGCATTTCCTGCAAACAGGAGTGTCTATAGGCCTCAAATTGGGGTCCATTAAGGTTCAAATTTCGGCCCTGTCAATTTTCTTCCAGAAAGAATTGGCTTCAGTTCCTGAAGTCCAGAAGTTTGTCAAGGGAGTATTGCATATACAACCCCCTTTTTGTGCCTCCAGTGGCACTGTGGGATCTCAACGTAGTTCTGGGATTCCTCAAATCACATTTTAAACCGCTCAAATCTGTGGATTTGAAATATCTCACATGAAAAGTGACCATGCTGTTGGCCCTGGCCTCGGCCAGGCGAGTGTCAGAATTGGCGGCTTTGTCTCACAAAAGCCATATCTGATTGTCCATTCGGACAGGGCAGAGCTGCGGACTCGTCCCCAGTTTCTTCCTAAGGTGGTGTCAGCGTTTCACCTGAACCAGCTTATTGTGGTACCTGCGGCTACTAGGGACTTGGAGGACTCCAAGTTGCTAGATGTTGTCAGGGCCCTGAAAATATAGGTTTCCAGGACGGCTGGAGTCAGGAAAACTGACTCGCTATTATCCTGTATGCACCCAACAAACTGGGTGCTCTTGCTTCTAAGCAGACGATTGCTCGTTGGATTTGTAGCACATTTCAACTTGCACATTCTGTGGCAGGCCTGCCACAGCCTAAATCTGTCAAGGCCCATTCCACAAGGAAGGTGGGCTCATCCTGGGCGGCTGCCCGAGGGGTCTCGGCATTACAACTCTGCCGAGCAGCTACGTGGTCGGGGGAGAACACGTTTGTAAAATTCTACAAATTTGATACCCTGGCTAAAGAGGACCTGGAGTTCTCTCATTCGGTGCTGCAGAGTCATCCGCACTCTCCCGCCCGTTTGGGAGCTTTGGTATAATCCCCATGGTCCTGACGGAGTCCCCAGCATCCACTAGGACGTCAGAGAAAATAAGATTTTACTTAACGATAAATCTATTTCTCGTAGTCCGTAGTGGATGCTGGGCGCCCATCCCAAGTGCGGATTGTCTGCAATACTTGTACATAGTTATTGTTACAAAAATCGGGTTATTATTGTTGTGAGCCATCTTTTCAGAGGCTCCGCTGTTATCATGCTGTTAACTGGGTTCAGATCACAGGTTGTACAGTGTGATTGGTGTGGCTGGTATGAGTCTTACCCGGGATTCAAAATCCTTCCTTATTGTGTACGCTCGTCCGGGCACAGTATCCTAACTGAGGCTTGGAGGAGGGTCATAGGGGGAGGAGCCAGTGCACACCACCTGATCCTAAAGCTTTTACTTTTGTGCCCTGTCTCCTGCGGAGCCGCTATTCCCCATGGTCCTGACGGAGTCCCCAGCATCCACTACGGACTACGAGAAATAGATTTATCGGTAAGTAAAATCTTATTTTTTCATGAGCATGCCATAAACAGCGAAGACCCATTTGCATCCAATATTTTCCCAAACAATGTAATGATTTTGGGCCCAAACCAACCTCAACAATGGTGTGGTCGGCAGAGAGATAAGCCCTTAATAATTAACATTGTTGTACTAAAGAGGTCTATGTACGAAGCCTTGGAGAGAGAGAAAGTGGACGGATGTAAAGTACCAGCCAATCAGCTCCTAACTGCCATGTTACAGGCTGTGTTTGAAAATTTACAGTAGTTTGTTGGTACTTTATCTCCGTCCACTTTATCTCTCGCCAAGGCTTAGTATATAGTCCACTTCATTTTCAGTTAAACAGTATATGTTAAATGTTAACATATTTGGTATTAGTGGTTCTTTAAAACAATTTGTGCAATTATTTCAATGAGAATATTTGATGGTATACTATAGACTGGTTTTCATTTTGTTTGTGGAAAACAAATTTTGCAGGTGCTGGTGTTTGACTTTGGCAGTGAGGTATATGTGTGGCATGGAAAGGAGGTGACATTGACTCAGCGGAAAGTGGCATTCCAGCTAGCCAAACACCTATGGAATGGGGTGTTCGATTATGAAAACTGCGACATTAATCCTCTAGATCCTGGAGAATGCAATTCTCTTATACCAAGGTAGGAAATCTAGAAGCTGATCCTTAGGGGTGGTCTTCTGTTTGCCGGCGGTCGGGCTCCCGGCGCTCAGTATACCGGCGCCGGGAGCCCGACCGCCGGCTTACCGACACTTATTTTCCCTCGTGGGGGTCCACGACCCCCATAGAGGGAGAATAAAATAGTGTGGCGCGCGTAGCGCGCCACCGTGCCCGTAGCGTGGCGAGCGCAGCGAGCCCGCAAGGGGCTCATTTGCGCTCGCCAAGCTGTCGGTAAGCCGGCGGTCGGGCTCCCGGCGCCGGGATGCTGGTCGCCGGGAGCCCGACCGCCGGCCACCCGTAGTGAACCCGATCCTTAGAGTAAACCTGCTGTTCACATGCTTTGTCTTATTGCTCTCTCCGTTTTCTAATGTTAGGTTATTGTATTCGTTTTCATAATTGGATTCTACTATGGTCTATTCAACACACGATGCAGGCCTCAGCCCCTCATTACTAATATATCTGTGTCTAATAAAAAAAACAGATCAAATCCATGACTGGGATTAAAATGAATATTCAGCTTTGTACTAATGCTAAAATATGTATATGGAAGCATCTGGCATACTCCTATATCTTTGTTCCCTGAGTAGCTACCTGGGGCCATTGGAGTCATTTAGTGTCTCCTGACTGTGAAGAGCGCTTTTTCAAGAACAGGATTGAGCTTTGTCATGTGGGTAGAGGGACACTTCTCTATTGGTTTCATCTTACTCAGTAATGTATTTACTTCAGATGTTTGATAGCCACGCATCTCCGATAACCCCCTACTCTGCATTTAATAATCTTTCTAGACTTCTGGTTCCATTTCAAAGGGGTCCTCTAATCAAAGTACAGATGTCACCTACTGGCTTTAGTGACTATTTTATATTTACAAAACAAATGTATTATACATAATGTATTTCTCCTGTGGGTATAGCCAAAACTTTAGTAGTGGAGGATATTTTCTTAATTTTGACTCCTGGCTGCGCCCCTGGTCTTCATGGAGGAGTTTAACAACTTCAGTAATAAAGAAATATTAGCTCAGTATGTAAAAGACACCTTAGAGGTAACATAATATGTATCAGTATATGTATTTCTCAAATTACATTTGTGTGGGAAATACAGATTATCCATTTTACTAGGAGCCAGTGACAACACTGTAATTATCAAGGTGTCTGTAGTTAATTTTAATAAGTTCAGCCCTTAGACATGGCTGCCTCCACTGTGTGTACTACGTGGACTGCCCACAAATATGGCTGCCTCCACTGTGTGTGTACAATGTAGATTGCCCACAAATATGGCTGCCTCCACTATGTGTACTATGTGGATTGCCCACAAATATGGCTGCCTCCACTATGTGTACTATGTGGATTGCCCACAAATATGGCTGCCTCCACTATGTGTACTATGTGGATTGCTCACAAATATGGCTGCCTCCACTGTGTGTGCTATGTGGACTGGCCACAAATATGGCTGCCTCCACTGTGTGTATTATGTGGACTTGCCTCAAAAATGGCTGTCTCCACTGTGTGTACAATGGGTACACTTTTGAATGCAATTAAAGGTAATAAACATGTTTATATTAATGTTCTCTATGTTAAAATTGCCAAACAAGGGAATTAGACCCAATGAGGCACACCAGTCTAACATTCATCATGTTTGTCTTCAGGAAGGGACATGGACGCCCAGACTGGGCAATATTTGGTCGGCTAACAGAACACAATGAAACCATACTGTTCAAAGAAAAGTTCCTGGACTGGACAGAAATGAAGAAACCCAATGAGAAGGCTTTGTGTGAGGAACTCCCAAAGCAAAAGGCAAACGCGCTAGATCTATATAATGTGGTTAGCGCATTCTTACCTCGGTGATGTGTAGGTGCTGGGTGGATGGTTTAGGTTTTGGTGCACTGACATATATCTGCCCTTCCACCAAGATCCACATGCTTTATACTGGCTGGTTGTGCTCTATGACCACACATCATTATGTTTTTACACTTCACATTAATACTATTTTCTTACATGAACAGTTTTTCCATTAAATCAAATGAGTCTGTTCCCATCTCTTTTCATATTGACAGAAATTCCATTTTTCTCAACAAACAAATTAGATTTAAATGTAATCTCAACAATTAGATTAAACGAATTTGCCTTAAGTAGAGGAGAGCCAGCCAGTGCAAAAACTGTAATGTTATCTCCTGGATTGTGATGTATGGCCTGAATTGCAGGGATTTGTCACATTAATTCGAAACAGAGTGCTTTCGGTAATAGAAATTAGTCAAAGTACCTGCGGTCTTCTCTCTGAAATGTAATCAGCTAAATGTCTGTTCCCTGTGACAGGGGGAGAAGCAGGAAGATGTGAAGGCGTATGATGTCATGCTGATGGTTCCCGTCTCCCAGGCGGCTGTAGGAACCGTTTTGGATGGATTTAATGTTTACCGTGGTTATGGGCTCATTGAAGGAGACGACGGGAGGCAGTATGAGATAACGACCGTATCAGTTGATGTCTGGCACATTTTGGAATTTGATTACAGTCGGCTGCCGAAACAGAGCATTGGTCAGTTCCACGAAGGTGATGCGTATGTGGTGAAATGGAAGTACTTGGTGAGCACAACAGGTGAGAACAGATTTATTTATTCTAAATTGTTTAAAAAAAACACTTTGCATCATGCAGAGAACACCTATGGTTGTTTGGTTGGATGTTGATTGTCATTTCTTTCAATAAGGGCAATTTGGATAATTCTAGAATATCTAAAAATGTAACATCCTAACAAAGTGCATGTGGCCATTACATGGGTCAGAATGCTGTTTCGCTGTTCCCAGGTCAGACTGATGTGGAGCCAGGTAGGCTAGAGTAGCATCACTGGGCTCAACCATAAATTTGCTAGGGTGCCTGGACGATGCACGCTATAGCCATTGATGTGATTTACTAGCCTCTTATCTACCATGGGTGGTATTAGTGGTATAGCCGCAGCAAAATGAAATCCTTAACATACATTGTAACAGGATTAGAATCATGCCCAGGTTTGTGTTATGTTGTAATCTCATCTGTATTATCTGCAGTGCAGGGTTCATATGGGAGGCACTTGATATCCCGGCTGTCGGGATCCCGGTGCTCTGCATACCAGCGCCGGAATCCCTACTTCCGGGATACCGACAACTATTCTCCATCGTGGGGATAACTGTGCCCGCATTCCGGCAGTTGGGATCCCGGTGCCGGTATGCTGGGCATCGGTATTTCATAGTACACCCGTTCAAATTGGTTTTGAAATGTTTGTTAGTGAATGTATATTTCTGCAAATGCCAGCTAAAGACTCCTCAACACAGGGAAAAGGGAGTAGAAATGGATTTAAAAATGAATCTGCACTTTTTCCTCGTGTGTTTGATATGTTCCTCTATATAGGAAACTTGAAGTCCATTATTCAGAGGTTTTTTTTTTACATTTATTTACATAGTTGGGCAACGGCAAAAAACGGAACATGTAAGGGTGACTGGAAAAGAAAAGTGCGCTTACTTCTTCTGGCAGGGCCGCCATTCACCTGTGAGCGAAAAGGGCACGTCGGCACTAATGACCATCGAGCTGGACGAGGAGAGAGGAGCGCAGGCACGTTACTTCATATTGCGTTTTACATTAGCAGTTTCATTTCACCTAATGCTCATTTTATCTGCAGTGAGCAGTTAGGCCATTGCACAGTATTGAAATACTTTCTGTATTACTGTAGTGGGTATTGAATGAGTCGCCCGGGGGTGCAGGGGTTGCAGGTGATGATGTCACTGACATTAGTGGAGCACTATTGCACAGCTTAGGCTAATTGAGATAAATGTGCACATGCATTACTTACATGAGAGGCATTGGAAATACTGCAGGGGGACGTCTGTCTTGGATCTTAAGAAATTACATTTTGGTTGTTTTTTTTGTTTTGTTGTTTTTTCCCCCCCCACACACTTCTTGTGCCGACTCCTGTTTGTTTAACACACAGCAGTTATTTTCTCCTGTGTGTGACTGCAGTTGTATTTTCCAGGAAACGCAGCTGTAATGTGCATTTTGTATGAGGATACAACCGCAGTCGCACACAGAATATAGGCATGCCGCATATCACGTTAATATCACTTTAATCAGCAGAGTCTGCTTGTGCATCTTATTTGCAAAACGATGTGAATAAAATGCATTTTTGGGGAGAGATGCACAAAAAAACACATGATGTTAGTGAACACGCTCACGACTAGGCGGAACTAGAAGGGCTGTTTAACAGGACTAGTGACTCTGAGAGAGGACACATCTGTAGTCTACGTTTTTAATGTCATCACCCATCTTTGTCCATGCCCTCAGCCACTGGTCAGTGAACCTCTTACTGCAGAGAGTTAGGAGGAGTTGTAGCTTCACTGGTCTTGAGCTGTCTTCATCAGCACTGTGTTCCAAATATAATAGAATTATGTCCTCGGTTCAAGTGGCCACCCAGGAACTTGCCAGAGGGGATTTGATTTCAGCAATAGAGTGGGAGAGCTTGTCAGCTTTGAGCAGCTGAGCACCTCATCTGATGCTTTCAAGATGGCAGCCTCCAAGAATAGTGGCTTCAGGGTGAAGAAGCGTCTAAGCAGAAGTGAGAGCTTCCAAGGGATATGCTCTGGAAACTTCCACTTGTAGTTTCGGGTTCGGTATGCTTTACCGCCATTCGGGCTCCTGGCAGTCAGGAGGCAGACGCCGGGATCCCGACAGGCGGAATGCCAGCAGGGAGCGCAGTGACTACCCTCGCGGGTTCGCTGCGCTCACCACAATATTCGATTTCCCCTTGGGTGGTGGCATGGACCACCACCCGAGTGGGAGTACCGGGCCTCGTTCGCGTTTCCGACCGCCAACATTTTACCGGCTGTCATGATTCCGGCATCGGTATCTTGAATGCCGAGATCCCGACAGCCAGTAAATTAACCGCATCGTGAAGATACTGTATAATGTGATTGTAAATTTAGTAAACTCCTGAACCTGTATAAAAGGTACTTTACAACTATAAAGTAGCCAATTTTCAAACTTTAGCAGTATGTACATACTAATGATTGGCTTAAGTTAAATGGTTCAGCACACATTGCAAAAAGCTGATGATGCATGTTGTAGTATGAATAGATCCACAGCAGCTAAAGAGACATAGATCTGACTTGCATGTAAAAGCTTCAAGCCTACAACAAATATTTTATTTAGGTTTTATAACTAGATATACATTTTTATTTTTACAGGTGCAAGTGCTTCAAGGGAAAGAGCCTCCATGTTTTCTCCAGTGTTTCCAAGGGGGAATGATTGTCCACGCTGGGAGGAGAGAGGAGGAGGAAGAAAATGCACAAAGTACGTCACAACCACTCTTCATTGTTGCATTTGAAAGTTTGGGGGAAATATATATATATATATATATATATATATATATATATATATATATATATAGCTAGATAGAGGTGTATGTGTGTGTGTGTGTGTGTGTATGTGTATATATATATATATATATATATATATATACACACACAAAAAAAAAATCCAATCTGTTTTATTACCATCTGCATAATACCATGTCCTGCTGCATCTAGTTATTGATTTAAAGCTGCCCTACCACCATTTTACTATTGTTCTCAGCCGGGAGTTCCTACAGGATGTAGCCATAATGTCGACATCACAATGTCAGCAGTTATAATATCAACGCTTCTGCAATGTCGACATTTAACATGTTGGTATCTGCAGAATGTTGACATGTGAAATGCACGGACCAGCCGAGGCGGTTGAGGTTAGGCTTCGACTATGGGAGGAGGGGTTAGGGTTAGGCTACAGGAGAAGTTAGGGTTAGGCTACGAGAGGAGAAATTAGTGGTAGGCACTAGGGTTGTACTACAGAAGGAGAGGTTATTGGTAGGCACTAAGGTTGTGCTAAGGTAGGAGAGGTTAGTGGTAGGCACAAGGGTTATGCTACCAGAGGAGAGGTTAGGGGGTAGGCAGAAGAGGGAGGTTTAGGGTTAGGCTACAGGTTAGGGGTAGGTACTAGAGGGAAGGTTTGGTTTAGGCTGTAGAAGTAGAGATTAGGGTTAGGCACTAGGGGTATGTGTTAGGCTACAGAAGGGCTCTCCTCCCCTCACATTCACATAGCAGGGCTAGCAGCGGGATTGGGGACGACCCGGGGCAGGCAGAGGCAGAGCAATAGGTGATGAGTGGGCATGATGCCCTGCCCGCCGGTGGCGCCCCCCTCTGCTGGGCCTGCCAAAGCTCCCAGGGCACGTGCCCTGCTCGACCCCCTTAGTTACACCTCTGGCCAACATTCTAATCATAGCTACATTTAATTAGTGTTGACATTATGAATGTCTAAAATATACCACACCTGCTTCCACATGCAACAGTCTTTCCATTTTAATTTATGTTCCTTGTGCTGAAAACCTGCGTGGGGGGTGGGACACCAATCACAAGCCACAGTCAAGAGATTGCAGCTTGTCATTGGTCTTTCCATCTACACACCCCCCTTTGAAGTGAGCTAAATCCTTTACATAGGTAGTAGCGCAGCTTTAGCTTCCATGGCGCATAGCAGTAATTTGCTATGTCTGCTTCATTGTTTGCATCACACTTAAATATAATCACCCCCTCTCTTTACACATCTGATAATTGTTTCTCTGCAGGTGATTGGAGGTTGTATTGTGTCCGAGGAGAGGTTCCCATGGAGGGAAATCTAATTGAAGTTGCTTGTCACTGCAGCAGCCTCCGATCAAGGACCTCTATGATACTGCTCAATGTAAATAAAGCGGTGATCTACCTTTGGCAGGGCTGCAAAGCACAAAGCCACACAAAGGAAGTAGGGAGGACCGCAGCCAACAAAATAAAAGAGCAGTGAGTACTGTACAGGAGCTACCACACGAATTATGCACTACTTTTTACCCCTCATTGTCCTCAAGATCAATGCCTGCTTGCCAAACCACATTGTGAGCTTCAGTACAAACAGAGGGTTCAGTATGTGAGTTCCTATTGCTTCTGGAATTTAATGGGATACAGCGTTCTCTTAACAATTGTCTTGGTAACTGTATATGTTGTTTTTTTTAATGTAGAATAAATGAAAATAGAAATTAGGAACTATTAAATGTGTTAATTAGTAAACTTATCCCTTTCTTAAATGGACTAAAATGTACTCTTTAAAAGAATTCTGCATTATGCCCCATGGTATTATTCTCCTGCAGTTTCTATTGATGAAAATTTTACTGCAGTCTTAAAATAGCCAGGAATGGTAGCTACTGGGCAATCTGGGAGGCCAAAAGGACAAAGAGATGACACTCTGTCCAGGCACAGAGCGGCCATGTTGCTTTATTTGGTTACTGTCTGATTGTAGTCAGCAGCTACTCTGTTTTCCCAGTCTGTGTGTGCAGGGACCTTGGCTGGCCACATTGATGAATACTTTTTCTGATCTGTTTCCTGAATGACTAGAACGTTCTGCAGTTTATACATATGTGGTAGGCCAAATTGCACAGACCCAGGTGTTTTATCAATCTGGCTAATAGTAGGACTTTAGCCCCAATACATTGGTATATGAAAAACTGAAGCAACCATTTGCCGATCAAGATAACGTGTAGCCATTTTGAGGCTAGAAATTAGTTAATACTTATACTCTGTGGAACTTGGAGAACATCATTTCATACATATGCATTGGTAGTAAATGCAGCTAATAATAATTTTGTTAATTTTATTGTGTCCTAATCTGTAATTTTGTCAGTTGTATAGATTTTGATGCCAAGGGGTGGAATATATGTGGTCTGGTCATGACTTAAATATTTTGCATTTCAGACGTCCTTTAGAAGCCGGGTTACATAGCAGCAGTAACGTGACTATATATGAATGTGATGAAGGGTCTGAACCACTAGGATTCTGGGATGCGCTGGGAAGGAGAGACCGCAAAGCCTATGACTGCATGCTACAAGGTAACTTACTGCCAGCTGCATGCCAAGCCATCTATTTCTTTTTGTCTTTCTCATTGCCTGTTTTTCTTTCGCCCCTCAAGCCTTTTTCTGAATTCCAACGCTATATTTGTCCTTGCTTTTATTAATGTTATTGAAAATGTGCCTTGTAATAGATTTTGTTTCATTATTGCTTTGGAAAATTGCATCTCATTTTCTGTTACATGAATGTTGTCTAACTAATGGTAGTGCTTGTCTATCTGTATAGAAAATAGAAGATTAATCATAATGGCCATGTTTAAAAGAACTTTAAAAGCACTTTCAAGTGGTTTACCTTACTGTAAACTCATCTGGAGTAAAATATATACTGTAACTTGAAATATTAACCCAGAGGTGTATAGCATGTGGGTCCCTACGCCGTGCTAAGGTTTGTAGTACCACATCAGCAGGCTATACTGCCACTAAATAATATCTTGGATACATTTCTGCAGACATTGGTCCGCAACTACAGTCCAAATTATTCTCATGTTCTCACATGTAGCCTTTATGTAAAATATGATGCATACAAGAATGAGGAAATGTAGGCTTCTATTTTCAATTTCATGTAAAACAAGAGCTGTTTGTTTTTAATTTGACAGATCCTGGGAAATTCAACTTCACTCCACGGTTGTTTAGTCTCAGTAGTTCATCTGGAGACTTCACAGCTTCAGAATACATGTATCCGTCCAGAGAGCCATCTGTCGTAAACTCCATGCCTTTCTTACAAGAGGACCTGTACACAGCCTCACAACCAGGCAAGCACTCCAACCTCCTCCGAGTATCCGGTCACTGGTGGGCAAACTTACAGTCACTTCACATGCACCTGACACTTCAAAGGCTCTTATTTGTGAACAGTGCAGTTCACTCTAAGGGCTATGTTCGCTTCTCGGCGGGTTGGAACTCCAAATTTAAAGAAGCACTGACATTCAGTGTAGTGTACACTGAATGAGAGTAGCACTTTAAATTTTCAGCTCCAACCCACCGAGAAGCGACTGCTCTTCGGAAATATAGCCCTAATCCTTGATTTTACTTAAGTTATGTTCAGTAATCCTCTCTTGCAACCTGATCCATTTCTCCACCACTATGGGTACTGTCTCCTGTCTTTGTGAAGGCAGACTAGATGAGCGAAGAGGTTTCTTATCTGCCGTCAAATTGTTTCTATGGGGGCTGGGGGGGTGGGGGGGGAGCATTTAATTATTATTATTATTATTACATTTTATTTATAAGGTGCCACAAGTGTTTCGCAGCGCCGTACTAAGGACAGTACAGGGAGACAAAACTTAGCATTACAGTAGATAAATAACAGAGAGAGAGTACAGGTAACAAAGAGCACCACAATTCACAAGACATAATACAGCTAAGATGTAAGTAGTGAGGGAGTGATCATCGTACTACTAGGGGCTGGTGGCCAACCATAGATGGAGATGAGCCTTTACCAGCAGGAGAAAAAGCGGGTAAAGATAGTCGCTGAGTAGGGGAGAGCTGCCAGTGAAATGTGTCGAGAAGAGGGCTTAGATAACAAGAGGAAAGAGGGCCCTGGTTTGAAGAGCTAACAATCTAGTGGGAAGGGTCGACAGACAGATGACATGAGGTGCAAGCAAGTGTGAGGTAGCCGGATGGCAGTATGTAAGCAAAGCTGAGATGTTGAAGGCATGAGGCAGGGGGATGGAGGAGTGGCCTCAGGAGTAGGTTATGCATCGGAAGGGTATGCTTTGATGAATAGGTGGGTTTTTAGTGCCCGTTTGAAGCTTTGCAAGGTCGGGGAGAGTCTAAGTAGCGGCAAATAAACATTTGGAGTGAAAAACTGATAATAATTTTTTTATTTTATTTTTTTAGATTTTTCTCAGATATATTTTGGGGGCTGTCCTATTAGTATCACCCAAAAGATAAAATACATTTTCTCCTGAAAACATAAAGGTTCAGTGAGACGTGTGTATTCGCTGCCCGCAGCAATGGGCTGCTTTTGGGGATCTGGTTTCGCATGCAGCTTGACAAATACCCACGGTACCAAATGTGTTTGTTATGGATTCTAGATGCCTCTATGCTTTCTACCATTTCAGTTAGGATGTATGCAAATGAAGATGAGCTAGTCAAAGGTGTTGTCCGCGTTAATTGTTCTGGTTGTGTGCTAGTTAACACTACCTGGCATGATGAACTTTCATATTTCTACTTATAATATTATACAGTGTACCTACATTTCTCTGACGTCCTAGTGGATGCTGGGAACTCCGTAAGGACCATGGGGAATAGACGGGCTCCGCAGGAGACTGGGCATTCTAAAAGAAAGATTAGGTACTATCTGGTGTGCACTGGCTCCTCCCTCTATGCCCCTCCTCCAGTTAGAATCTGTGCCCGGCCAGGGCTGGGTGCTCCTAGTGAGCTCTCCTGAGCTTGCTGGAAAGAAAGTATTTGTTAGGTTTTTAGTTTTCAGTGAGATCTGCTGGCAACAGACTCACTGCTACGAGGGACTGAGGGGAGAGAAGCAAACCTACCTGCGTGCAGCTAGCTTGTGCTTCTTAGGCTACTGGACACCATTAGCTCCAGAGGGTTCGAACACAGGGCCTGACCTCGATCCAGAAGACAGAAGAGAAGGAGATGAAATCGGCGGCAGAAGACTCCGGTCTTCATTAAGGTAGCGCACAGCACTGCAGCCCTGGGCAGCAATAAAATACCTTTTGGCATAAAAATACACATAATACAGTCTGTGACTGTATATGTGTAAAACCCCCACCATTTTTCAGTCAGAAACTGCAGGGAGAAGCCCGCCGCTGAGAGGACGGGGCCTTCTTCCTCAGCACACCAGCGCCATTTTTCCTTCACAGTTCCGCTGGAAGCAGCTCCCCAGGCTCTCCCCTGCAGTATTCCTGATACAAGAAGGGTAAAAAAGAGAGGGGGGGCACATAAATGTAGGCGCAAATAATATATATTAAGCAGCTATTGGGAAAAATCACTCATTATAGTGTAAATCCCTGTGTTATATAGCGCTGTGGTGTGTGCTGGCATACTCTCTCTCTGTCTCCCCAAAGGACTTTGTGGGGTCCTGTCCTCAGTCAGAGCATTCCCTGTGTGTGTGTGGTGTGTCAGTACGGCTGTGTCGACATGTTTGATGAGGAGGGTTACGTGGAGGCGGAGCAAGGGCAGATAAGTGTGGTGTCACCCCCGACGGGGCCGACACCGGATTGGATGGATATGTGGAAGGTCTTAACAGACAGTGTCAACTCCTTACATAAAAGGTTCGATGACGCAGCAGCCTTGGGACAGCCGGGATCTCAACCCGTGCCTGCCCAGGCGTCTCAGAGGCCATCAGGGGCTCATAAACGCCCGCTAGCTCAGATGGTAGACACAGATGTCGACACGGAGTCTGACTCCAGTGTAGATGAGGATGAGACAAATGCACAGTCTACTAAAGCCATCCGATGCATGATTACTGCAATGAAAAATGTTTTGCACATTTCTGATATTAACCCGGTTACTACCAAGAAGGGTATTATGTTTGGGGAGAAAAAGCAGCCAGTGACTTTTCCCCCCATCTGATGAATTAAATGAATTGTGTGAGGAAGCGTGGAGTTCCCCCGATAAGAAACTAGTGATTTCTAAGAGGTTACTGATGGCGTACCCTTTCCCGCCAACGGATAGGTTACGTTGGGAAACATCCCCTAGGGTGGACAAGGCGCTCACACGCTTATCAAAAAAGGTGGCACTGCCGTCTCAGGATACGGCCGCCTTAAAGGAGCCTGCGGATAGAAAGCAGGAAGCTATCCTGAAGTCTGTGTATACACACTGAGACCTGCTATTGCTTCAGCATGGATGTGTAGTGCTGCAGCCGCATGGTCTGATACCCTGTCAGACAACATTGATTCCCTCGACAGGGATACTATTTTGCTAACCATAGAACATATAAAAGACGTCGTCTTATATATGCGGGATGCACAGAGGGACATTTGCCTGCTGGCATCTAGAATTAATGCAATGTCCATTTCTGCCAGGAGAGTATTATGGACTCGGCAGTGGACAGGTGATGCTGATTCTAAAAGACACATGGAGGTTTTGCCTTATAAGGGTGAGGAATTGTTTGGGGACGGTCTCTCGGACCTCGTATCCACGGCAACAGCCGGGAAGTCAACTTTTTTACCTCAGGTTCCCTCACAGCCTAAGAAAGCATTGTATTATCATGTACAGTCCTTTCGGCCTCAGAAAGGCAAGCGGATCAGAGGCGCATCCTTTCTGCCCAGAGGCAGGGGTAGAGGAAAGAAGCTGCACCAGGCAGCCAGTTCCCAGGAACAAAAATCCTCCCCCGCTTCCTCTAAGTCCACCGCATGACGCTCGGGCTCCACAGGCGGAGCCGGGTGCGGTTGGGGGCGCGTCTCCGAAACTTCAGCAACCAGTGGGTTCGCTCACAAGTGGATCTCTGGGCGGTACAAATTGTATCTCAGGGATACAAGCTGGAGTTCGAGGCGACTCCCCCTCGCCGTTACCTCAAATCAGCCTTGCCAGCTGCTCCCAGGGAAAGGGAGGTAGTACTGGCGGCAATTCACAAGCTGTACCTCCAGCAGGTGATAATCAAGGTTCCCCTCCTTCAACAGGGACGGGGTTAATATTCCACAATGTTTGTGGTACCGAAACCAGACGGTTCGGTGAGACCCATTCTGAATTTAAAATCCTTGAACACTTATATAAGGAAGTTCAAGTTCAAAATGGAATTGCTCAGGGCGGTTATTGCAAGCGTGGAAGAGGGGGATTTTATGGTGTCGCTGGACATCAAGGATGCTTACTTGCATGTCCCCGTTTACCCACCTCACCAGGAGTACCTCAGGTTTGTGGTACAGGATTGTCATTACCAATTCCAGACGTTGCCGTTTGGTCTGTCCACGGCACCGAGAGTATTTACCAAGGTAATGGCCGAAATGATGATACTCCTTCGGAAGAAGGGAGTTATAATTATCCCGTACTTGGACGATCTCCTTATAAAGGCGAGGTCCAGAGAGCAGTTGTTAGTCAGCGTAGCACTTTCTCGGGAAGTGTTGCTACAGCACGGCTGGATTCTGAATATCCCAAAGTCGCAGCTGATTCCTGCGACTCGTCTGCTCTTCCTGGGCATGATTCTGGACACAGAACAGAAGAAGGTGTTTCTCCCAGTGGAGAAGGCCCAGGAATTGTCATCTCTGGTCAGGGACCTCCTGAAACCAAAACAGGTGTCGGTGCATCACTGCACGCGAGTCCTGGGAAAGATGGTGGCTTCTTACGAAGCAATTCCCTTCGGCAGGTTCCATGCAAGGATCTTTCAGTGGGATCTGTTAGACAAATGGTCCGGATCGCATCTTCAGATGCATCGGTTGATCACCCTGTCCCCAAGGGCCAGGGTGTCTCTGCTGTGGTGGCTGCAGAGTGCTCATCTACTCGAGGGCCGCAGATTCGGCATACAGGACTGGGTCCTGGTGACCACGGACGCAAGCCTCCGAGGATGGGGGGCAGTCACTCAGGGAAGGAACTTCCAGGGACTGTGGTCAAGTCAGGAGACTTCACTACACCTAAATATACTGGAACTAAGGGCCATTTACAACGCCCTGAGTCAAGCAGAGCCCCTGCTTCAGAACCAACCAGTGCTGATTCAATCAGACAACATCACGGCGGTCGCCCATGTAAACCGGCAGGGCGGCACAAGAAGCAGGATGGCGATGGCAGAAGCCACAAGGATTCTCCGATGGGCGGAAAATCACGTGCTAGCACTGTCAGCAGTGTTCATTCCGGGAGTGGACAACTGGGAAGCAGACTTCCTCAGCAGGCACGACCTACACCCGGGAGAGTGGGGACTTCATCCAGAAGTCTTCACGCAGATTGTAAACCGTTGGGAACGGCCACAGGTGGACATGATGGCGTCCCGCCTCAACAAAAAGCTAAAAAAATATTGCGCCAGGTCAAGGGACCCTCAGGCGATAGCTGTGGACGCACTAGTGACACCGTGGGTGTACCAGTCGGTTTATGTGTTCCCTCCTCTTCCTCTCATACCCAAGGTACTGAGGATAGTAAGAAAGAGAGGAGTAAGAACTATACTCATCGTTCCGGATTGGCCAAGAAGAACTTGGTACCCAGAACTACAAGAAATGATCTCGGAGGAACCATGGCCTCTGCCTCTCAGACAGGACCTGTTACAGCAGGGGCCCTGTCTCTTCCAAGACTTACCGCGGCTGCGTTTGACGGCATGGCGGTTGAACGCCGGATCCTAACGGAAAAGGGCATT
Organism: Pseudophryne corroboree; assembly: GCF_028390025.1. Classification (NCBI taxonomy): domain Eukaryota; kingdom Metazoa; phylum Chordata; class Amphibia; order Anura; family Myobatrachidae; genus Pseudophryne; species Pseudophryne corroboree. Next base: position 209,378,930 of record NC_086448.1, read on the forward strand.
CCAGATTAAGTATTCCTACGCTGATAAAGGCTAGGAAAGACGTGACAGCACAACATTATCACCGTATATGGCGAAAATATGTTGCTTGGTGTGAGGCCAGGAAGGCCCCTACAGAGGAATTCCAGCTGGGTCGATTCCTGCACTTCCAACAGTCAGGAGTGACTATGGGCCTAAAATTAGGATCCATAAAGGTCCAGATTTCGGCCCTATCTATTTCAAAAGGAACTGGCTTCACTGCCTGAAGTTCAGACGTTTGTTAAGGGAGTGCTGCATATTCAGCCCCCTTTTGTGCCTCCAGTGGCACCTTGGGATCTTAACGTTGTGTTGGGTTTCCTAAAATCCCACTGGTTTGAGCCACTTAAGACCGTGGAGCTAAAATATCTCACGTGGAAAGTGGTCATGCTATTGGCCTTAGCTTCGGCTAGGCGTGTGTCAGAATTGGCGGCTTTGTCTTGTAAAAGCCCTTATCTGATCTTCCATATGGACAGGGCAGAATTGAGGACTCGTCCCCAATTTCTCCCTAAGGGGGTATCAGCGTTTCATTTGAACCAACCTATTGTGGTGCCTGCGGCTACTCGGGACTTGGAGGACTCCAAGTTACTAGATGTAGTCAGGGCTTTGAAAATCTATGTAGCCAAGACTGCTGGAGTCAGGAAAACTGACTCGCTGTTTATCCTGCATGTACCCAACAAGCTGGTTGCTCCTGCTTCAAAGCAAACTATTGCGCGCTGGATCTGTAACACGATTCAACAAGCTCATTCTGCGGCAGGATTGCCGCATCCTAAATCAGTGAAAGCCCATTCCACAAGGAAGGTGGGCTCTTCTTGGGCGGCTGCCCGAGGGGTCTCGGCTTTACAGCTTTGCCGAGCTGCTACTTGGTCGGGTTCAAACACATTTGCTAAGTTCTACAAGTTTGATACCCTGGCTGAGGAGGACCTTGCCTTTGCTCATTCGGTGCTGCAGAGTCATCCGCACTCTCCCGCCCGTTTGGGAGCTTTGGTATAATCCCCATGGTCCTTACGGAGTTCCCAGCATCCACTAGGACGTCAGAGAAAATAAGAATTTACTCACCGGTAATTCTATTTCTCGTAGTCCGTAGTGGATGCTGGGCGCCCGTCCCAAGTGCGGACTCTCTGCAATACATGTATATGGTTATTGCTTAACTAAAGGGTTATTGTTATGAGCCATCTGTTACTGAGGCTCAGTTGTTGTTCATACTGTTAACTGGGTATGGTTATCACGAGTTGTACGGTGTGATTGGTGTGGCTGGTATGAGTCTTACCCTGGATTCCAAATCCTTTCCTTGTTGTGTCAGCTCTTCCGGGCACAGTTTCCTTAACTGTGGTCTGGAGGAGGGGCATAGAGGGAGGAGCCAGTGCACACCAGATAGTACCTAATCTTTCTTTTAGAGTGCTCAGTCTCCTGCGGAGCCCGTCTATTCCCCATGGTCCTTACGGAGTTCCCAGCATCCACTACGGACTACGAGAAATAGAATTACCGGTGAGTAAATTCTTATTATCTCACGGCACTTTATGGAGCTTACAGTCTAAAGCTGGGTACACACTGGCTGATATATTAGCTGTTGATTGAATGGCCAAATATCATGGGTGCATCAGCGGGTGTGTTCCCCCGATATGTTTGTGAACAACGTTATTCAGGCATCGTGTCGGCACTGCAGCACAGCCGATGATTTATATATATCGGTGCACCATGCTGTATGTGACTGCCTGTACACTTGCTGCAGAGGCCACCAGTGACTGACATCACACTTTAAATGTCCGCCCAGTTTAGATGTCATGTATGACACATCGGGCCGCCGATCTGTAAGAGTGTATGCACTTACCAGTCATCAGATCTGTCGGCCTAGTGTGCACCCAGCATAAATTCTCAACTACACAAACACTCAGATTTATTGAATTTGTTATTTCTCTGACGTCCTAGTGGATGCTGGGAACTCCGTAAGGACCATGGGAATTTGCGGCTCCGCAGGAGACTGGGCACAACTAAAGAAAGCTTTAGGACTACCTGGTGTGCACTGGCTCCTCCCTCTATGACCCTCCACCAGACCTCAGTTAGAATCTTGTGCCTGGCTGAGCTGGATGCACACTAGGGGCTCTCCTGAGCTCCTAGAAAAGAAAGTATATATTTAGGTTTTTTATTTTCAGTGAGATCTGCTGGCAACAGACTCACTGCTACGAGGGACTAAGGGGAGAAGAAGCGAACCTACCTGCTTGCAGCTAGCTTGGGCTTCTTAGGCTACTGGACACCATTAGCTCCAGAGGGATCGAACACAGGGCCCGACCTCGATCGTCCGGTCCCGGAGCCGCGCCGCCGTCCCCCTTACAGAGCCAGAAGCAAGAAGATGGTCCTGGAAATCGACGGCAGAAGACTTCGGTCTTCACCAAGGTAGCGCACAGCACTGCAGCTGTGCGCCATTGCTCCTCATGCACACCTCACACTCTGGTCACTGATGGGTGCAGGGCGCTGGGGGGGTGCGCCCTGAGCAGCAATATTATACACCTTGGCTGGCAAATCTACACAATATATAGTCATAGATGCTATATATGTGTAAAATACCCCTGCCAGAGATCCATATAAAAGCGGGAGAAGTCCGCCGAAAAAGGGGCGGAGCTATCTCCCTCAGCACACTGGCGCCATTTTCTCTTCACAGTGCAGCTGGAAGACAGCTCCCCAGGCTCTCCCCTGTAGTTTTCAGGCTCAAAGGGTTAAAAAGAGAGGGGGGGAACTAAATTTAGGCGCAATATTGTGTATACAAGCAGCTATTGGGAAAAATCACTCAGTTATAGTGTTAATCCCTGCATTATATAGCGCTCTGGTGTGTGCTGGCATACTCTCTCTCTGTCTCCCCAAAGGACTTTGTGGGGTCCTGTCCTCAGTCAGAGCATTCCCTGTGTGTGTGCGGTGTGTCGGTACGGCTGTGTCGACATGTTTGATGAGGAAGGTTACGTGGAGGCGGAGCAGATGCCGATAAATGTGATGTCGCCGCCTGTGGGGCTGACACCAGAGTGGATGGATAGGTGGAAGGTATAACAGACAGTGTCAACTCCTTACATAAAAGGCTGGATGACGTAGCAGCTGTGGGACAGCCGGCTTCTCAGCCCGCGCCTGCCCAGGCGTCTCAAAGGCCATCAGGGGCTCAAAAAACGCCCGCTACCTCAGATGGCAGACACAGATGTCGACACGGAGTCTGACTCCAGTGTCGACGAGGTTGAGACATATACATAATCCACTAGGAACATCCGTTGCATGATCTCGGCAATGAAAAATGTGTTACACATTTCTGACATTAACCCAAGTACCACAAAAAAAAAAAGGGTTTTATGTTTGGGGAGAAAAAGCAGCCAGTGTTTTGTTCCCCCATCAGATGAGTGAATGAAGTGTGTGAAGAAGCGTGGGTTCCTCCGATAAGAAACTGGTAATTTCTAAAAAGTTACTGATGGCGTACCCTTTCCTGCCAGAGGATAGGTCACGTTGGGAGATATCCCCTAGGGTGGATAAGGCGCTCACACGCTTGTCAAAAAAGGTGGCACTGCCGTCTTAGGATAAGGCCACTTGAAGGAGCCTGCTGATAAAAAGCAGGAGGATATCCTGAAGTCTGTATATACACACTCAGGTACTATACTGAGACCTGCAATTGCCTCAGCATGGATAGTGCTGCTGCAGCATGGTCTGTTACCCTGTCAGGACAGGGATACTATAACCATAGAGCATATTAAAGACGTTGTCTTATATATGAGGGATGCACAGAGGGATATTTGCCGGCTGGCATCCAGAATTAATGCAATGTCCATTCTGCCAGGAGGCTATTAGGGACCCGGCAGTGGACAGGTGATGCTAACTTTAAAAGGCACATTGAGATTCTGCCTTATAAGGGTGAGGAATTGTTTGGGGATGGTCTCTGGGACCTCGTATCCACAGCAACAGCTGGGAAGAAAAATTTTTACCTCAGGTTTTCTCACAGCCTAAGAAAGCACCGTATTATCAGGTACAGTCCTTTCGGCTTCAGAAAAGCAAGCGGGTCAAAGGCGCTTTCTTTCTGCACAGAGACAAGGGAAGAGGGAAAAAGCTGCGCCAGACAGCCAGTTCCCAGGATCAAAAATCTTCCCCCGCTTCCTCTGAGTCCACCGCATGACGCTGAGGCTCCACAGGTGGAGCCAGGTGCGGTGGGGGCACGTCTCGGGAACTTCAGCGACCAGTGGGCTCGCTCACAGGTGGATCCCTGGGTTCTGCAAGTAGTATCACAGGGATACAAGCTGGAGTTCGAGGCGACTCCCCCTCGCCGTTACCTAAAATCAGCCTTGCCTGCTGCCCTCGGAGAAAGGAGAGGTAGTACTGGCGGCAATTCACAAGCTGTACTTCCAGCAGGTGATAATCAAGGTACCCCTTCTTCAACAAGGCCGGGGTTACTATTCCAAAATGTTTGTGGTACCGAAACCAGACGGTTCGGTGAGACCCATTCTAAAATTGAAATACTTGAACACTTATATACGTAGGTTCAAGTTCAAAATGGAATCGCTCAGGGCGGTTATTGCAAGCCTGGACGGAGGGGATTACATGGTATCACTGGACATCAAGGATGCTTACCTGCATGTCCCCATTTACCCTCCTCACCAGGAGTACCTCAAAATTGTGGTACAGGACTGTCATTACCAATTCCAGACGTTGCCGTTGGTCTGTCCCCCGCACCGAGGGTTTTTACCAAGGTTATGGCCGAAATTATGATACTTCTTCGAAAAAAGGGAGTTATAATTATCCCGTACTTGGACGATCTCCTTATAAAGGCGAGGTCCAGGGAGCAGTTGTTGGTCGGAGTAGCACTATCTCGGGAAGTGCTACAACAGCACGGCTGGATTCTGAATATTCCAAAGTCGCAGCTGGTTCCTACTACGCGTCTACTGTTCCTGGGTATGGTTCTGGACACAGAACAGGAAAAAGTGTTTCTCCCGGAGGAGAAGGCCAAGGAGTTGTCATCTCTAGTCAGAGACCTCCTAAAACAAATATAGGTGTCGGTGCATCAATGCACGCGAGTCCTGGGAAAGATGGTAGCTTCTTACGAAGAAATTCCATTCGGCAGGTTCCATGCAAGGATCTTCCAGTGGGATCTGTTGGACAAGTGGTCCGGGTCGCATCTTCAGATGCATCGACTGATAACCCTGTCTCCAAGGGCCAGGGTGTCGCTGTTGTGGTGACTGCAGAGTGCTTATCTGCTAGAGGGCCGCAGATTCGGCATACAGGACTGGATCCTGGTGATCACGGATGCCAGCCTTCGCTGGGGGGCAGTCACACAGGGAAGAAACCTCCAAGGACTATGGTCGAGTCAGGAGACTTCCCTACACATAAATATTCTGGAACTAAGGGCCATTTACAATGCCCTAAGCCAGGCTAGACCCCTGCTTCAACACCAGCCGGTGCTGATCCAGTCAGACAACATCACGGCGGTCACCCATGTAAACCAACAGGGCGGCACAAGAAGCAGGATGGCGATGGCAGAAGCCACAAGGATTTTCCGATGGGCGGAAAATCATGTGTTAGCACTGTCAGCAGTGTTCATTCCCGGAGTGGACAACTGGGAAGCAGACTTTCTCAGCAGGTACGACGACCACCCGGGAGAGTGGGGACTTCATCCAGAAGTCTTCCAAATGATTGTACACCATTGGGAAAGGCCACAGGTGGACATGATGGCGTCCCGCCTCAACAAAAAGCTAAAAAGATATTGCGCCAGGTCAAGGGACCCTCAGGCGATAGCTGCGAACGCTCTGGTAACACCGTGGGTGTACCAGTCGGTGTATGTGTTCCCTCCTCTGCCTCTCATACCCAAGGTACTGAGAATAATAAGAAGGAGAGGAGTAAGAACTATACTCGTGGTTCCGGATTGACCAAGAAAAGCTTGGTACCCAGAACTTCAAGAAATGATCTCAGAGGACCCATGGCCTCTGCCGCTCAGAGAGGACCTGCTGCAGCAGGGGCCCTGTCTGTTCCAAGACTTACCGCGGCTGCGTTTGACGGCATGGCGGTTGAACACCGGATCCTAAAGGAAAAAGGCATTCCGGAGGAAGTCATTCCTATGCTGATTAAAGCTAGGAAAGATGTGATCGCAAAACATTATCACCCCATATGGCGAAAATATGTTGCTTGTTGTGAGGCCAGGAAGGCCCCAACGGAGGAATTTCAACTGGGTCGATTTCTGCACTTCCTACAGTCAGGAGTGACTATGGGCCTAAAATTGGGTTCCATTAAAGTCCAGATTTCGGCTCTGTACATTTTCTTCCGAAAAGAACTGGCTTCACTGCCTGAAGTTCAGACTTTTGTTAAGGGAGTGCTGCATATTCAGTCCCCGTTTGTGCCTCCAGGGGCACCGTGGGATCTCAACGTGGTGTTGGATTTCCTGAAGTTTGAGCCACTTAAATCCGTAGAGCTAAAATACCTCACGTGGAAAGTGGTCATGCTGTTGGCCTAGGCGTCGGCCAAGCGTGTATCAGAATTGGCGGCTTTGTCAGGAAAAAGCCCTTATCTGATTTTCATATGGATAGGGCGGAATTGAGGACTCGTTCCCAATTCCTTCCTAAGGTGGTATCAGCTTTTCATGTGAACCAACCTATTCTGGTGCCTGCGGCTACTTGGGACTTGGAGGACTCCAAGTTACTGGACGTAGTCAGGGCCCTGAAAATATATGTTTCCAGGACGGCTGGAGTCAGGAAAACTGACTCGCTATTTATCCTGTATGCACCCAACAAGCTGGGTGCTCCTGCTTCTAAGCAGACTATTGCTCGCTGGATCTGTAGCACGATTCAACTTGCACATTTTGCGGCTGGACTGCCGCACCCTAAATCTGTAAAAGCCCATTCCACGAGGAAAGTGGGCTCTTCTTGGGCGGCTGCCCGAGGGGTCTCGACTTTACAACTTTGCCGAGCTGTTACTTGGTCGGGTTCAAACACTTTTGCAAGAGTCTACAAGTTTGATACCCTGGCTGAGGAGGACCTTGAGTTTGCTCATTCGGTGCTGCAGAGTCATCCGCACTCTCCCGCCCGTTTGGGAGCTTTGGTATAATCCCTATGGTCCTTAAGGAGTTCCCAGCATCCACTAGGACGTCAGAGAAAATAAGATTTTACTCACCGGTAAATCTATTTCTCGTAGTCCGTAGTGGATGCTGGGCGCCCATCCCAAGTGCGGATTGTCTGCAATACTTGTATATAGTTATTGCCTAACTAAAGGGTTATTGTTATGAGCCATCTGTTAGTGAGGCTCAGTTATATTTCATACTGTTAACTGGGTATAATATCACGAGTTATACGGTGTGGCTGGTATGAGTCTTACCCGGGATTCAAAATCCTTTCTTATTGTGTCAGCTCTTCCGGGCACAGTATCCTAACTGAGGTCTGGAGGAGGGTCATAGAGGGAGGAGCCAGTGCACACCAGGTAGTCCTAAAGCTTTCTTTAGTTGTGCCCAGTCTCCTGCGGAGCCGCTAATCCCCATGGTCCTTACGGAGTTCCCAGCATCCACTACGGACTACGAGAAATAGATTTACCGGTGAGTAAAATCTTATTTTAATTTTGTCAGAAGCCAATCACCCTCACAGTGTGTTTGTGGAATATAGGATAACACCTTTTGCACTGCTTCTATTATTTAGATGTTGTTTCTATTACTTGTAGCTTTATTCCTTGTTGACAATCATCACGAGGTTTACCTCTGGCAAGGCTGGTGGCCTGTGGAAAACATCATTACTGGGTCAGCTCGAATAAGATGGGATACTGATAGAAAAAGTGCCATGGAGACTGTATTACAATATTGCAAAGGTAAGGTCTTGTGTGTGTGTGTGTGTGTGTGTGTGTGTGTGTGTGTGTGTGTGTGTGTTGGTGAAGAGTGCTGTAAAGCCTATGCAATAAGTATTCTTGGCTGTAAACAAAGGAGTTCCAGATTGGAACTATGGATTATTCAGCTCACAGCCAGTCATATTAGACATCTGTGCTGGATGCTCCATCACCAAATGCTCTGTAAACTTTTCCTTGGCTTCTGAATGTAGCAAGCTTTTGTTAAAGCACACAGATCCATTGTTGAAGAATGAAGGCGCTAGGGACCACAGAAGAAGGCTGTGTAGGAGTGGCTTTTGTTCATCCCTGATCTAACCCAACACCCCTTCTCACAAGTCCCCATATAGCTCTAACTCTGTTACTATCTACTGAACTGTCTGCAGTGGAGCACTGGTACCTCATGAGCAATAGCTGAGGTGAATTTTCATGGCTGCATTTTCACATAATGGTCTCCTCTGGTGTGTGCAGGTGACGGGGGTGCTTTAAACTTTCAGCTCTTTTTCTTTTGTTTACTTAACTATTCACAAAGTGCTAATCTGATGGTTTTAGGTATCTGTAAGTAGTAGTTACACATCAAACAGAGAGATTCCATATACACAGTTATGTCTCATGCTCATGGACCTGTATTCTGTTCCAGATCATAATGATGCTTAGTCATTTGTACTGGTCTCTAGCATGGGAAGAGGTAATCCTCATTCTGTTAGTTACAAAGGGGAAGAAATGAGGAGCCCAGACATCCATGGGTAGTCTCTTGGCACAAGATCAGATAGCTGGAACTCCATTGTGTAGGGACTTTGTAGTTATTTAGTGGGAGTTCACCTTGGGTCAGTACGTTCTGAGCAGAGGCCTCATGGAACTGGTTCCTGTGCTCGTTCTCTCACTTTGCTGAGATTGCCTTTCCTATTAAAGGAGGTTTCCTCACATTACACATAGACATGAGCAGCACACAGAGAAATGAGGATGTCTGTGGAGGATGACTTACTCTCATTATATTCTTTGTAGTAGAGGTGACATGTTGTGTCCGCAAAACTAGTGTCAGTTGAAACAGTGCTTCCCAGTTGCCAAGTTATAATGGAAACTGGTACAGCAAGTTGGCATCTCTTAAATCTGAGAAAATCAACCTGTAGCTCACCAGGGCATTCTGGGATTTGTAGTGCTACAGCAGCCAGAGATCTATAAACTGCCTCCTTATGTATAAAACCTTGTTAAATTCAGAAAGTATATATATATATATCTCTGCAACATATTGTTTTTAGAATAAGTATAGTATTGTCCCCTTAAAAACAGGTATTTGTTAATAGTTGGTCCATAGTGGCATCGCAGTTCAGTAATAACTGATTAAAGAGTAACCATAATGCTGTTTGGATCTACAGTATATAACTAACAGTCTTCAGAGAATGATTATAAATTCCCTTTCTTTGTACATCGTTCTATTAAATTAGTTGAAGAGCCATGTACTGTAAGCTGGCCAACTGTAAAGGTTGGTGTTAGTGTTTCCAGAGCACAGACGGCATATTTCTGCCAGTATGTGTTTGACATTCATTCTCATTAATACTAATGACTATTCATGCCTGACCCCGAGATGGTGGACTCATGCTGGCATATAAAATTGAGAATATTGAGTACTATGTATGTATGTCTGTCAAACATTTTTCTCTAAGCATCCATAAGGGATACTTAGTACAATGGGGTTATAGACGGGGTCCAAAGGAGCCGGTGCACTTTAAATTTCTTCAACTGGGTGTGCTGGCTTCTCCCCCTATACCCCCTCCCACAGTCAGTCTAGAAAAAAGTGCCCTCAGGAGAAGATGCACATCTCTGCAGCTCCGGAGAGTTTTCTTCAGTTTCTTTTAAACTTTTATTATTTTCGGTATGCTGTTTGGGCAACAGGGGGCTCTTCCGGTTCAGGGTGCGGCTGACACGCAGGGGAGGCATATGGGAGCTTCCTGGGGGTCGGTCATAGCGGGTTGCTGGATGACTCATGCCATTCATTCCTGGGCTTCTCAGATGCAGAAGGGCCTCTCTGTGGATATGCCCCTGGTCACTACAGGGACTCTCCTGAATCACATTGAGGACGCTGCACGCGTCCTGTGTGACTTTCTCAAGGTTAATGTTAATGCTAGGACCACTGCTATGGCAGTGTCAGTGCGCAGGGCCTTGTGGTTGCGTCAGTGGATAGCAGACGCAGAATCCAAGCGCAGTGTAGAGTCTCTCCCCTTTTTGGGGGAATGGCTCTTTGGGGTAGAATTGGATACGTGGATTTCTAAAGTTACTACGGGGAAATCCACGTTTCTCCCCTCTGATGCCTTGATAGCTAGGTGTTCCTACCCGGGGACGTCTACCCAGTCCTTTCAGTCTAACAGGTTTATATCTAGGACCGGAGGTGCCTCCAATACGGCTAGAGGCACCAGAGGTAAGAACCAGAAAACCAGCGATCGCCAGTTCTCGGGAAAGCCCTGGTACAGCTTTCACTAAGGCCTCAGCATGACGGTGCTCACTCACCCCGAGGGGATCTCGAGGTGGGACTTCGGCTGCGTCACTTCAGCCGCATCTGGGAAAGTTCCTGCCAGGAGATACCTGGGTCAGGGACCTCATTTCCTAGGGCTACAAGCTGGAGTTTGACAGTGCTCCTCTCCAACAATTTTTCAAATCAAGCTTACCAGCTTTGGAGTATACGCGTGTTACGCTGCCACAGGCCATCCTAAAATTGGTCCAATCTCACGTCATTGTTCCAGTGCCGCTACAACAACAGGGAAAGGGTTACTACTCCAACCTGTTTGTGGTTCTGAAACCAGACGATTCGGTAAGGCCCATTTTGAATCTAAAATCCTTGAACCCTTACCTAAAGGTTTTCAAGTTCAAGATGGAATCCTTGCGAACAGTGATTGCGGACCTGGAAGAAAGGGAGTTCATGGTCTCCCTAGATATAAAAGATGCCTATCTCCATATCCCGATTTGGCCACCTCATCAGGCCTACCTGAGGTTTGCCCTAATGAACGATCACTACCAGTTCCAGGCACTACCTTTCGGCCTGTCCACGGCTCCGAGGATGTTCACAAAGGTGATGGCAGAAATGGTGTTCCAACTCCGGATCCAGGGGGTCGATGTTGTCCCCGACCTGGATGACCTTTTGATAAAAGCAAGATCCAGGGAGCTTTTATTGCTCCATATAGACCGCACTATCCAGCTTCTGTCACAGCATGGGTGGATCCTCAATTTGAAAAAAGGGGGTGTGCTCTCTCTACAATGGCGTTGGTCGCTCTTACGGTCACCTATGTATGTGGATAATACCCAGGTGTGAAAGTGTATATTGAAACACACTGGTATGGTATAAATAAAATAGAATTTAATACAATACTAACATGCAATGTCTAAAAACAAGCAATACATAAAAAAAAAAAGTGGACTGGGAACAGGCCACGAGGGGATTGTGATCCTACCGATGCAGGTGGAGGAGCCGCAGGTGTCAAATAAAGGCAGGGTACCCCGGGAAATACCCTGCTGGTGGCTCCTCTGATCGAATTCCTTTCCAGGCAATCAGGAAAACAGTCCGCCAAACGTCCAGGGGGTGGGCAGCGCCACAAGGTATACCCAACGCGTTTCGGGACAGCCTGGTCCCTTCTTCAAGGCAAGATACCTTTGTGGCTTGATGGGGATCCTTTTATTGTCTCTTAGCCAGTGAAAAACGGCCGAAAATGGCGGGAAAGGGTCACTTCCTGTCCAGACCGGAAGTGACGTTTGCGGTAGAGATGAGCGGATTCGGTTTTACTCGGTTTTACTCGGTTCTCAAAACCGAATCTTATTGGCTATCCAAAACACGTGACATCCGTGAGCCAATAAGATTCGGTTTTGAGAACCGAGTAAAACCGAGTAAAACCGAATCCGCTCATCTCTAGTTTGCGGTCCATTCAACGGATGTTTTGACCGGAAATGACATCAGAAATGCGTTCCACGGTGTCCATTTCTCTCTCCATGAGTGGGAAAAGTGGTGGACAATCGTTCTTGATGGTCATTAGACAGCATTTTGATTGTTTCCAATACAAATAAACAGAAATTATAACCGGAAGTAATATTCAAATATATATAAGTTTACCTCTCCTTCAAGCAAATAAAGGACATCATGGGACATATTTGAATATTACTTCCGGTTATAATTTCTGTTTATTTGTATTGGAAACAATCAAAATGCTGTCTAATGACCATCAAGAACGATTGTCCACCACTTTTCCCACTCATAGAAGCTGATATCTTCTCAGGAGAGAGCAATGGACACTGTGGAACGCATTTCTGACGTCATTTCCGGTCTAAACATCAGTTGAATGGACCGCAAACGTCACTTCCGGTCTGGACAGGAAGTGACCTTTTCTCACCATTTTTGGCCGTTTTTCACTGGCTAAGAGACATATAAAAGGATCCCCATCAAGCCACAAAGGTATCTTGCCTTGAAGAAGGGACCAGGCTGTCCCGAAACGCGTTGGCGATACCTTGTGACGCTGCCCACCCCCTGGACGTTTGGCGGACTGTTTTCCTGATTGCCTGGAAAGGAATTCGATCAGAGGAGCCACCAGCAGGGTATTTCCCGGGGTACCCTGCCTTTATTTGACACCTGCGGCTCCTCCACCTGCATCGGTAGGATCACATTCCCCCCATGGCCTGTTCCCAGTCCACTTGGTTTTTTTTTTATGTATTGCTTGTTTTTAGACATTGCATGTTAGTATTGTATTAAATTCTATTTTATTTATACCATACCAGTGTGTTTCAACATACACTTTCACACCTGGGTATTATCCACATACATAGGTGACCGTAAGAGAGACCAGCGCCATTGTAGAGAGAGCACACCCCCTTTTTTCATCTTGCACTTTTGTACTGAGCCCTTAGGGAGCTCTGGCACTCTCCACACGGCCAGCTGTCTCAGTCCTATACAGCGCAGACTTGCTACCCCCGCCCTCCAGTTTGCACGGATCCTTAATTTGCAGAAGTCTCACCTGGAACCAACTCAGAGGCTTATGTTCCTGGGAATGTTACTGGATTCTATGGCCCAAAAAGTGTTTCTCCAAGAGGACAAGGTGAGAACACTTTAGGAGATGGTCCGCATGGTTCTCCGGCCTACTCGGGTATCCATCCATCTGTGTCTACGGTTGTTGGGGAAAATGGTTATCTCATACGAGGCGATCCAGTATAAAAGGTTCCATGCCAGGACTTTCCAGTTGGATCTCCTGAGCAAGTAGTCCGGATCACATCTTCAGATGCACTGGATAATTCGGCTGTCGCCTCAGGCCAGAATTTCTCTCCTGTGGTGGCTGCAGTCTTCCAACCTACGGAAGGCTGGAGTTTTGGGATTCAGGATTGGATTCTCCTGGCGATGGATGCGAGGATGGGGAGCTGTCACCCAGGGGGGCTCAGTTCCAGGGCAGGTGGTCAGCCCACGAACCCCTCCTTCCAATCAACATTCTGGAACGGGCGATCTACAACGCTCAGCTTCAGGCCTCTTCTCTACTCAGGGATCAAGCGATCCAGGTATAGTCTGACAACGCCACTGCAGTGGCGTACACCAGTCGACAGGGAGGGACAAAAAGCAGGGCCTGCAGGCGAGAGGTGTCAAGGCGGAAAGAAATGCAAGAGCACTGTCCGCAATCTTCATTCCGAAGAGCTCCAGACTAGGCAGCAGTTCCTGCCGAAGGTTGTCTCTGCGTTCCACTTGAATCAACCTATTCTGGTTCCTTCAGGTTCTGGCACTTCTGCTACTCCGGAGGCAATGGATGCTGTGCGAGCCTTGAAGATCTATGTCAAGCGAACGGCTCGGATCAGAAATACTGATTCCTTGTTCGTGCTTTATGATGCGCAGAAAAAGGGTTCCCCTACTTCAAAGCAGTCCATTGCTCGTTGGCTAAGACTTACTACCCAACAGGCCTATGTGTCGGCAGCCTTACCTGTTCTTAAGTCTCTGAAAGCCCACTTTACAAGATCAGTGGGGTCTTCCTGGGCGGCTTCCCATGGAGTCTCGACCTTGCAACTATGCCGAGCTGCTACCTGGTCGGGAAAGAAAACTTTTGTAAAGTTCTACAAGTTTGATACCCTGGCCAAAAGAGGATACCCAGTTTGGGCAGGCGCTGCTGCAGAAGTCTCAGCACATTCCCACCTGTTCTGGAAGCTTTGGGACATCCCCATCATACTAAGTCTACCCAATATCCCTTACGGATGCTATAGAAAATAGGATTTTAATTACCTACCGATAAATCCTTTTCTCATGGTCCATAAGGGTTATTGGGCGCACGCCTCAGTGCGTTGACTTTTCTGCAGGTTCTCTTTCTATGGTTACCTGTTTAGCTGTTGCTGTTTGTTGTTGCCAGCTGTTGCTGGTTGTTGTTTGTTAGTGGTGTAGTGGTGTGTAAATTTCACCACTCGTTGTTATGTTCCTTCTCTCAAGTATGTCCTTTCTCCTTCGGGCACTCTTTTACCTATAACTGCCTGTGGTAGGGGGCATAGAGGGGAGAAGTCAGTACACCCAGTTAAAGAAATGTAAAGTGCACCGGCTCCTTTGGGTCCCGTCTATACCCCCATCGTAAGTCTCCCCAATATCCCTTATTGACTAAGAGAAAAGGATTTACCTGTAGGTAATTAAAACCCTATTATTATTTAAAATAGTATCAAAAATAACTGACCATTATTTTATTATCTTTGTTGTGAATATCTGGGAGAGGTCAGAGCTACCTACAGTCAGTAAATACATCTGAAGCCTCTTTGAGGGACACTTGGTCATCCCCATCTTACTGTATGACTTTATAATGGCCATGGTTCATCCTTTTGTGAGCTTTGTTATAAATATTGATTTGGGTTATGATCTACCATGGTTGTGTTTGTCTTTTAGGAAAGAATAGTAAAAAGCCTCCTAAGTCATATCTAATTCATGCTGGCCTGGAACCGCTGACTTTTACCAACATGTTCCCAAGCTGGGAGCACAGAGAAGATATCGCCCAGATCACAGAAAAGGTGAGTTCTGAACCGAAGCTTGCTGTTCTGTACTAGAGGAAGGGTACAATCCACAAGGTCGTGGAAATCTTATTCAGGAAGGTTCTGTGGAGACTAATGGCCCCCATACATCAATTGTCAGCCATGATCGGCGAATCCAGACAGGAAATGAAACATGTAAAAAATGTCTGACTTGCCGATTGAGACTGTTTTCTGTTGGAATCAAGATTTTTAACCATGTTTTATATTGGGGTGTAAGACACTTGAGATAGAAGGGTGCACAAAAGTTTTTTTACTTTTACATTTTAAATGGCAAGCAGGCATGGATGACCTGCACTTTTCCAGATGTTTTCAAATCCTGGCAGGTGTTGGTAGTCCAATTATCATTCATACTGTAAATTGTAGTTCAACAATACCTGTATATCTCCGTATTAGGTTGTTTGGAGCAGGAGATTTGTCTTTCACGTTACATTAAATGATATTGCAATCTGATTTATAATGACGTTTTCTTTCTTTATATAGGATGCTGAAGTCTCCAATCAGATAATCCTTGTAGAGGACGTTCTGGCCAAACTTTGTAAAAGGCTCTACCCCTTGTCAGAACTTCTAGCTCGCCCCCTGCCGGAGGGAGTAGACCCCTTAAAGCTTGAAATTTACTTGTCAGATAAAGATTTTGAGGTACGTGCATGATAAGACTTTAGACCTATTTCAGTTTGAAATGATTAACCATGAAACATACTGAATAAATCATTAGTTGAACTCTCTAGTACCAGTGTATATCTACTATTACCTGTATCTACAGGCTGGCCTTTCGAGGGACTTGTCATTAAATGGACAAAAACTATGTGTTTTAAAATAGGAAGTGATTGTACACGTATGCTATAAAATAGAATTCCTACCTAAAATAAACATAGGTACACGTTTATGCAAATCTAAATACTTCTTTATTGTCAGGTTCTGAATATTTTTAATTAAAAGCATATTTAAAGTGTCTTCTACTCTCCATAGAGCACATAATACGCATAACCATGCATGTGGAGATAGAAGTAAAAAGCTTGTGAGCGTTTGCGTATTAGAAAGAATCCTAATAATCATTTTTCAAGATACAGAGGTAGGAAAATCCTTGTGGACTTGGTCTATCCGAGTTGGCCTTCAGAAACTAGAAGATATCTTAGTGAAGTCATTTCTCAGGAATTGTACATTTTCAGGGCTTATGGTAGTAGCTGTGTTTTATGACAAAGTAACTGTTAAAAGCTTAAGAACTGCTCTTACACAAATTCCATATTCTATACAGATTGCATTATCAATGACCAGGGAGGAGTACGACACGCTGCCATCATGGAAACAAGTCAACGTCAAAAAAGCTAAAGGACTTTTCTGAGAGAGCAAGAACAAGACTAGACCTTCATGGATTGCTAGATCCTGCAGATCTCTTCCAGCTGCCTCACCACTAAGAAACACTACTGCATTTTGCACTCGTTGTGTTATTACATCTGTACACATTTCATGTACTGTTGTGTAAAGGACAGTGAAATGAAGGGCTTTGTTGAAACCCCACTGAAGTCTGGTCATCACGCTGCCTGTTGAATCATGTCCCGTTGTAAATGTACTAAAGAACTATTCTACAAATCAGTGTTTCTCTGAGGAATCTCGCTACTATCTACCATGCACTTATACAAAATGCAAACATATTCCTTTGCTGCAAACATAATCGTATTGAATAGGTTCTCTTTTGTAAATGTTTCTTTGTTTGTTCAATCCTATAGAATGTATTTATATAAACACTGTATTTAACTATGCAATATTATCACTGTGTAAGATTTGTGTGTTATTACACAAACCATTAAGTACCAATGTCAATTCTGTGCTACCAGTGGATACCCTAAGGATATCTATATACAGTATGCATTTGTGACCTAGTTTTAGGGATTTTTTTTTATTTTGTTCTTTCCTCCTTTACATTTGCTGTCGTGCCCCATCGACTGCATTGGTGATCAAATTATGTGTGGACTTGCTGCTTTCCACAGTGCCCTCCAGTGGTACAGTATTGGAAGTTTAAAGTTAGCTGTCCCAGTTTACGATCATTGTGTTCTAGAATGTCCGGTATCCTACATGGTTCTCCTATAGAAAACCACTGCTAGAGTCACTTCACGGTTTTTTTTGTTTGTTTGTTTTGTTTTCTTCCTTGGGCTTTAATTTCAGACTGAAGGGGTTCATATAACATTGTATAGTGCCTTGTTTTTTGTGTACAGTTTATATACAGGAAAAAATAGTCTGCATTTTGGAAGCAGTTATAAAAGCATCTGATATTTGTACTTTATAATAGAATACATCTCAGTTTCTAATACCTGATGTAAACTTTAAATGTGTATTTTGTGATATAAGAACCTGAATTAAAAACCAAAAAAAAAGCTTCACAGAATAGTCTGTTTGTCCTTTTATAGATAAATGATGGCTAGAAGCTGGTTGGCCAACTTCTCCACTTGATCTCTTCATTAGATTTAATACATCTCCTCCAAAGCACTATAATTGAGTCTTTTAATATGGAATAGGTGATACTGTTTAGTAATTCTTGGGTCTATGAACTAGGCCTTGAAGAGAGATAAAGTGGATGGAGATAACTACCAGCCAATCAGCTCCTAACTGCCACATTACAGGCTGGGTTTAAAAAATGACAGGAGTTTGTTTGGTTGGTACTTTCTCAGTTAACTTTATCTCTCCCAAAGCCTTAGTACATAAACCCCTCAGTGTGTTACATGGGAAATAATTGCAAAGTTTCACAGCACGAAAGTACATCTTTCTAGGGACTTTGTGCCTTGTATGCTTTTCCAGTGAAATGTAAGGATATTAGAAGTCTCTGTTGTGTGGCCGAGAATATATCATAAGGGAAAGGGCTTTTATGTAGGGCACATAACACAAAACATTTATGGTCCGCATATTTTAATTTTTCTGGATATGTTATTAATGAATAGATATACTTGATAAACAGATTAGTTTGTACATGTATTAATACCACTGTTTATTAGAATTCGATACTAACCCATTCAATGCTGAGGGCTTCCTCACCCCTGTGCTGAGGCTGTTTTTCAGTGTTTGTGCTTGTTACATTCCAACAACAATAATTATTTTTTTATTGCAGTACCCACACCAATTTATATCTTTTTCTGAAGATTTAGTATTTTCATGAAATGTCATTAGTATTTTTTCCTCATTCTTACACTTCAAATGAAATTGTAACGGCTATTGAGATTTTAAGAAAGTGAACCAATAGTAGATGTAATCACTTTTTTTTTCTTTAGAAATATCACAAAGATAATCTTTGGTCACGTTTCGGCATTAATTCTCCTTTCCAAATATTAAAAAGCAGATTTCTGTGAGCAGGTTGAAATCTTATCTCATTATGTTATTTTCTGTAGTGTAGGGGGTTAATGTCTGTGATCACACTCCATATCAGTCTGTAACTTCAAATGGAGTCAAACATTTGAGAGGGTCCCCCTGAGTGGGACTTGTCCTCCACAGTCTTGCTGTTTATGTGGAGGACAAGCCTCACTTGTTCTAATGTTCTTTTTCACCATTTTTTGTTTGTTTTTGTTTTAATAATTTACCTTAATTCGTGCAATCTGTCATAATTTTATAAGGTGTCATCAATGTTGTGTAGCTCTATACAAAGGGGACAGGGCAAACAGTAAATTGCATACAGAGAACTTAACATAAATGTGATGTCATAACTACAGTGGGTTTTCTTATAATTATGTTAACTGCAAAGGTGGCGAAGGGCCCTGCTCGCAAGACATTACAATCTAGAAGGGGTATAATAGACGTTAAAGGGAGAAGAGGGGCCAAGTAGGAAAGAACAGAGACTGGGGTGTTAGGAGGGGTTGGGAATGGAATCCCGACGTTCAGAATACCGATCCCGGCCGGTAGTGGGGCGAGCTCTAGAAAGCCCCTTGCGGGCTCGCTGCGCTTGCCACAGTTTCTATTCCCACTCTATGGGTGTCGTGGACACCCACTAGTAGGAATAGCCTTGGCGCAGCTGTCTGCATTCTCAGCGGTCAGGATCCCGGCGTCTGTATTCTGACCACCGGTGTCCCGACCGCCGGGATAGTAACTATCTTCCATTAGGAGGGGAGTGGTAGGTGAGAATGAAAAATAATTTTATTAGCATGTTGAAAGGCTGGAGGAATGGGGTGTGGGAGGTCGGAGTGAACGACCAAGGAGAATCCTGAAGATGAGAATGGGCAGTGGCTATTGGGGAGGAGGTATGGCAGCTGTCTCTGGCAGAGATAAGAGGACAGAGAATGTGTGGAATAAGGCTTTGCAGGTGAGGAGGAGTTTTAGGGGGACATGTACCAAGCAGTGATAAAAGCAGATACGTGAGCCAGTGGAGAAGTTACCCATGGCAACCAATCAGCTGCTCTGTGTACTTTGATAGCATGCAAATTATAAATGTTACGTCAATGCAGATTGGTTACCATGGGTAACTTCCCCTAATTTGATTCTTCATGGGACAGCGAGGCAGTGAAGTGACTGGCAGAGGAGTCAGCAGAGGAAAACTAGGCAAGGCAGCAGTTGTGGATAAACTAAAGAGGTGTACATTCATAAGGTCGGAGAACAGAAGTAGATTACAGTAATGTAGGTCAGAGATGAGGGTATAAAGTACAATTTCAGTAGATTCCAGGTTGAGAAAAGACTGATCTTCAAAATAATGCAGAAATAGAAATTCTACAGTATTACTGTTTGAACCCTACTGCTGGGGAGACTAGTCCATTGCCCTGTCACCCTTTCTGTGGGGAAGAAAAAAATACCTTTTTAGTCTCCAATGTCAGAGGATTCGTGTTCTAGAAGTGCTATTCTGTAAAATAAAAACAAATAATAAATACTGCTTTCCTGGACACTAAATACTTTTCATCTATTTGAATGTTTCATGTCACCTCTGTCCCTTCTCTCCTCTAATCTAAACATGTTCAGCTATTGAAGTCTTTCTTGATCTTAATAAAGACTGAGACACCACCATATTACTGACGTTTGTACAGTGGCGGAAGTACCACCAAAGAGGATGCAGCAGCTACAGGCCCTGGGGGTGAGAAAGGGCTTATAGCCACTGCACATCCATCAACTTCAGCATTTCTGCCATTACCTACACCAACAGTCATCTGAGAGCATTTTCAGTGATGGCCAAATAGTTTGGGCAAGCTCATGTGTATACTCAGAAATGCAGAGGATGGACCATAGAAGGATCCCATTCCTGGACAAACACCCCTGCCCGATTCAATGGGTAAATTAAAAAGAACTAAAGCTGCGCTGGTATGCGTGTTTTATTATTCCATAAAATAAATATGATATACACTTTTTTTTTTTCATTGTTCATATAACACTTAATGCATAAAAACAACTTTAGTAATACACAGTAAAATTCCCATCTAAGTATTTTCTCACCCACTGGTACTGTTCAAATAGTAGTATGAGTCCTGTAAAGGCCTGTTCCTTTTAATGCTCCAAGTCCTCAGAAAAGTTTACGAATACTTGTAACGAATTCCAATATAAAAGTGCTTGCCTTTTTGGTGAATAGTCCCTTTGCATGTACCGCCAGAGGGCGCTCTCCTGGGCAGGTGTAGGCTGGAGTCCTCGGATCAATCGCAGTTTGGGTTCTTATCGCCGTTTTGATGTTAGGCAAATTTCCGTTCGGTTGGAGTGCACTCCCTGTGGATCGGTGAGGAGCTGGTTCAGGCAGAAGGAATAGGCAGGTAACTAACGCGTTTCACTGCTCTAACTGGCAGCTTTTTCAAGGTATTGCTCACTTGCCCAGGTAGGTATATTTATACCCCTCTTATTTGGTTGCTCATTAGCATACTCCAATGGTAATTAAGACACGTATACATAAAATAATACAATTATTAGTAAGGAGGCAGACCCATTTCGAAAACCTTTTAAACAGTATATCTAAAAATTCAATTTTATTACCAAATACATTACTTTAAATACCTTAAACAGACTGTAAGTCTGGATGTTTCATCAGCTATTCCGGTCACGTGATCAAAATAAAAGACGTGACTGTGTCTTTGCTTATGTTTATTGGATATAATCTGGTCACTTGACATAGGGACTTATGTTTATTGGATATAGTCTGGTCACATGACATAGGAACCATCATCTCTGATATTTATTAGGCCAGGATCGATCACGTGATCGTGAGCTTGTGAATATAATGCATGTATACACACATTAGACAATATATTTTATTTTACTGCAGGACAATTCTTTAACTAAATATTAGGTGTAAATTTGCCGTCAGTCATGTGATCGGAGTTTCTTTAACGGAGCTCACAGTCCGTAACTTCTCTCCAAGATCTCCGGTCACGTGACTTGAAGGGGGTGTCACGTTTGTTCCCCTGCATTCGATCATGTGTTGGTCACCTGATCAGATTCCCCAACCAAAAAGAAAATAGCGGCACCAGGGATTATGGGAAATGTAGTTTACCGGAGTATATAATTTCATTTTAAAATAAGGAGACTCTTACTCAAAGCTACTTCTTATTGGGCAGAAATTATATACACAGTATAATATTCATCTACATTAGAACATGAATCTTTCTTAGAGACCTTTTAGATTTCCTTTTACCATCTAATCAAAATGTTTAAGGGAGCAGAGAATTATACGTATCATAATTCTAATGCTGTAAAAATATATATTATTCTAACATTTATTTATATGATCAAATTTGACACATCAATAATATATAATTCAAATAATATCCATGTAATCACATAATGTGATCTACCTATGAGGAAGTTGGTATCAATACTAGGAATTGTGGGAGCTGCTGTTTCCCAATAACAATCCTTTTATTCGACAGTTTCATCTTTGAATAGGAGAAAGTCATACTTCAAACCATGTCATATATTGGAACCCAAAGCATATTTATTAAATACCAAATTACAATATTTGATATTCAAAATTTATATTGATAGAGGTTTAGAGGGCTTTTTTAATTACCTCTTGTCACCTGATCCTATCATCCTATAGGTAGTGAATTATGGGTATTGTAGTTCCAATACTTGCATAAGGATCTAACATCAATAGAACATTTCTCAACAGTGTTCATTTCTATTTGTATTCAGAAATGGGTATTTTACAAATTCTTCTATACAAGAGTTCTCCTTTGTTCCTTCTCTTCCTTTCTAATTATATTTTATTTACTATTTGTTGTGTGTCATCTATTGTTGAGATCTTTGTACTCAAAGTTTATTTTTAGTTTCATTTTAGAACCTATTAAAATGCTTATCTTTTATTCCCATTTGTAATTTGTCATACTTATTCCTTACGTGCTATTGCAGTAGGATGGTATAAAACAGATAGTGTGTTTATATAACAGTATTGAGCTCCACTGCCTCATCGGGGTAGATGGAATTCATTTTGAACATCCAGTATACCTCCTGTTTGCACAGCTGCCTGTATCTGTCTCCCCCTCGTTTGGTAATTGGAACATGTTCTATACCAAAAATCTTCATACATTTTGGATCCCCACCGTGAACTTCTGTAAAATGAGACACTATAGGTGGGGAGTTTCTTGAGAATATTTCTACGATGCTCTAAATACCTTATGGCTTTTAAATATACACTAGTCACCTGACACTGGCTGATAAATTACTAAGGAACATCTGACACAGGTTATGGATAATTGAGTCTACATAGGGGTGCATGAAAAAGCTTGTGGCCACAGTTAACAAGAGTTAACCAAAGATTAACCCTGCAATATACAAACAGATATAAAACGACAGCACTCGCCACCCCAGAAGTGGGGTACATGACTGCACTTACCACTCATAGTGACGAGTGCTGTGGTTTTATATCTGTTTGTATATTGCAGGGTTAATCTTTGGTTTAACTCTTATTAACTGTGGCCACAAGCTTTTTCATGCACCACTATGTAGACTCAATTATCCTTAACCTGTGTCAGATGTTCCTTAGTAATTTATCAGCCAGTGTCAGGTGACTAGTTTACCTTTAAAAGCCATAAGGTATTTGTCAGGTGCACATTAAACCAAGTAGGCATATTTGCAGTTATATTATGTGTGAAACAGTTGCCAGGTTTTAAGACTCTGTGATAGTGTTGGACCTGCAAGAAGGTACCTTGACGATCATTTTGCAGGCTTCTGTGCATTGGCCAATTCATTAACTAAACCCCCATCATTTATTTATTTATGTGGTGAGGATAAGTGAGCTTGCTATGGTGAGTGCTGAATTTTCTGTTTGTATTTCTGTTTATATCTATATGTATATATATATATATAATATATATACACATACATAGATACATACATACATACATACATACATACATACATACATACATACATACATACATAAGTGATCGGGCACTCTGGCAGGCCCGAAGCTGCATAGTTATTTGCTCATGGTGCCCTCCTCATAGACTTGTAGCCCACAATGTATGCAACGGAGGGAGGCAGCACTCAGAGACTTTCTCAGTGAAGCAAAACAAAGTAATTTATTGCATCTACGTTTCGGGGCCGTAACCCCGTAGTCAGGATAACAAACGGAGTAAAATATACAGTTTAAATACCTTAAGTGCATACCGGACTCCCGCCATGGCGACAACCCGCTTGCTGAGAATACAATGGATATTCTAGTAACATTATCACCCTAAACTAATCTAACAGGCATATGCTAACCAGTCCATAAACTAACCATGCTGATATTCTCAGTAAGCGAGTTGTCGCCATGGTAACCCGCTATTTTTATAACTTTTTTCACAAATGTTTTTTATGACAATCATTTGATTATTATTGCACACTATGATAAGTGGCCTCAGCGTTATGTGGCTAATTGGTGGATATGATTCATATTAGTAATCATTGTTTCATATTGTGATATGTTTTGCTGTGTTGTTATATGTTGTCATGGTTACTCTTTTCCAGCCCCCTCACACTTGCTGGACGGACCGTGAGTTTGTCACTTCCGGAAGTGCCGGGCGTGACGTATCCGGAAGCCAGGCAGCGTGGTTGACAGCGGCGGGAGTCCGGTATGCACTTAAGGTATTTAAGCTGTATATTTTACACTGTTTGTTATCCTGACGACGGGGTTACGGCCCCGAAACGTAGATGCAATAAATTACTTTGTTTTGCTTCACTGAGAAAGTCTCTAAGTGCGGCCTCCCTCCGTTGCATACCTTGTGGGCTACAAGCCTATGAGGAGGGCACCATGAGCAAATAACTGTGCAGCTTCGGGCCTGCCAGAGTGCCGGATCACTTTGCTTTTGTATGTGAGTACTGGATCCATTTATGGAAAGCTGTACTTTGATCAAGGCACCTACATTGCCCGTTTCTACACTGCTCAAAAAAATAAAGGGAACACTAAAATAAAACATCCTAGATCTAAATGAATGAATGAAATATTCTTATTGAATACTTTGTTCTTTACATAGTTGAATGTGCTGACCACAAAATCACACAAAAATTATCGATGGAAATCAAATTTACTAACCCATGGAGGTCTGGATTTGGAGTCACACTCAAAAGTGGAAAAACACACCACAGGCTGATCCAACTTTGATGTAATGTCCTTAAAACAAGTCAATATGAGGCTCAGTAGTGTGTGTGTGGCCTCCACGTGCCTGTATGACCTCCCTACAACGCCTGGGCATGCTCCTGATGAGGTGGCGGATGGTCTCCTGAGGCATCTCCTCCCAGACCTGGACTAAAGCATCCACCAACTCCTGGACAGTCTGTGGTGCAACGTAGCGTTGGTGGATGGAGCGAGACATGATGTCTCAGATGTGCTCAATTAGATTCAGGTCTGGGGAACGGGCGGGCCAGTCCATAGCATCAATGCCTTCGTCTTGCAGGAACTGCTGACACACTCCAGCCACATGAGGTCTAGCATGGTCTTGCATTAGGAGGAACCCAGGACCAACCGCACCAGCATATGGTCTCACAAGGGGTCTGAGGATCTCATCTCGGTACCTAATGGCAGTCAGGCTACCTCTGGCGAGCACATGGAGGGCTGTGCGGCCCCCCAAAGAAATGCCACCCCACACCCATACTGACCCACTGCCAAACCGGTCATGCTGGAGGATGCTGAAGGCAGCAGAACGTTCTCCTTGGCGTCTCCAGACTCTGTCACGTCTGTCACATGTGCTCGTGAGAACCTGCTTTCATCTGTGAAGAGCACAGGGCGCCAGTGGCGAATTTGCCAAGTTGGTGTTCTCTGGCAAATGCTAAACATCCTGCACAGTGTTGGGCTGTAAGCACAACCCCCACCTGTGGACGTCAGGCCCTCATACCACCCTCATGGAGTCTGTTTCTGATCGTTTGAGTAGACACATGCACATTTGTGGCTTGCTGGAGGTCATTTTGCAGGGCTCTGGCAGTGCTTCTCCTGTTCCTCCTTGCACAAAGGCGGAGGTAGCGGTCCTGCTGCTGGGTTGTTGCCTTCCTACGGCCTCCTCCACGTCTCCTGATGTACTGGCCTGTCTCCTGGTAGCGCCTCCATGCTCTGGACACTACGCTGACAGACACAGCAAATCTTCTTGCCACAGCTCGCATTTGATGTGCCATCCTGGATGAGCTGCACTACCTGAGCCACTTGTGTGGGTTGTAGACTCCATCTCATGCTACCACTAGAGTGAAAGCACTGCCAGCTTGCAAAAGTGACCAAAACATCAGCCAGAAAGCATAGGAGCTGAGAAGTGGTCTGTGATCACCACCTGCAGAACAACTCCTTTATTGCTTGCTAATTGCCTATAATTCCCACCTGTTGTCTATTCCATTTGCACAACAGCATGTGAAATTGATTGTCAATCAGTATTGCTTCCTAAGTGGACAGTTTGATTTCACAGAAGTGTGATTGACTTGGAGTTACATTGTGTTGTTTAACTGTTCCCTTATTTTTTTGAGCAGTGTATATTGCATACGAAAGGACTTCCTTCCACAGGCTTCTGTGGTAAGCATTATTGCACAAGTATTTTCTGCACTTGTCACTTTAAAGCACGTATTAGCTGGTTACCATGTCACATAGCACTAAGGGAATGACGGACCAGGCTACGCTGTTTCTGCAGTGTGATAATTATGACACCCTCAGCTTCTCTGAAGCAGAACCTGAAAACATATTATACAAGCAACCTATGTTTGATGCAGAAACAGTTATGTCTAATGAGGATCGCTACAGGGATCTATTAAAACCACACAAGAGAGAGAGATTTACTTTATACCACGGCATGACATTATCGGATTATTTCCGTGCAAAACAGATACCACGTGGGTTTCATGTGCATAACATGCCCACAATTAGACGGTACAATATTACGTTCTGCAAAAAATGGGTATCTGTTTTAAATAAATGCTCGATGGACCTGATGTTACTCGTAACAGAAGAGTCCACACGAGAGCTTAATTCTACTAAAACGCAGATCACCACTTATAAGCAAGAGCATGGCATTGATCAAATCACTCCTCCTGACTGGCTCAGCAAACTAACGGCGGAAATTGAGTTTTACAAAAACAACTTGATTAAATTCAAGAAACAAAAATTGGTCCGTGTGCAGCAGTCTATGAACAGCATAGGATGTATGCGTGGTTGGGTAACAACGCGGACAAACGTAAGACAGCGCACATCCCTGCCAACAGACGGAGAACTTTACGGATCCATCCATCTAGCACTTTGGCTAATGATCAGGAGGATACATCTATGGAGTATGAGCGACAACAGCGGGATATCCCTTTAGGGGTGCATACACGAGCTATCGTAGCATACAGAGAAGTACCCCTATGCAAAGAGGTAGGCAGGCGAGGAGTAAGAGCAAATCCCAAGCCACCATGGGGGACCCACCGTTAATCTTCAATTTATCTTCAACACTATTGACGATGTTGGAGGACAAAGTCCTGAGTAAGGGCTTATCTTTCATTCCCACAAGTTCCATTAATGCTCTCCAATGGAAGATTGACACTTATAAACTTTCAAGGTCTTTAAAATTGAAAGAGGATTTTAGGACATCATCTCGATCTGAGACTACATCTATTCCTGTACAGGTTAGCAAATTGTCCAGGTCCTCGTTTGAGCCATTGTCACAAAATACTTCAATTAAGACCTTTCATAGATTACTTGAGTCGGTTGGGGAGGAATCATGTGTAAAATGGCACCCTAATCTGTCTAGGGATGAGTTTCAGGTATTAAAAATTTGGGTAAACGGGAAGACATCATTATACGCAGTGCTGATAAGGGGGGAGCCATAGTAATTATGGACACCTGCAAATATAGACAGGAATGTGTCCGGCTGCTTAGCGATCAAAGCACATATGCCCGTTTAAGTGCTGACCCACAGCAAAGTTTAAACAAGAGCTTGACGTATTGATGTTTAAAGCTGTTGCTGCGCATTTCATTATGGATGCGACCACTAAGATGCTATCCCATGATTGTCCTGTAACTCCTATATTTTACATTATCCCTAAATTGCACAAGGATCCGCTTAACCCCCCTGGCAGACCCATCATATCTGCCAGGGGTTCCCTGTGCGAACCCTTGGCATTATATTGTGATGCCTTTTTGCAGCCTTGCATTCAAAATACGTTTACGCATTTAAAGGATACCTCTTCTCTTCTGAGAATGTTAAAGGCCACGAGTGAAATTCCAGAAGGTGTCACCCTGGCCTCTATTGATGTCACCAGCCTTTACACCTGTATCCCTCATGGGGCAGGTGTGGAGGCTGTGAGACGTCTGATTACTAATAACCCTCTTTATACAGGACCAGATATGTTTTTTTCTTGAATTGAGTCCACCCTCTCACATAATTACTTTCTTTTTGATAAGGGTTTTTACATTCAGCGCACTGGTTGTGCAGTGGGGTCGGCGGTCGCTCCGTTGTTCGCCAACTCTTTTATGTGGGAGGTGGAACGTGAATTGTTTTTTCATGATGTCAACAGCTATGCCTATACCAAAGATATATAGACGACATACTAATTTTCTGGAAGTGGCAACATGAACAGTTAAAATCCATCATTGAGGTACATAATTATACCGATAGCCCCATTAAATTTTCTTTAGTTATGGATAGTGTCCAAGTCAATTTCTTTGTGTGTATTCGCCTGGAGGATAATCATATTACCACCAGGTTATATACAAAACCTACTGATCATAACAGTATCCTCAAATTTGACAGTTCACATCCTGAAGAAACTATGTTAGGCCTCCCGCATTCACAATTTCTGCGCATTTGTAGAATCACGAGTAAACAAGTGGAGAGAGATGAGCAACTTGCTATTATGCTAGAAAAATTCCTCCAAAGGGGATATCCCATAGAGGTACTTAATAATTCATCTCGCGATAAGGCCACCTAATGTACACGTGAGGAACTACTCGCCCAGAAGCCAATGAAGACATTTAAGGGTAGATTCCCTAGAGTAACACAATTTAACTTTTTTTTTTTTTTTTTTTTTGTTTATATAGACTTTTTCCCCGGATTTGACACAGAATCTGAACTTCACCAAAAGACTGTCAGCAGCTGTGCGGGACGCCGCAGGCTGCAGCACATACCTAATGAACTTAGAGACTAAGAGTTTTGTGACCAAACAACTCTTCTACTTATCAATTTTCCATATACCTAACCTTATATTAGCAACTAATAAAACTCATCATTTCTATTATTAACCAACTGTTTATGGACAGTTATTGAGAAACATACTATGATTTATCTGTGAAACCATACACCATATAAGAGTAATCACCATATCACGTATATTTGGTTATAAACAACCCAAGGGTACCCACAGACAACATTATCTTTACCTAGACAAACAAAACTAGTAGCTAGGACTGAGCGCTACACTACGATTTAAATATTTCTGCAATTGGTAGTCTGGTCGCCTACAAGTGTCAGCAGCTCGTCCACACACTAAGATCTCAGTGCGCAGAGAACCCAACAATAAGTACAATTTAACTCTAGTAGTTCCCTCCTTACAAAAAGGGCTAAACCACTATGGCCTATTGTTTCATCAGATAGGGATCTGGGTGAGGTACATAAGAGTAGACTTATGCCCAGCTATTCTAGGAATAAGAACATCCGCGATTATGTTGTACGAAAAGACATTTCTACTTTTAGCTCCCCTAGACCACATTTTTTGCAGCGTAAGAATGGCTGCTTTAGATGCAGCGGTTGTGTAACTTGCAGCTATATGATTCCAGGGGACAAATTTGTACACCCACATACGGGAAAAAAATATAGCATCAAGTACCCTGTGTCTTGTGATTCTCGATACGTTATTTACTTGCTCAATTGCCCATGCTGCCTTGCTTATATAGGAAAGACTGATTGTCCATTTAAGACGAGAATGGCACAACATAGATATGCGATCAGGGAGGCCATTAAATCGGGCACCAGTGAACAGCCGGTGGCCAGACATTTTGCACATGCCAAGCATGGCATGGCAACATTGAGATACCAGATTATAGATCAGGTCCCCTCCTCTTTACGCGGTGGGGATAGATCTAAAAAATTGTTGCAGTTAGAAACTAAGTGGATCCATTTGCTTGATACAATATACCCAAAAGGGTTGAATGAATCCCTGAACCTAAGATGTTTCCTGTAATTATTAATTTATCAGCATGGTTAGTTTATGGACTGGTTAGCATATGCCTGTTAGATTAGTTTAGGGTGATAATGTTACTAGAATATCCGTTGTATTCTCAGCAAGCAGGTTGTCGCCATGGTAACCCGCTATTTTTATAACTTTTTTCACAAATGTTTTTTATGACAATAATCATTTGATTATTATTGCACACTATGATAAGTGGCCTTGGCGTCATGTGGCTAATTGGTGGATATGATTCATATTAGTAATCATTGTTTCATATTGTGATATATGTTTTGCTGTGTTGTCATATGTTGTCATGGTTACTCTTTTCCAGCCCACTCACGCTTGCTGGACGGACAGTGAGTTTCCGTAAGCCGGGCAGCGCGGTTGGCGGCGGCGGTAGTCCGGTATGCACTTAAGGTATTTAAACTGTATATTTGACCCTGTTTGTTATCCTGACGACGGGGTTACGGCCCTGAAACACAGATACAATAAATGACTTTGTTTTGCTTCACTGAGAAAGTCTCTGAGTGCCGCCTCCCTCCGTTGCATATATATATATATATATATATATATATATATATATATATATACACACACACGTAAACCCCCCCATACCGCCAATAAGAGATGAAAAGGGCACTGGGTGGGTGGAACCTCTTCTTGGGGCAGCGGGGCATTCTTACAACCGTAATGGAAAAATGGCGCATGCGTCTCTCGTATATTACCTGTCTTGAACGTCATCGAAAGCGTTACGTGCGTCATCTGCTGATGGAGAGGGAATCAAGGAGACGACCTGAGGATAAGCAGCGGGGCAGAAAACACGTGCTGCCAGGCAGAAGGCATCGCTGGAAAAGAGGCAGGAGTTTCCACGTGGAGAAGAAACAAGACAACATAGTCCATATGGCGAGTGAGCTCTTTTTTTTACCGTCTTCCTTGATGTCCAGGTGACGCGCGTTGTAGAGGCAAGCAGACGGCAAGAGTCAAGTTGATGAGGCCCAGCAGTGGAGCCACGCAGATGTCCCCTCCTGTGCCTGCCAAGGTTGGGTGTATCTGGTAAGGCCCCATTTGGGCACAAGTGTTTCTTCTAGCACTCCAGGCTGTTGTACCTCTTGTTAGATGGGCAGTAAGCCCTATTATTTGACGTGGAGTTGGTATTAGTCCCAGTAGGGGACCCTAAAGCATCACCCATATTGAAAATTGGTCATTAAGTCGGGGGATGCCTATGACTATTGACCCGATTCGGGTGCAGAGAGGTCCGTGTCTCACCTTTTGTGCGATGAGCTTGTTCTGTTGTTCTGATGTTTCTGTTCCATAGAAAGTCCTCCAAACCACATACCGGGACCATTCACCAAAGCTTAGCAGCCTGCGGAAGAAAGAAATGCGGAGAGGTTATATGTGTGCTCAACTAAGGTAATTTAATTATTATTTCTATTCGTACCGTACACCTATCGCTAGCACACAAGATAAGTATAACGCAATCTACTTTAATGTCAGCTTTGTCTTACTTGCTCAATATTGCGCACGACCCAACAATTGAAACTGAAAAATAATCTGTTAATTGTTGCAGCATGCGATGCGATCTATTTATATACACTATATATACTTTGTCATGCGGCTCCGACTCTATGGAACTCACTGCCCCGCACAGTGCGAGAGGCCCCAACTATAGAATCCTTCAAAAGTAAACTCAAGACTTTCCTGTTTACTCAAGCATTTCCATAATGTCCCTTTTAGTATCTTCATGCTTCTGTATTTTATGAAAATGTACTTCATTATTTTCTGTACTATATTATGCTCATAGGTGTGCGCAGCTAATTTTATTAGGGGGTGCACTGCCGAAGGTGCGTGTCTAGAATCACCTTTTGGGTGTGTCTAGTACCGCCTTTTGGGCGTGTCTAGCAACGTCTTTTGGGCATCTCTAGCACCACTCACGAACATATCAAGCACTATTTTACATTCAGTAAAATCACATGGCTTAATCTAATTTCTCCCTAGTTCCTAATAAAGTAGATATAATACACCCCAGAGAAATTAAATGAAACCTAATGATGTGACCACTGGCCGGTACTGACTGTCCGCTACGGCATTACCCTGAGTCCTAGCTGCCGTTGCACCCTATCGCTGCTTACACTCCCCCAATCTATCCCTGACCCAGTGGCGGAACTAGAGAGTGGTGGGCCTAGGTGCATATACATTCCCCTCCCCCTACACACATCCCACCCCTTGCACCCCCCAGCATCTACACCTTGATTTTGAGTGGCCCATTCTGCAAAGTACAGGAGATTTAGGGGCCGAACTTTTCAGTTTTAATATAACACAAGTAATGTCCCCATGCCCCTTATTCACATAACACCATAGAGTATGAGTCATACATAAATGCATATTATGCCACACAGTATGAGCCACAATTCACATCACGCCACACAGTATGAGCCACAATTCACATTACGCCACACAGTATGAGACAAAATTCACATTTACGCCACACAGTATGACCCGAAATTTATATTACGCCACACAGTATGAGCCACATTCATGTTACGCCACACAGTATGAGCCAAAATTCACATTACGCCACACAGTATGAGACGAAATTCACATTACGCCACACAGTATGAGACGAAATTCACATTACGCCACACAGTATGAGCCGAAATTTAATTACACCACACAGTATGAGCCAAAATTTAATTACGCCACACAGTATGAGCCGAAATTCACATTACACCGCACAGTATGAGCCACATTCATATTACGCCACACAGTATGCTCCCAGCAGTGCCAGACACACACAAAACCCCCCTGGAACTACTGACTGCTTGTCTCAGGCTCAGCTTATATATTTATGTAACCCTTCTTCTCTTTTTGATTTATTTCCAGAGTGTACCCACATATCTATTTTTTGTGGGGGGAGGGGGAGTAACTTCACTTCTGGATGTAACATAATCAAGTAATTCCCCCTTCCCTGGCCCCCCTCTTTCCCCTCCAGCAGGAGCAGGCTCAGCTGCAAGCTGCAGCGCTGAGCGGTGACTTACAATGACAGTGTTTTGCAGAATGTGACCTCCAGCAGCAGCTCGATTCCTCCTGATTGAGAGCGTGGGTAGGAGAAGGCTCGGGCCGGCGTAAAGTGAGGGCGCGGTGTGAGTCACATGACGAGGCAGAGGCTGGACAAAGGATGTTTCAAAGTGACGCAAGTCCCCCCTGTGCGGCCGCCGGTATATACAGCTGTGACAGCCAGTGCATTCATCGGACCGGGCGGCAGGGCCAGCGGGAGATGCACAGTGACAGGAGAGAGCAGCAGGCGGCAGAGTCCTATCACACACCAGCGGGCCGCAACGATCATCACTGTGCTTGGCGTGCGGTGGGGGGGGGGGGGATGCCGGACATTAGGGGGTGCCTGTGCGCACCAGGCACCCCCCATGCGCACGCCTATGATTATGCTATGTATCTGTTAAGCGCCTTGAGTCCTATTGGAGAAAGAGCGCTATATAAATAAAATTATTATTTATATATATATATATATATATATATATATATATATACACACACAAAAAATCTAGAAAACCACAGCACTCGCCACCCCAGAAGCGGAGTGCAATATCTGCACTCACCACTCATAGGGTGGGGTGCATGCAGCCCATGGCCACCAACCCAAATATATACAAACAAAGTTCAGCACTCACCATAGCAAGCTCACTTATCCTCACAACATCAATAAATAAATGATGGGGGTTTAGTTAGTGAATTGGCCAATGCACGGAAGCCTGCATACCGCTCGCCAAGGTACCCCACCTTCATGCAGGTCCTACACTATCACAAAGTATATATATATATATATATATATATATATATACTGTAAATTGTAAAGCTTACACTAAGTGATCAGCCCGTTTGTCGGGACTTGCTATTGTATTGTATACTACGGTATGGTATCCATCAGCTGCTATTATTTTCAGCACTGTAGTTTTGATTAGTGGAGCAATCTCCACCCAGTGGTGAAACTGTGTATTGCGTTCTAATGATATTCTTGCGCCTTAGTGCACCTTACTATGCCATGCTATGCCAACCTGTGCTGATGTTATGCTGCGACTAAGATGTGTACATGGCAACACTACAGCAACAATGAACGTGGCTACATCTGTAAGTTCCATTGTCAGGAAGCCCTGCTATTCCTTTGCTAGTTACGTCCTTTTTGAAATAAGGAACTGAGTAACGTTGACATTTGCCATCCCAGGATCCCCTTAGTAACAGTGTGTCCATTCCTCCATTGACACGCTGTGGCACAGCAGACTTTAACCAGAGCTCCAATAATATTTGCTTGCGAAGATATTAGTTACCGTTACTAAGGAGAGCTAAAAAGTTAGTATTTAGTATTACTGAACATATTGCTATTATTCTTCCTATCATCATAGAATGCGATGCACAGTGGCTGATATTATTTCATGATTTCATTGATTTTGTTATTTTGTGATTCCAATTGTTCTTCATCCTGATTCCAATTCTTCATCTGTGATTCAAATTGCTCATCTTTTGCATATTGGATGATCTTTTGTGATGTGAACTGTAGTGAATTGCATATTCTTGTTTCTTCTTGCATGTCAAAGTCTTCTTTTTTGTGATTTACAACCAAAGCAATGTCTCTTAATCAACCAATTGTCCTAAATCCAGAGTTCATTGCAGATCAATAAAAATACTTCCTGTTGGAATTGCTGACTCACTTCTGATTCGTAGCAATCTATCCTACCTGTCTTAGCTCGGTACTAGGAGACAAGGTTTTGGGAACAACACTGCAAGGGAGGCCTGTCACATAGCCACCCAATACCTGTGATACCTTTCTCAACAACTTAGACATACCCTGCCAACCCTGGGGGGGAAGGGGGGCGGCATTATAAGTGTACACTCAATTCAGCATAACCACCCTAGTGAGTATAACTGTTTTAGTATTTCAGCCTGATTATTCCATTGCATATCTATGAGGATTAGTGTGGACATGTCATCTACACAGCTATTTTGTGCACAGACTATTATCTATGGCAGTTCAAACCATCAGTTCATTATTATCATCATTATTATTATTATTATTATTATTATTATTATCCTTTATTTATATGGTGTCACAAGGGTTCCGCAGCACTCACTTACAGAGTACATAAACAAATAATCAAAACAGGAAAACAGCGACTTACAGTTGAAAACAATATACTGTAGGACAAGTACAGGGTAAATTAACATAGCTACATCTGCAGATGACACTGAATTAAGTGTCAGGTGGCAGAAAACCACGGAATTTGGTGCAGTTGAAGATAATTAAAGTAAGAAAA
The DNA here is from genome assembly GCF_028390025.1 of Pseudophryne corroboree. NCBI lineage: Eukaryota > Metazoa > Chordata > Amphibia > Anura > Myobatrachidae > Pseudophryne > Pseudophryne corroboree. The sequence goes on from NC_086448.1 coordinate 209,413,639, forward strand.
AGATAAACACTCGAGGGAAGATGGCCCTACTCGTGAGAGACTACATTCTAAAGGGGAGGGGCAGACAGACTGGGGTGACACAGATGGGGTAGACAGAGAGCGGGGAACAGAGGGTTAGGAATGAGATTTGGCTGGGTTTGGTGAAGAAGTGGGTCTTGAGAGCCTGTTTGAAGTTTTGTAGAGAGGTGGAGAGTCTAAGGGGGAGAGGTAGGGAATTCCAGAGAAAGGGAGCAGCACATGAAAAATCTTGGAGGTAGGAGTGGGAGGAAGTAATCAGTAGGCAGGAGAGTTGGCATGCATTAGCAGAGCGAAGAGGACGGGTGGGAGTGTAAAGGGAGATAAGGTCAGAGATGTAAATGGAAGAGGAGTGGATGAGGGCTTTGTAGGCGAGTGAGAGAAGCTTGAAATGGATTATGGAAGGGAAGCCAGTGAAGGGCTCATAGAAGAGGGGAGATGGACGTAGTGCGTTTGGGAAGGAAGATGAGTCGGACTGCAGCACTGATGATAGATTGGAGTGGAGAGTGGCATTTGTCAGGGATGCCAGTCAAGAGGAGATTACAGTAGTCTAGGCTGGAGATGACTCGTGAGTGGATAAGGGTCTTAGGGGGAGATGAACTAAGCAGTGAAAACAGTGGAGAAGTGAGCCAGTGGAGAAGTTGCCCATAGCAAGCAATCAGCATTGACGTAACATTTATAATTTGCATACTATAAAATTATACAGAGCAGTTGATTGGTAAACCACTTCTCCACTTTTATCACTACTTAGTACATGTCCCCCTAATGGTGCCCATCAGGGCCGTAACTAGGTGTGTGCAGAAGGTGCATTGCCCACAGCGCATGTGCTCCGCTTATTGCCGCTCCGGCTGCTCCTCCGGCTCCCGCAACCCTTTGTGCTCTGCATTCAATGGCCGCAGCCCAGTGGCAGGAAAAGAATGCTTACCTGCCACAACTGGAGCGGCCAGCTTTCTCTTGCTGGCTCCCGGCCGCTAGCTGTCGCCGGGCTATACACAATTTCACTGCAAGCCCAGGAGCTGTCAGTGTCCGTAGTCACGCTGCGGCTCCACTGCTGGGTGAGACAAGTGTCGATTGGTGGATGGCGCTGGCCATCCACCAATCACAGTTTGCGGGAGTATCTAAACACTGATTGGTGGATGGCTGGTGCTATCCACCAATCAGGTTAAACTGGAGTGTAAGCGCACTTGCACAGTGAATGAGCCGCTGCCAGCCAGAGTGAGACTGTCTGTCACTGAAGGGGCCGCGACACTGCAGCACTGGAGGAGGGTGAGTAGAAGTAAATGGCTGCCCCAATGATCAGAGGTCTCTTTGTAAATGGCTCCTTTATTGTAGGGGGGTTTAAAGTGGTGACTGGGGAGTACAGCCTGCTCTGGGGTCACATTCCAGCAATAACATAGCTTCTGTCTATATATATGATTCTTCTTTTTTTTTAAATCATTATTTTTTTTTTCTTATGTTTTTTTTATTTGACTGATTTTTAATATATTTTGGTCTGTTTATCTAAATGCAATCTGTGGTCTTTAAAATAAAAAGGGAACGCTGTCTGCCATAACGTGTAAAAAGGGGACGCTGTCTGCCGTAATGTGTAAAAAGGGGACGCTGTCTGCCATAATTTGTAAAAAGGGGACGCTGTCTGCCATAATTTGTAAAAAGGGGACGCTGTCTGCCGTAATGTGTAAAAAAGGGGACATGTCTGCCGTAATGTATAAGGGGACGCTGCCTGCTGTAATGTGTAAAAAGGGGACGCTGCCTGCTGTAATGTGTAAAAAGGGGACGCTGTCTGCCGTAATGTGTAAAAAAGGGGATGCTGTCTGCCGTAATGTGTAAAAAGGGGACGCTGTCTGCCGTAATGTGTAAAAAGGGGAATGCTGTCTGCCGTAATGTATAAAAAGGGGGACGCTGTCTGCCGTTATGTGTAAAAAGGGGGACGCTGTCTGCCGTTATGTGTAAAAAGGGGGACGCTGTCTGCCGTTATGTGTAAAAAGAGGGACGCTGCCTGCTGAAATGTGTAAAAAGGGTACGCTGTCTGCCGTAACCTATCCGTTTGATAGATAGACAGTGTCTAGTTAGACAGTCAATAGATAGACACCATATATTAGACAGACATTAGGTCGACAGGGTCAAAAGGTCGACATGGTCAAAAGGTCGACATGGTCAAAAGGTCGACATAAAAAAAGATAGACACATGTTTTTTTTTAAATGTAACGTGTTTGGATTATTTCATACTTTATCCATGTCGGCATAGAGTTGGTTATAAACCTTGTGGCGAGCGCAGCGAGCCACCGTGCCCGAAGCGTGGCGAGCAAAGCGAGCTCTGCGAGGGTATGCCTTTCTACAATTGGGGGTCCCAGATGACAAAAGTATCCACACAAACCACAAAAATGCAAAAAACATGGTGTCTACCTTTTTCATGTCGACCTTTTGACCTGTCGACCTTTTGACTTGTCGACCTTTTCCATGTCGACCTCTTGACCCTGTCGACCTAATGTCCATCTAACATATGGTGTCTATCTATTGACTGTCTAACTAGACACTATCTATCTTTCATACTGGAACCCTGCCGTAATGTGTAAAAAAGGGGACGCTGTCTGCCGTAATGTGTAAAAAGGAGGCGCTGCCCGCTGTAATGTGTAAAAAAGGGGACGCTGTCTGCCGTAATGCGTAAAAAGGGGGGCGCTGTCTGTCGTAATGTGTAAAAAGGGGGACGCTGTCTGCCGTAATGTGTAAATAAAAAAAGGACTCTGTCTGCCGTAATGTGTAAAAAGGGGGACGCTGTCTGCCGTAATGTGTAAAAAGGGAGACTGGCTGCTGTAATGTGTAAAAGGGGCTCTACCTGGTGTAGTGGCGCTACTGTGCAGCGTAATTTGAATAATGGTGACTACTGTGCACCGTAGTATGAATTGGTATTATTTTGTGGCCATGCCCCTTCCCCATGAAGCCACGCCCCTATATATTTTTCACACGCCTGCGGCACGCACTGCCCCTATCTTGAATGTGGGGGCGCCAATGCCATTTCTTGCACACAGCGCTAAAATGCCTAGTAATGGCACTGGTGCCCATACACTTGTGCTATGCCCCGCAACGCAACATCGCGGGGCATCGCACCGGCAGTTCAGGTGCGATGAAATCGCACCTGAACTGCCAAAGTGATTACCATGCGATAGATCGCATGGTAATCACGTGATGGACACGTCACCGCCGAGTGGGAGCGGCCTCCCGGCGGGTGCCCATCGCGCATCACAGTACGATATATCTCACGTGTTTTTAAAACACATGCGATCGCACTGCGATTCGATAAATATTAAGTGCAGCACATACTATCTTGAGACGTGAGATTTGACCGGCGTGCCCGCGCATCGCGTCGCAAGGTACCTAAAATGTGCATACAATCCTTCGATTTCTTTCACAGATGCTGTTGAAATCGAAGGTTAGCACCAGTTATCTCACAAGTGTATGGGCTACATAAGAAGCATCAGGGTCAGAAAGGGTCTGATTCTGGAAATACTGTATGTTTGAGATGAAAACGGCAGGTTTGTGAGAGGTGCTGAAATTAGGGATTAGTATCACATACAGTATGGTATATGTCACACTTTATGAATATTGATCTGACATTAGTTCCTAGCAAACTAATAGGCTCTATACACTGCTCAAAAAAAATAAAGGGAACACTTAAACAACACAATGTAACTCCAAGTCAATCACACTTCTGTGAAATCAAACTGTCCACTTAGGAAGCAACACTGATTGACAATCAATTTCACATGCTGTTGTGCAAATGGAATAGACAACAGGTGGGAATTATAGGCAATTAGCAAGATACCCCCAATAAAGGAGTTGTTCTGCAGGTGGTGACCACAGACCACTTCTCAGCTCCTATGCTTTCTGGCTGATGTTTTGGTCACTTTTGAAAGCTGGCGGTGCTTTCACTCTAGTGGAAGCATGAGACTGAGTCTACAACCCACACAAGTGGCTCAGGTAGTGCAGCTCATCCAGGATGGCACATCAATGCGAGCTGTGGCAAGAAGGTTTGCTGTGTCTGTCAGCGTAGTGTCCAGAGCATGGAGGCGCTACCAGGAGACAGGCCAGTACATCAGGAGACGTGGAGAAGGCCATAGGAGGGCAACAACCCAGCAGCAGGACCGCTACCTTCGCCTTTGTGCAAGGAGGAACAGGAGGAGCACTGCCAGAGCCCTGCAAAATGACCTCCAGCAAGCCACAAATGTGCATGTGTCTACTCAAACGAACAGAAACAGACTCCATGAGGGTGGTATGAGGGCCCAACGTCCACAGGTGGGGGTTGTGCTTACAGCCCAACACCGTGTAGGACGTTTGCCATTTGCCAGAGAACACCAAGATTGGCAAATTCGCCACTGGCGCCCTGTGCTCTTCACAGATGAAAGCAGGTTCTCACTGAGCACATGTGACAGAGTCTGGAGACGCTAAGGAGAACGTTCTGCTGCCTGCAACATCCTCCAGCATGACCGGTTTGGCAGTGGGTCAGTAATGGTGTGGGGTGGCATTTCTTTGGGGGGCCGCACAGCCCTCCATGTGCTCGCCAGAGGTAGCCTAACTGCATTAGGTACCGAGATGAGATCCTCAGACCCCTTGTTAGACCATATGCTGGTGCGGTTGGCCCTGGGTTTCTCCTAATGCAAGACAATGCTAGACCTCATGTGGCTGGAGTGTGTCAGCAGTTCCTGCAAGACGAAGGCATTGATGCTATGGACTGGCCCGCCCGTTCCCCAGACCTGAATCCAATTGAGCACATCAGGGACATCATGTCTCGCTCCATCCACCAACGCCACGTTGCACCACAGACTGTCCAGGAGTTGGCGGATGCTTTAGTCCAGGTCTGGGAGGAGATCCCTCAGGAGACCATCCGCCACCTCATCAGGAGCATGCCCAGGCATTGTAGGGAGGTCATACAGGCACGCGGAGGCCACACACACTACTGAGCCTCATTTTGACTTGTTTTAAGGACATTACATCAAAGTTGTATCTGCCTGTAGTGTGTTTTCACTTTAATTTTAAGTGTGACTCCAAATCCAGACCTCCATGGGTTAATAAATTTGATTTCCATTGATAATTTTTGTGTGATTTTGTTGTCAGCACATTCAACCATGTAAAGAACAAAGTATTTAATAAGAATATTTCTTTCATTAGATCTAGGATGTGTTATTTTAGTGTTCCCTTTATTTTTTTGAGCAGTGTATATTATTACAGTCCAGGAAAGGAAGTCCATTTTAATAATTGTGAATGTAACGTTTAAAGTCTAACTTTTGAGACAATTTGTGAGAAAGATTTGCGCCATTTAATAAGTGAATTTTTACTTTTAGTCCTTATTTGAAGCCTGAGACATAAAGAAATTTCTATTCATTTACTATTTATTTACATTCCATGCAATTCTTTTGCATTAAGCAAAGGGACATTAAATTCAGTCCATTTGGATGTGAATGTCCACCGTAACTGATTATGGGGTCTATTTACTAAGCTTTAGATGGAGATAAAATGCACAGAGATAAGGTACCAGCTAACCAGCTCCTAACTGTCATTTTTCAAACCCAGCCTGTAACAAGGTAGTTAGGAGCTGATTGGCTGGTGCTTAATCTCCATCTTCTTTATCTCAGTTGAAGGCTTAGTAAATAGACCCCTGTGTTTCCACAGTACATAAAACATGATAGGGTGGTGAAAGCCTCAGTGCTTGATGGTGAAGACTTCTAATAAAATGTTCCACCATTAATGGACTTGGAGTTTGACGAGAAGGAGCTTCACTGAAGCAAATATCCATCCAGGTTATAGGTCAATGCCATCTGGCACTAGATATTTCACATCCAGACAATTCTGGCAGGATTAGCACAGGAGCAGCAAGTGTGAGGCAAAGTTAACTTCCCCCCATTCAAATGTATTTGTATTCTTGACTTTTTTTAAATTGATTTTAACATACTAGTCAACCGCTGCTTGAAATGGAGCACAACAAAAGTGTGCACTTTCCACTCAGAACTTTTTCTATGGGTCAAATCACGACTTTATTCCTCAACAACCTGACCACTGATCATATGTCTGCAATCTTAGGACCTCATTCAGCAAGGAATGCAGTTTCTGCTAAAAAGCAGTTGATGCGATCAAATAGTTGGCACCCAGAAATAGAGAAAAAAATGCCCATTGCAGAAATTGAAAATGCATCGCAATATGCGGGCTGATCGCAAAACCATACACAGAGATTTTTCCTATCTGTGCCAGGCAAGGTCATCCACAATTCTTGTGACACAAGAGGCTGGTAGTGGTCATCGCTGATGTCAGAGGCCCTCCTTATAAACGCCTGGTCACGCCTGCATTTTTTCAGACACACCTAGAAAATGGCAGGTTTCCACCCAGAAACGCCGGCTTCCTGTAAGCCAAACAGCGGCTGCATTGCGATCACGATCTGTACGCAATTTCTGTTACTATTTTTGCTCACGCATGCACAATGCAAACGCTGCGCATGTGCCCTGTTTACACATCTACATCACACACCCTTTTCGAATGACACCTAAACCATCAAAATCGGTGTCGACATTTAGGAGTAGTTGCTCTCACATAAAAATTGCTCAGCTGATTAAATATATAGATCTAACCAAATGGTTCCAGATTTTCAGGGGCACCATGGTTTTGTGGTGCAGGACCAAATCAAATTATTTAAGGTGCATGTGATAGGCTAAACTAGAGCCAGAGGCTGCTAATAATAAAATATTATTTTTTGGAACTGGAAGCACAGCCCTGTCCACCGCCACATAACTGACCCTAAGGATGACAGAAAAGCACAATTTACTAAATTTAATAATTGTTTCTGAATTTCTCAATAAGAAACTTTCGCCCTAACGGTGCCATGAAAAGAATGCTGATACTCTAGGACACCGTTATTCAAAAAAGTTTGGTAACCACTACTTTAACCTGAATTTTGGTAGACCCAATACAGATTTCCTTTTCACCAGTAGATGGCGTCTCAGGCTTGTTCAGAAAAGTATACTGCACAATAAAGTTATTTTAGATTTTTATGTTACTTCACTGCGCTGCAACATAATGGCGCATAGGTAAAGAGATATGTATAATTTATGTAGTAAAAGTAAGGACACAGTCATGTTTAACTGGGCAGAACAAACATTTATTATAAAGCACTGGCTGCACATTATTGTTTAATGCAGTGGTTCCCAAGCTTAGTGCCTCTGGGCACTTGCAGGGGCGCTCTGGTTTGGTGGTCCTGGACAACCAAATTACTGTATTTATGGTCAATGTAATAGGCAAAACCAGTTTCTAATCATCAGTGCCGTTTCTTGCGGCGGGCGAGCCGTGCAACCGCACGGGGCGCCCGCCGCGGCACTTCCTAAGCACTTTCAAACCCCCCTCCCCTCTCCTCCCTAGTGCCCAGCTCGGGGGGCGGGGTTTTTCACGACGCAATCGCGTCATTCCGCGAAACCCCGCCATTCGAGCTGGGCACTCGGGAGGAGGGAGAAGGGGGAGCCAAGCCGGCCAGCGCTGCGCAGACGAGGGAGAGGCGGCTGAAGAGCGGGAAGAACCGCTTCAAATGTAAGTCAGCCCCTCTCCCTCTCTCTCCCTCCCTCCCACCACCACCTGCCGTACTGTGTAAAATGGGGACACCTGTCTGCCGTAATGTGTAAAATGGGGACACTTGCCTGCCGGAATGTGTAAAATGGGGGCACGTGCCTGCCGCAATGTGTAAAATGGGGACACTTGCCTACCGTGCTGTGTAAAATGGGGACACTTGCCTGCTGTAATGTGTAAAATGAGGGCTTTTTTTTTCTTCTATTCTGTGGTGGCCGTGATGATGAGATCAGATGAGGCCACGCCCATCTTAACAAAGCCACGCCCATTTTGACGAGGCCACGCCCCTTTACCGGGAGCATACTTTTCCCTCTTTATGTCTATGGGGGGGGGGGGGGGCACCTTTTTTCTTATGTGAATGGGGTGGGGGTGGGGGCACATTTTTAAATCTCGCACTGGGAGCCAAATTGGCTATAAACGGCCCTGCTAATCATAAACCTTGTGGACAAACAGAAACAAATCCTGTCACTCACCACATAACTAAACTGCAAGATGATATATACTGTAAACACATTTTACTTAATTTAATATTTTTTCCCTGAATTTCGTAATTAGAAACTTTTGGACTAGGGGTGCTATAAAAAAAACATTCTGACACTCTAGGGCGCAGTGATTCAAAAAAGTTTGTGTATTTTCTGAGTAAATACTTACCACTGTGGAGATGTTGGTTGTCAGGGTCGTATAGTAGTGAGGGCTTCGCCACCTCACCCCTGCTCTTTCAGGAGTCAACACAAGGAAATAACTTCTGAGCAAGGATGGACTGGCCGTCTGGCACTTCTGACAAATGCCAGAAGGGCCAATCCGACCGCACAGCACACAAGATAATGATGCTGCACTATATACCCAAGTACTGGCATGTGTAAGCTTACCAGTCCCCACCCAGCTCCCTGGCAGTCGTAGGGTAGAGGACACCAGTAGGCACCAGCAACTGGCTGGAGGGTCTGGGCATGGCCTGTGTGGGGTGTGGGAAAAGTGAGAACAGGGCCCCTCCCCTCTGCTGGAACGCAGTATATATAAAGCAGTTGAGACGATAATCTTCCTCCTCCTCATCCACATCATATGCAGCCCCAGCACCTACCCCTCCTCCTCCCGGTCACTGCAGTGCTCACCCCACAAAGGGTGTCACCCCTTCCTGCCGGACTGATTCATCTTCTCCCCTGCCGGTAAGTGGCCACACATGTCCGCAGTGCCGCCGCTCTGAGCGCTGCGGGGCCGTCTGGTGGTTCCTGCATTGTTTTCAGTTTACTGCTGCTACTTCCGAGTCCTGGGATGACAAGTAACCTGGGGTTGCAGCATAGTATATGGAGGAGGGTGTGCAGAGTATGCAGTATATGGCAGAAGCAGTGTAAGGAGGAGGGAGGTGCCCTGTATAGGGGGTCACTATATGGAGGGGTATGGTGGTGCAGTGTGTATATGGGGGCAGTATATGGTGGGGGCTGCAGAATATGAGAGGATGGGAGTGCAGTGTATATAGGAGCAGTATATGGTGGGGGGTGCAGTGACAAACACAGGATTTCTGGAGTGGGGTTTCCAAATGCAATCCACAATCTCTCACTCTGTGGAACAAGTGTGGGAGTCTGGGAGAGCGTTAGAAAAACCTAATAACAACCCTAGGCATTAATGTACACATTGGTCTTTTTATACACTGGATACTGTATGGAATACAGTATTAAAATGTAGCACTATAGATGGTCTATAGTATGGACTCTATCAAACATATTTAAATAATTAATGCACAAACATAATAGAACCAGCACTGCACTTTCTAAGCACACATTCTCCCACCTCATGGTAAGGCTCCTATTTCTTGTTACTGGCGGCTACTCTCTGGTGCAGTACACTGATTGTGGACTCACTCACAGCAAACTTGGTAGAACAAGCTGCTTCCATTAGGCATGTGCAGCAGCTCTTCTCTGTCCCTTAAACTGCATGTTGTGGCGGCAGCTCTAGTAATCATATTATATAACATTGCTATTGTCATAATTTGAGCTCACTGGCCAAGAGGAGGGGGGTTTCCGGGCAACCGGAAAACTCCCTGCGTTTGCCTATGAGGTGCAGTGTACATAGGGGTGTGTATGTGTGTCCCAAACAGAGCTCCGTCAGGCTTTCTCCAGTAGCCGGCAGCACCACAGAGGTGAGGAGCAACATTAGCCTTTTATATACTGTATATAGGATTATTTATCTGAATTTATACATATATTAGCAAATTATATGGTATAAGTCATAGGATAGCATTGCTGGTTTTGATTGCAATCAGGGACCTATCTGTGTACAGTTTGTATGTTCTCGATGCGTTTGCATGGGTTTTCTCTGAGTGCTCCGGTTTTCTCCCACTGTCCAAAAACATACTGATAGGCTAATAGTTTATTGACAAAAATGAATTCTATTGTATGTTTGTGTGAGTGTGCATTCACGTGCTTGTGCTCGTCTGTGTTTGTGATGTTGGGAATATAGGGCCTGATTCAGGTGTGTAAGCAAAGCAAAAAAGTGCTTAACTGGACAAAACCATGTTGCACTGCAGGTGGGGCAGGTGTAACATGTGCAGAGAGAGTTAGATTTGGGTGTGGTGTGTTCAAGCTGAAATCTAAATTGCAGTTTAACAGTAAAGCTGTCTAACATTTGTAGGCTACATGCAAAAGCAGTCCGTTTTTACCCTCCACAGACACAACATAACCCACCCAAATCTAACTCTCTCTGCACTGGTTACATCTGCCCCACCTGCAGTGCAACATGGTTTTGCACAGTTGTGTGTTTTTTTTGCTTTGCTTACAAATCTGAATCAGGTCCACAGACTGTAATTTGCATTGCAGTTGCGACTGATGCAAATGATTAAATATTCTCTGTATATACAGAGGTGTATAACGCCTCTGTATGGAGGTGTTATATAAATAAACAATACACAGTATAATTACAACCCTTTTGATGAACTGCACTGCTTTCCCAGTGGTAACTTTCTTAATATATTGCTAATAATTAAATTTTGATGATCCTGTATTGCTTATTTCCTTGTGGAAGAAGGACCATTGGAAAACTAAAAATAAACAATTCAATCAAATATATCCTTGTGCCATTAAGAAATGATGTGATTGAACAAATATAAATGGTGATATACAGTACACCTACTTGAGAATGACCCTGAGCAGTGAATGAACATACTATATGACATGCCTGGTACATGTTTCGCATTTTGTAGGAAAGCAAATCACCTTACTAATTGTTTTCCAAAGTGCTAGGAACCCTCTGGGTGTTCGTTAAACCACAAGTTACAGAATTGTAGAAGTAAATTCAGAATTATATTTGTGTGGAAGGTGCAGATAAACTTGACATGCACGCAAACACCTGATAAGGCAGATATACTGTACTTAGCACAGCATATCACCAGGGGCATAAACAGGTGCAAGCAGGGCCGGACTGGCACCTGGCAAATGCCAGAAGGGTCGATGGCCTTTTGGGTTGTCAGACCGCCCGGCACCCGGAGAAATGGGCTGGCCGAGTAGCACCACCTCCCAGCGCTCAGCCACCCTGCATACAGAGAGGCAAGGTGTTCCGTGGGCCAGGCCCCCGCGGCTCCTGGCATGCCCCCTTGAGACTTGGCCATGCTCCCTTGTAGAGCATGCACGCATACAGCATTAACCAGGCTGATTTACACCACCAGTCCATCCATAGATGCGGGTATCCAGGAATCTTGGCAAGCAAAACATAAGTCCAAACAAAAGTTCCATGTCTTGGCAAATCCAGAAAACATGAATGAGTAATATTAACAGGAGCAGGAATCCAGAAAACATGAACATCAATGACTAAGCCGTGAGTGCTGAGCTCAAGCAGACTTAGGGGCCAGTTATCAAACAATATTTGCGGCTATATCCCCGAAAATACCCGTTTTGGGGGTTAGCCGCAAATATTAAGTGTCCTCTGTACGTATGAAGGAGGGACCACAGCAGATATCTCTGATACCTGCTGCGATCCCTCCATTACTGCCCACAGCCGCATCCCCCATAGGTTCCTATGGGGGAAGCAATGCTACCCCATTTACCAAAATCCGAAATATGAAGCATTACCGATATTGGCCACTGCAGCTATGGCAATCTTGTAGCCTATGGGCTACAGATCGGGGATATAGTTCTGGCAGGGTTCATCAGGAACCCTCCACCATAAATGGTACCGTGCTTGGTGGTTAGGCTGACCGTGCATGCGCAGAAGCCCCGACACACCGCCCTCAGCATATCGCAGGGACGGACTCCTTTCAGAGCTCCTGTCCCTGACTGTGCCGAGTGATACATTCACCCGATATGATCGCATCCAGATCGCATTGCAAGTGCAATCATTGATAAATGGACCCCTTAATATGCAGGAGTCAGGTGTAGTCCATGTTGGTAGTTGAGTCACTAATACTTGGGTGCAGAACACAGTTCAGAGAGCAGCACCTCTGGTAAGGAGTGGACCAGTACTGTAGCTCACATAATAGGAACCCTGGTGACCCCTGGTGGCGGGGAAACATATTCCTGGAAATCAAAGCAAAAAAGACAGAGTTCTAACCCAAAGATACATGTATTACAATTACATTATTCAAACACCACCCTAACTCTGGACTAAAAGGTCCGCTGAAATATTCAGTATGGGATTTGTCACTCAGTAAACATGTTCACATCAGCTTACTGTACAAGCATGTTCATTTTTTTTAAAACAACTTTTTAGTCTTTGCATATGCCAAAACAAAATGTACTTTCTATATTGAAACAAATACTTACTTCGCTTATTACTCTTATATGTATATGTATGCATGCTTAACAATATATGCAGTGTTTTACACAAATAATTTCAAAAGTATAATAATTCCCAAAAATACAGGTAGATGTGTTCTCCTTTCCCAGTGAGCTTACAGTCTATTCAATAGCTTATTTTGCTTTATACTGTTTGTCTTGCCCGGATAATAGTTTCTGACATTTTATCTTGGATGTCCTCTCACCACCTGAAGTTCAGTTGTTCAAGAACTGAGCTAAAAATGTAATACTTTAAGCAACATACCTGATATCTGTTGCAGAATATGCCTCTGCATCAGCATGCAGTGAATATTTGGGGAAAAAAACATTACTGTGATCAGTACAGGTAAATTTCATAACATGGAGGATTGACAGGAAGGTAGAATAAAAGAGTATACTGTACGTGCACAAAACACCACAGACTATATAGTACAGCGCCACCTACTGTCCCACCAGTATAGCTTCCAAAGCTATACTCTGCCCATAACTGTTGCCATACTCCAACACCCTTTTTCAGCAGCTGAGGTGTCATCCATCAGACTCATTTTTCTTAATGATTTGGGATGTCTTTCTCAAGCCACAGTAGAAGCTTTGTACTGATCATACTTAAAGTTTGTGTTATATTTCTTTAAATGTGTATTTGCTGGCTTTTTCTTTCTGCTTGCAGCTCAGTGAGTATCCTGTTGTCATGAATGGACTGCACTGTATTTCCTTTTCAGTCACTTATGTATTACATTTATGTATTTCATGTACAATAATGGCATAACTTTATATGAGAGATGTACTGGTAGTTAACCCTTGTTTTCTCTTGTGGCATGTCTTACTTCGTCCTCTTCTTCTGTGTGCTCTCACCCATGATGCCTGACCATACCATGTACTGAATTGTTTCTCACACAATGTATTGGCAGTGTTGGCATTCCCCATCCATACCTAAGCCAAGAAAGGGCATCACATCACACCTTTGCTGATAGTCACATTGTCTATCTTTGAGTTTATGATTCTCTATCATTAGGAACTTTCATATTCAACAAAAAACTTTCACTGCACTGATTGCAGCTTGCTGTATTTTCTTCATTGTTATAAGCAAATGCTGTGCATTGTGACACACTGATAAGTTTTATAATAGGTCTCTCCCATGCCAAACTTCATATGGTGTTTTCTCCAGAATATGTTTGTATACAGTACATCTTATGTCATGATGAGGTCAGACAAGGTTCTTTCATCCTTTCTCTTTAGAAAGTGAGTGGATTTTGTTGAACTCTTGAACATGAATCAATCGCACTCCCTACCGCTAGATGGGGGTCATTCCTAGTTGATCGCTCACTAGCAGTTTTTAGCAGCCGTCCAAAGGCATTGTCGCCGCCCACTGGGGAGTGTATTTTCGTTTTGCAGACGTGCAAACGCTTGTGCAGCAGAGCGCCTGCAAAATCGTTTTGTGCAAAACAAGACCAGCCCTGTAGTTACTCTTCATGTGCGTTGATTCTAACGACGGTGGAACGGCTTTTGACGTCACACACCCACCCAGCGTTTGCCCAGACACGCCAGCGTTTTCCACGACACGCCTGCGTTTTTCTAAGCACTCCCTAAAAACGGTCAGTTGAAACCCAGAAACACCCACTTCATGTCAATCTTCCTGCGTTGTGCCGTGCGACTGAAAACCTCGCTAGAACCTGTGCAAAACCACAAAGGACTTTGTACCCATACGTCGTGCGTGCACATTGCGGTGCATACACATGCGCAGAAATGCCGATTTTTAGCCTGATCGCTGCGAAGAACGGCAGCTAGCGATCAACTCGGAATGACCCCCTATATTTTGTATAGCTAAAACCTTTTTATTCATATGATTTTACCCATTTTAAAGATATAATTTACCAAAATTCTGCCATTAATCCTTCATCTCTAATCCAACAGATGATCAGGGATTCCTAGAAAAATAAATCTCAGTGAGTCAAAACCTATAATTTGTCTTATCTTTGCTTCGGTCAATGTTAAATTATGATCAGGCAGAATATTCAGTAGGAAGGGATTCATTATAGATAATGAGGCTAAGGAGATTGGAACCTGCTGCAATTCTTTTTATACACTTCAAATGTTCTTTAAGGATGATAAATGCAGTCATTAGTGGGATGGAATGTTATTACAGAAATATCTAGAGGTAAATCTAATTCTGTAGCTGTAGCAAATGTATGTAATAATACATCCACCTATAATATTATGGGATTATTCATTTGTCAAAGCCAAAATACATATACAGTAATTAATTTTATATATAACGCTACTATCATTTCCCACTTTTTTTTTTTTTTGCCTGTGAAATTTTTCTTTGCACTTTTCACTTGGAGGTTTTTTGTGACATTTTTGCTATTATTTAAACATAACAACATTTTGTTTTTGGTAGAGGATCTGAACTCACAAAATCAGTTTCTTATGTTCTAGAATTCAGGCTATCCATGGCATAATTGTAATAGCCTGTGAATTGCAGGCAGCCAGGGTTGGACTGGCCCACAGGGGTACAGTGGGAACCCTTGGAGGGCCCCACTGCTGGGGGGCCCACCTCCTCTAGGGATCAGGTTCCAGACTGTGCACTTCAATTATACATGTTACCTTATACTGCACAGGACTATGGTTTCATAGATGAATGCAACTTGGCACAATAGAGAATATCCACTTGTAGTTATGTGCGCACATTTCAGCTGACTTGTGAGTAACTCTGAAATGACTGTAGATAACACATTATATAGGTATAAAAAGTAAACAATCCCAAATATGCATAACATGTCAAATAAGGACCTGATTCAGAGCTGCGTGTGAGTCCACTTTGCAGCCTGCATATGGAACTAGGAGCAAATATGCTTGTGTTGCTGCCTGCATATGGAACTATGAGAAGATGTGATTGCGTTGCTGCCTGCATATGGAACAATAAGCAAATATGCTTGATTTGCAGCCTGCATATGGAACTAGGAGCAACTGCGCTTGTGTTGCTGCCTGCATACAGAACTTACAGTAACTGCGCTTGTGTTGCTGCCTGCATATGAAACTATGATCAAATATGCTTGTGTTGCTGCCTGCATATGGAACTATGAGAAGATGTGATTGCGTTGCTGCCTGCATATGGAACAATAAGCAAATATGCTTGATTTGCAGCCTGCATATGGAACTAGGAGCAACTGCGCTTGTGTTGCTGCCTGCATACAGAACTTACAGTAACTGTGCTTGTGTTGCTGCCTGCATATGAAACTATGATCAAATATGCATGTGTTGCAGCCTGCATATTGAACTAAGAACAACTGTGCTTGTGTTACAACTTGCATATGGAACTATGAGCAGATTTGATTGCGTTGCAGACTGCGTATGGAACTATGAGCAATTGTGTTTGCGTTGTTGCTTACATATGGAATTAGTTGCAACTGTGCTTACATTGCTACCTGCATATGGAACTATAAGCAACTGTGCTTGTGTTGCTGCCTGCATATGGAACTATGGGGTAATTCTGAGTTGATCGCAGCAGGAACTTTGTTAGCAGTTGGGCAAAACCATGTCCACTGCAGGGAGGCAGATATAACATGTGCAGAGAGAGTTAGATTTGGGTATGGTGTGTTCAATCTGCAATCTAAATAGCAGTGTAAAGATAAAGCAGCCAGTATTTACCCTGCACAGAAACAATATAACCCACCCAAATCTAACTCTCTCTGCACATGTTATATCTGCCTCCCCAGCAGTGCACATGGTTTTGCCCAACTGCTAACAAAGTTCCTGCTGCGATCAACTCAGAATTACCCCCTATGAGCAAATGTGATTGCGTTGCAGACTGCATATGGAACTATGAGCAATTGTGCTTGTATTATTGCTTGCATATTTTACTATGAGCAACTGTTCTTGCGTTGCATCCTGCATTTGTAACTAGGAGCAACTGTGCTTGTATTGTTGCTTGCATATGGAACTAAGAACAACTGTGCTTGCGTTGCTGTCTGCATATGGAACTATGAGTTCCTGTGCTTGTGTTGCAGCCTACATATGGAGCTATAAGCAACTGTGCTTGCGCTGCATCCTGCATATGGAGCTAGGAGCAACTGTGCTTGAGTTACTGCCTGCATATGGAACTAGTAGCAACTAAAAAAACATGATATATAGCTGTGGCCCTCAAATACCATCAGCGACTCCAGCCCTATGGGGGCATATGCTTCTTCTGCCACCTATAGCAAACCTGCCCCCATGAGGTACTTTGTACCTTTTAATGTGAGGTCTCAGATTTTTTTTAAACAGTTTTTATTTATTTAACATTTTAACAATTATATTAGTGGTTTCCAATCTGTCTTGAATCATAGCACCCTACAGTATCAGCATTTTTTCCCATTTTTTTTCTTATTGATAAATTCTGCATTCATTATTAAACAAAGTAAATTGTGCTTACCTGTCACACTTAGGTCACTTATGTGGTGGTGGTCAGGGTTGCGATTTTGTTTGTGCACATGTATTATGATTGGCAGCCACAAGCTCTGGTTTTGCCTATCATATGGCCCATAAATAATTTGGTCCTGGATCCAAAAACATGAAAACACATCTGAAATATCACTAGATTATAGCTCATGACAAAAAAATAAAAACAAAGGGGAGGAGGAGAACAGCGGCTAGCGTATCATCAAATCTGAAATAGCTGCTTAGGAAATCTAGGGACACCCTGGAACTACAAGAATAAAGGGAAAAGAGAAACATGAATGCAAAATTGTTTTGTAGTCAGGAGCCTAGTTCAGACCTGATCGTAGCAGCAAATTTGTTCTCTAATGGGAAAAAACCATGTACACTGCAGGGGGGGCAGATATAACATGTGCAGAGAGAGTTAGATTTGGGTGTGTTATATTGTTTCTGTGCAGGGTAAGTACTGGCTACTTTTTTACATTGCAATTTAGATTTCAGTTTGAACACATCCCACCCAAATCTAACTCTCTCTGCACATGTTATATCTGCCCCCCCCCCCCCTGCAGTGCACATGGTTTTGCCCATTAGAGAACAAATTTACTCATACAATCAGGTCTGAATTAGGCCCTTAGTCTGCCCTTAACAAAGGGGTTAATTCAGTTTGGTTCGCAAAGCGTGATCCAACCAGAATTTTTATGATGGCCCTGCGGGTGCATGCACAGCGCCCGTCCTGCGCATGCACCCGCACTTTCTGCGGGAGGGCCGCAGAAAAAGCGATCACCTCTGCCTGTCAATCAGGCAGAGGCGGTCTCAGGGGGGGAGACGGAGCGTTGCGGGGGCAGGGGGCCGCGAATGGTGGGCGGTATGGCGCGAACAGGGGAGTGTCGGGGTGTGATTGTGGTGGCTGGGTGATGTCACACGCAGCCGCTGCGATGGGTAAAATGGCGCCAGGACTCCTGCGGGTGCAGCAAAGCTCGGCCGGCAGGAGCCACCCTTAGTTTCTGCTGACAAGCAGAAATTGCGAAGCGATCGCAATTTCTGCTTGTTGAAGGGAGGGAGGCGCTGGTCAGTATGCTGGGTGGCCTTGCCCAGCGATAGGCGGCTCCCAGCACGTGACTAAAAGGATAGCATATTCTGCTGATTAGCAGAATTTGCTACCCTTTCTGAATTAGCCCCAAAGTGCAGTATATGTAATACACTACTTCAGACATATGCGGGCCCAATGATCATAGGGCCTAATTCAGACCTGATCGCAGCAGCAAATTTGTTAGCAGATGGCCAAAACCATGTGCACTGCAGGGGAGGCAGATATAACATATGCAGAGAGAGTTAGATTTGGGAGGGGTGTGTTCAAACTGAAATATAAATTGCAGTGTAAAAATAAAGCAGCCAGTATTTACCCTCCACAGAAACATTATAACCCACCCAAATCTAACTCTCTCAGCACGTTATATCTGCCCCCCCCCCCCCCCCTCCAGTGTACATAGTTTTGCCCATCTGCTAACAAATTTGCTGCTATGATCAGATCTGAATTAGGCCCATAGTAAGCCACTGGTGTCATGATTGAGCACTCAGATCCACCACAGACGCACACACCAGACTTGGGGGGTCATTCCGACCTGATCACATGCTAGCTATTTTTTGCAGCGCTGCGATCACGTCAAAACTCGGCAAAACTGCGCATGCGCATACACAGTAATGCGCAGGTGCGTTGTACGGGTACAAAGCGGATCGGTGCTGGGTGATGGATTTAACGAAGAATCCATTCGTACATCCGATCGCAAGAAGATTGACAGGAAGAAGCGTTTATGGGTGTCAACTGACCGTTTTCAGGGAGTGTTTGGAAAAACGCAGGCGTGTCCAAGCGTTTGCAGGGCGGGTGTCTGACGTCAATTTCGGGACCGGACAGGCTGAAGTGATCACAGCGGCTGAGTAAGTTCAGACTTACTCAGAAACTGCACAAAACCTTTTTGTACCGCTCGGCTGCACAAGCGTTCGCACACTTGCAAAGCAAAAATACTCTCCCCCATAGGCGACGACTATCTGATTGCAGCGCTGCAAAAAATAGCTAGTGAGCGATCAACTCGGAATGACCCCCTTGGTAGAAAAATCTGCTACCACTGGTCATGTGCAGCAGCTCCATTCCACCCTTTATTATATTATTAATATTATTATTATTATTATTATTATCTGTTATATGGCACCACAAGGGATCCACAGTTACCATTACAGAGTACATAAACAAATGAGCAAAACAAGAAAAAAAAGCAGTTCTAGTCAGGGACGTGCGGTGAGCTAAAAGGCTAAATAGGCACTAGCTAGCACCAGAGCCAGATTTGCACACAATATATGAGCCAAAGCGTACATCTGGGCATTATACACAGGTGCAGCAGTATAAACTCTTGGAAATTTGGTGAGTTTTGATCAGAGATGGGCAGAAAAGATACACAGGTGAGGCACTGCCTCCCCTGCCATAGACTTTTTACTCCAGAGTTTTGGCAATAAAAATGATTAGAATAATGCAAAGAAGATATTTCAAACATATTCTTCATATTTTTCATACACTTTATACAATCAAAACTCTGAAACAAACGTAAGTATGACAGGAAAGGCTCTGCCTCACCTGTCTCACCGCACGTCACTGGTTCTAGTTTGAGACAATATAGGACAATTACAAGGAATATACAGCAAACCAAAGTTAGGTGCCATCAAAGGGAGTATTGAGTATAAGATATAAGTAAGTAAGAGAAGGAAAGGCACATGAGGGGAGAAGTTATACTGCATGTAGTGGCCGCTGGCCAGGCTGTGGGGAAGGGGGGTTCCAGGCAGCTGGAAACCCCCCTGCATTTGCCTATGGGAGTCACAGTAAAATTGGTGATCTTTCAAAAAGCAATCTGCTTTCATACTGCTACTGCCGACTGGAAACAGGTTTTGATTTGTGATTTAATAGTAGGAGAAAGTATCTCAATAAATTTCCCAAAATGAAGAAAAATTTTTTATTGTTTTTTTCCCCTTATATAGTGATGCCTCCAAACAGTCCATCTTATATGCAGTGTTAGTGAAGAAGGTGTAGATAGAGTCATGTGCTGCAAAATGCACTTATTTGCAAAAGTGGGAGGGGGTGATTCAGATATGGATGCTATTGCAGTTTCGGCTGCGTCTATTGTCACAGCTGCTACTGCTAATGCCGCAGGCCATTGGGCGTCCTACCGAGATGCCGACTGGCTGCAGCAAGAATGTGCCATTATGCACATAAAGATGCACTGTCAGCACACTGTTGGTCGGTGCAGAATGTCCAAGGCCACCGGTGTCATTGCGGCTGCATCTTTAAATGGAGTCGCTGACAAAAACAATCCCGTGTCTGGTAGCTATGGAAATCTGCATGTGTCTGCATGCAGTTTCTATCTGCGTCTCTGTGCGGTAACAATTGGGGCACATGTGCAGTGGGACTCGGCCACATGCACAGAGGGAAGCCATCGGCCACTTGCGCCCTGCGTCCACCTCAGAATGTCCCCCAGAATGCAACCCCACATCCCTATGTTATTTTGGATTTAGCTATGGGTATACCAAATATTGCCTTGTCTACCTGCCTCCTAGCCTGCAGAGTGCTTACAGTCATTTGCTGTATGGAACAGAGTTGCCGACTTTCTGGCTGCCCCCTCCGGGAGAGGAGAGCCAGCTCGGCTCAGCAGGGGGCGTGGCTATGTAGCTTAGGCTGCACAGGAGGCGTGAAGCTTGAGGTCTCGACACTGTGGACACGCCCCCGCTATACAGAGCTGTTGTTACAGGCACTGTACAGCAGGGGGCGTGGCTACGATGATGCTCTGCAAGTGGTAGGCTGAGGGGGGTGGGGTGCGGGAGACTTGCCCACCTTTCCAGGGGGGCCGGTAGGGGCACCCGATTTTCGGGAGCCTCACGGCCATTCCGGGAGGATAGGCAAGTATGGTATGGAAGCACGTGGCAGGACTGTAGGATGGGTAAGTTATTATTTTATTTATTTGCGTAAATAGGTGCCCAGGGCCTACGATGCTGTTAAGATGGCCCTGCCTAACCCTCCTGATTTTGAGCAGCAATCTTTTGAAATAATTAATAATCCAACATAATTGTATATTTATACAATTAGAATCTACAATTATTGCAGAGAGTTGTATGCTATAACATTGTTAATTAAGGTGCAGGATAAGTATACAGGAAACTATGGGGGGTATTCAATTGTAGTCGGAAACTGTCTTGTCGGAAAGACAGCAGGTTCCGACTTTTTGAGGTCGGAAACTGTTCTGACCTATTCAATGAGGCTGCCTTTTTTTCCGACAAGTCGGCAACTCTGACTTGTCGGAAAACACACAGATCGGTGGAATAGCCGCGGATTCACATGTTTTGTCGGATTCTGCGGCCAAAACCGACAGGTTTTAGCCCTGTTTCCGACAATGTCAATCTGATACTGAGATGTCAGATCCTTTCCGTAGGAAGGGATCCGACATCAATTCAATATACCCCTATAAATACATCATATTAAAAATGATTCCCTGTTAAAAGGCTCAAAAATGGGCCTACTGCTAATGAGTGTGTCAGTCACTTCTCCCCGCACATCGGGGGTAATTCCAAGTTGATCGCAGCAGGAAATTTTTTAGCAGTTGGCCAAAACCATGTGCACTGCAGGGGGGTGGGGGGGGGGGGGGAGATATAACATTTGCAGAGAGAGTTAGATTTGGGTGTGGTGTGTTCAATCTGCAATCTAATTTGCAGTGTAAAAATAAAGCAGCCAGTATTTAACCTGCACAGAAACAAAATAACCCACCCAAATCTAACTCTCTCTGCACATGTTATATCTGCCCCCCCTGCAGTGCACATGGTTTTGCCCAACTGCTAAAAAATTTCCTGCTGCGATCAACTTGGAATTACCCCCATCAGCTGGCTGACAAGCTTATTGGAGTAACTGAGCTCATATACACACAGTTAACGTGATAGACTGCAGGTTTGTACCAATATTCATTGAGATGAGCAACTGTCCTAGCCTGCAAGTTACAGAGCGCTATATTATTCCATGGACATTGCACATATAAATAACATCCTCGCCCCCCCCCCCCCCCCCCCGACCAGCATCCCGGGGTGTCAGATGCTGCTAACACTACCCATTTATTAATCAACTTTCAGGAAAGGGAAGCAGCTACCAGCATACTGTATATATCCTACGTATGCAGGCAGTATTTCAGGCAGATTTACAGGACAACCTGTGTCTATCCATAACCTCAGGATCTAGCTCAATATATTGATTAGTAGACTATTCTATGATAACTCAAGAGATTGAGAAATGTCAGGTAGCGATATAAATCCTCCTAAATGTTCACGAAGATCTGAATTTTCTTTCTTTTTCATTACTTTCCCATTTAGCTGTCACATGTTATTTGAAATTCATTTGTTTCTTCCCCTTCAGATATATATTGTCTAAGATATTATAGAAATGAATCGGAATTTGTTATTTTTTAGAACTGAACATGTAGCTCTAGTTGTCACTTGTTTCAGACCCAGTTGGTGGGGGGTGCAAGGGGGGCATTAAAAGACATAAAAGATATTTTCTGGATGAATGATTTAGAGATATTAAAAAAACCATGGTACTAGATAGGAAGGCAATCTTTGAGTTACCTTGAATCATGTTTAGAGGGAAAAAACATTATTCTGATCATTTGCTAAGAATTTATTCTTATTCATAACCCATTTGCATTGTGATGCTGCACTGAGCGGTCCATTTGTTTGCTCGGGGTCTATATAGTTCTTTCTAAAAAACGGTCAAGTTTTGTAGCTGTGATTTGTGATCTCTTGTCTGTCAAAAGCACTTACTGGTAATTTATTTTTTTGCCAAGTCGGCCTTTGGTTTGTGTAAATACAGGATGTATATTTGCGGTGGGTCGGGTGTAAGATATGTGGGTTTGAGACAAATTTTTTTATTGCTAAATTAGGCAATTTTAAAATCACTCCATAATCATGCCAGAAAGAGACATGAACATTCTGTAGGGCACGGGTTTTATGCAGTGACTTGCGGTGGGGTGAGGCAGGTGAGACAGAGCCTTTCCTGTCATACTAACGTTTGTGACGGCGTTTTGACTGTATAAAGTATATGAAAAAATAGGATTTTGGTTACCTACCGGTAAATCCTTTTCTCGTAGTCCATAGAGGATGCTGGGGTCCATATTAGTGCCATGGGGTATAAACGGGTCCACTAGGAGCCATTGGCACTTTAAGAGTTTAATAGTGTGGACTGGCTCCTCCCTCTATGCCCCTCCTACTAGACTCAGTCTAGAAACTGTGCCCGAGGAGACAACATACTTCGAGAGAAGGAATTACACAGATAGTGGCGAGATTCAAACCAGCTCACACAAACATGAAAATCCGGCCATCATGCCGAAACAACTCAGCAACAGCTGAAACAGTAAATAATGCAGAACTTACCTAGGAACCAGGTAACACTGAACTATAAAACCAATGCAGGAAACGAAGCGCTGGGCGGGCGCCCAGCATCCTCTACGGACTACGAGAAAAGGATTTACCGGTAGGTAACCAAAATCCTATTTTCTCTAACGTCCTAGAGGATGCTGGGGTCCATATTAATACCACCATATCTGTGGCAGGTACACATTAAATCTAGCAGGCAGATGATATGTGTAACAGCAGTGAAGTAGTCAGGTTTTAAAACTCTGTGATAGTGTAGGACCTGCATGAAGGTGGGGTACCTTGAAAATCGGTATGCAGGCTTCCGTGCATTGGCCAATCCACCAACTAAACCCCCATCATTTATTTATTGAATTGTTGAGGATAAGTGAGTTTACTTTGGTGAGTGCTGGGTTCTTTGTTTGTATTTAGTACCATGGGGATGTACCAAAGCTCCCAGTATGGGAGGGAGAGCGCAGAGGCTCCTGCAACACTGCCTGACCAAACTTGAGGTCATCAGAGGCCAAAGTATCGAACTTGTAGAACTTGGCAAACGTGTTCGACCCAGACCGAGTAGCTGCTCGGCAGAGTTGTATCACCGAGACACCCCGGGCAGCCGCCCAGGAAGAACCCACTTTACGAGTAAAGTGGGCCTTTAGGGATTTCGGACACGGCAATCCTGCCGTGGAATAAGCATGCTGGATAGTGAACCTGATCCAGCACGAAATCGACTGCTTAGAAGCAGGACATCCAAGCTTCTTTGGATCATAGAGGACAAACAGAGAGTCACTTTTCCTATGACGAACCGTCCTATTCACGTAAATCTTCAAAGACCTTACTACATCCAAGGCCTTTGAAGTAAGTGAGGAGTCAGTAGCCACTGGACCTTGGTGGAGCCCAGTCTCAGCCCCATATCCACCCCTGCCTGCAGAAAAAGGAGAAAACGACCAAGTTGAAACTCCACCACCGGAAACTTCTTGGTCTCACACCAAGAAACATATTTCTTCCAAATGCGATGGTAATGCTTAGACGTTACCCCCTTCCTGGCCTGTATCAGGGTAGGAATGACCTCACTCAGGATACCCTTCCGAGCTAAGATCTGGCGTTCAACCGCCAATGCCGTCAAACGAAGCCGCGGTAAGTCTTGATAAGCGAACGGCCCCTGCAGAAGCAGATCCCCCCGAAGAGGTAAAGGCCGTGGATCTTCTAGCAGGAGATCCAGCAGGTCCACGTACCAAGCCCTCCTTGGCCAGTCCGGAGCAATGAGGATTGCCAGAACCTTCATTCTTCTCACGAGTTGAAGAACCCTTGCTATCAGAGGAAGTGGAGGGAACACATACACTGACTTGAACACCCAAGGTGTTACCAGTGTGCGTCCACCGCCACTGCCTGTGGGTCTCTTGACTGGGAACAGTACCTCCGTAGCTTCTTGTTGAGGTGGGAGGCCATCATGTCTATGTGAGGAACCCCCCACCAACCGGTTGCCTCCTCGAACACCTCTGGATGGAGGCCCCACTCCCCTGGATGGAGATCGTGTCTGCTGAGGAAGTCTGCTTCCCAGTTGTCTACGCCTGGAATGAAGATTGCCGACATCGCCACCACGTGCCTTTCTGCTCAGATGAGGATCTTTGACACCCCTGCCATGGCAGCTCTGCTCTTCGTTCCGCCTTGTCGGTTTATGTAGGCCACTGTGGTCACGTTGTCCGACTGCACCTGAACAGCCCGATCCTGTAGAAGGTGTGCTGCCTGTAGAAGGGCGTTGTAAATGCCCCTAGGTTCCAGGATGTTTATTGGGTGAAGTGACTCTTGATCCAACCATCGTCCTTGAAAGGTTTCCCCCAGAGCAACCGCTCCCCAACCTCTTAGACTTGCACCTGTGGTCAAAAGGATCCAGTCTTGAATTCCGAACCTTCGCCCTTCCAGAAGGTGTGGAAGTTGCAGCCACCAGAGGAGTGAAATCCTGGCTTTCTGAGACAGGCGTATCCTCTTGTGCATGTGTAGGTGAGAGCCCGACCACTGGTCCAAGAGATCCAGTTGAAAAGGTCGAGCATGAAACCTGCCGTATTGCAGAGCCTCGTAGGCGGCAAACATCTTCCCCAGAAGGCGTATGCATTGATGAACCGATACCCGGCTAGGCCGTAGGACATCCCGGACCATTGTTTGAATCACCAACGCTTTCTCCGCCGGGAGAAATACCCTCTGAACTTCTGTGTCGAGGATCATTCCCAGGAAAGACAGCCACCTTGTCGGCTCCAGATGAGACTTTAGAAGATTCAAGATCCAACCGTGCTTCCTGAGCAGCTGTGTCGTGAGTGCGATGGACCGCAACAACCTCTCCCTGGATGACACCTTGATCAGGAGATCGTCCAGATATGGAATTATGTTCACTCCCTGTTTGCGGAGGAGAACCATCATCTCCGCCATCACCTTGGTGAAGATCGTTGGTGCTGTTGAGAGGCCAAACGGCAGCGCCTGGAACTGATAGTGATTGTCCATCAGCGCAAACTTGAGATAAGCTTGATTCGGTGCCCAAATTGGAATGTGGAAGTAAAGCATCCTTGATGTCCAGGGACACCAGGAACTCCCTCTCTGACAGCCCTGAAATGACAGCTCTCAGAGATTCCATCTTGAATTTGAACTCCTTGAGATAATGGTTCAAAGATTTTAAATTTAGAATAGGCCGTACCGAACCATTCGGTTTCGGTACCACAAAAAGGTTTGAATAATAACCCTTGTTCCGTTGCTGAAGAGGGACCTGAACAATGACCTCTGACACCACCAATTTCCTGATGGCCTCCAAAATAATTGTCCTGTCCGTCAGCAGAGCTGGTAAGCCTGACTTGAAGAAACGGTGAGGCGGGGGCTCTTGAAACTCCAGTCTGTACCCTCTGGACACTATATCCAGAACCCAGGGGTCCAGACCCGACGACACCCACACGTGGCTGAACTGCCTGAGTCTCGCCCCCACCTGACCTTCTTCCAGGCCTAGCTGTCCACCGTCATGCGGAGGACTTAGGGGTATCAGAAGTGGGCTTCTGGGTCTGGGAACCTGCGGGAGCGGGTTTCTATCCTTTGGCACGACCACCTCTGAAGAAGCTGTTCGAAGGCTTATTCTTTCTAGGCCTCGCGGCCCGAAAGGACTGTGACGTGTTAGATGAAAAGGGCTTCTTCGTAGCCGGTGCAGCTGAGGGGAGAGAAGGAGACTTACCTGCGGAAGCCGTGGCAATCCACACATCCAGCGCTTCCCCAAATAGAGCCTGACCTTTGTACGGAAGGCCTTCCACACACTTCCTGGATTCCGCGTCCGCAGACCAGTTGCGCAGCCAGAGACCTCTGAGAGCCGAGACTGACATGGAGGAGATCCCCGCAGCCATGGAACCCATGTCCCTGAATATTACGCAAAAACAAATCAACGTCACCTTTGTCCAGCGTAGACGATTCCTCCTGCAGAGTGATCGACCACCTGGCAATAGCTTTAGCAATCCAAGCACAGGCTATAGTAGGCCGCAATATTGCCCCCGAAGCCGTGTAAATGGATTTCAGCGTAGCATCCACCTTGCGATCTGCCGGGTCCTTTAACGCGGTAGATCCCGGGACCGGTAAAACTACCTGTTTGGACAGCCTGGATACAGAGGCGTCGACTATCGACGGGGACTCCCACCTCTTCCTATCTTCCTCTGGGACACCAACACCCTCTTGGGAATCTGAAATTTCTTTTCCGGAGTTTCCCATGCCTTTCAAAGATTTCAATTCTTTGGATGCCGGGAAGGTGAGGGGGGGGGGGGGGGGCTTCTTATTATCTGTGAAGAAGGCCTCCTCCACCTGTTCCAGAGCTGTGTCCGAAATGTGTAAAACATCCCTAACAGCCTCAATCATCAACTGCACCCCCTTGGCAAGTGATGCCGTCCCCCGTTACACATCCCCATCACCGTCTGCAGCGTCAGAGTCGGTGTCCGTGTCATCCTGTATAATTGCAAGCGCACGTTTATGAGAATGTACCGCCGGGGATCCCGAGGAGGCAGAATCAGACCATACCACCATAGAGGACTGGAGGACCTGAGTGGCGTGCTCAGTCCTAGCAACTCTATCAGAAATCTGGGAAATAGTCTCCTTCAGAGAGACTAACCATTCTGGCTCTCTAGCTGGGATCTGCGCTAAAAATGTGCAATCCTGGTTACATGGTATGGAGTCCTCCTGGGAGGACAAATCCTCTGCAGCATATGACACATTGTCCCTAGACATGTTACCACACACACACACACACACACACAACACAACACCCCACAAGCACACAGGGTATTATGTAGGCAGAGTCACCCCCCCCCCCCTCCTCAAGAAAGGCAGAGAGACACAGAGATTGGAGCCAACCCACACACAGCGCTTTGTAGGCAAAGGGCGTCCCTTCCCAGCGCTGACTGTGTCCCTTAATAGGTGACACAGCCTATTATGCAGCCTCCCCTCCCTTATACAGCCGCCTGGTACCGTACAGACTGCTGGAGAAAGCTCTGGAGGGACCTGAATAGCGACTGCAGGCAGAGAAAATGGCGCTGAACGCTCCTGGGTCCGCTCTGAGGAGAAGCTCCGCCCCCTTCAATGGCGCCGGCTTCCCGCTCTCAAGAAGATTATACTGGCTTGGAGGATTTGGCTGACCTGGATCCGCAGACCCCGGCATGCAGGAAACGACCAGTGCAGAGTCTGGTGCTGGCCCAGGGCCATACTTGCCTACTTTTGAAAACTAGTTTCAGGGAGATTCCAGGTGGGAACAGATTGTGACGTTGAGGGGTGTGTCATGCTCCGCCCAAAGGGCATGTCTAGCTCTACCTATGGGCATATTTATTGCCACTCAGGGGAGTGTCCTGCAATGGCAGATGAAAATTATACTGTAGTACTAAAAGCAGCAGCAGCACAAAAAAAAAAAAAAAAAAGGAGCACTAACCTAGGTACACTATATACCGTGTACATTTGTGAGAAGAGACGGAGAAATAGAAAATCTATATACACTGGTACAGGATTGCAGTGCCGCAACTAAGCATTTTAGCGCTGTGTGCAAGAAATGGCATTGGCGCCCCCCCCCTTCCCCATGCAAGATAGGGGCAGTGCGCGCCGTAGGCACGTGAAAAATATATAGGGGTGTGGCTTCATGGGGAAGGGGCGTGGCCACACAATAATACCAATTCCTACTACGGTGCACAGTAGTCTCCATTATTCAAATTACGCTGCACAGTAGCGCCACTACACCAGGTAGAGCCCCTTTTACACATTACAGCAGACAGTCCCCCTTTTTACACATTACGGCGGACAGCTTCCCCTTTTTCACACATTACGGCAAACAGCGTCTCCCTTTTTACACATTACGGCAAACAGCGTCTCCCTTTTTACACATTACGGCAGACAGCGCCCCCCTTTTTTTTACACATTACGGCAAACAGCGTCCCCTTTTTTTACACATTGTGGCAAACAGCGTCCCTTTTTTACACATTGCGGCAAACAGCGTCCCCTTTTTTACACATTACGGCAGACAGCGTCCCCCTTTTTACACATTACGGCAAACAGCGTCCCCTTTTTTACACATTACGGCAAACAGCGTCCCCTTTTTTACACATTACGGCAACCAGCGTCCCCTTTTTTACACATTACGGCAACCAGCGTCCCCTTTTTTACACATTACGGCAACCAGCGTTCCCTTTTTTACACATTACGGCAACCAGCGTTCCCTTTTTTACACATTACGGCAACCAGCGTCCCCTTTTTTACACATTGCGGCAAACAGCGTCCCCTTTTTTACACATTGCGGCAAACAGCGTCCCCTTTTTTACACATTGCGGCAAACAGCGTCCCCTTTTTTACACACTACGGCAAACAGCGTCTCCTTTTTAAACATTATGGCAAACAGCGCCCCCTTTTTTTACACATTGCGGCAAACAGCGTCCCTTTTTTACACATTGCGGCAAACAGCGTCCCTTTTTTACACATTGCGGCAAACAGCGTCCCCTTTTTTACACATTGCGGCAAACAGCGTCCCCTTTTTTACACATTATGGCAAACAGCGTCCCCTTTTTTACACATTATGGCAGACATCGTCCCCCTTTTTACACATTACGGCAACCAGCGTCCCCTTTTTTACACATTACGGCAGACAGCGTCCCCTTTTTACACATTACGGCAACCAGCGTCCCCTTTTTTACACATTACGGCAGACAGCGTCCCCTTTTTACACATTACGGCAGACAGTGTCCCCTTTTTACACATTACGGCAAACAGCATTCGCTTTTTTACACAATACGGCAGACAGGATAGATAGATAGATAGATAGATAGATAGATAGATAGATAGATAGATAGAATAGATATACTTACCGTTTCCGCTGGCTCAGGCTCCTCGTGCAGCTTCTGGCAGGGGGGAAGGAGGAGGAGGGAGGGGGACTCAGGAGCCGCAGCAGCGCAGTGTAATTGGTGGAGGCAGCGCCTCCACCAATTACATAGCGCTGCTGCGGCTCCCTCCTCCACCCCCCTACTCCTCCTTCCCCCTCCCCCCCCCTACTCCTCCTTCCCCCTCCCCCCCCTCCTCCTTCCCCCTCCCCTCCCCCTCCCCGTAGCAGGTGCGCTCCTCTCCTCGGCGGCAGCCAGGCGGCATGTGATGAGCAAGTTTGACTCTTTACATGCCGCTCTGGCTTTGGGACCCTTGACAGTGCGGGCCCCAGTGCAAGGCACTGCCTGCACTGGCGGTAGTTCCGCCACTGGCATACAGTACGCAGCCCCCCACCCCCATATTACACCCAGTACATCACATTATACACAGCCTACAGTATGTAGTCCCCCACCCCCATATTACACCCAGTACATCACATTATACACAGCCTACATTATGTAGTCCCCCACCCCCATATTACACCCAGTACATTACATAAAACACAGCAGACACGGATCCCCTCCCCCACATCACATTATTTATAGTATACAGCACACAGCCCCCCCCCCCCCCCCCTCATATTACAGCCAGCACCACACTAATGTGAATTATACACAGGTCTCCCTCCTCTCCTCCCCCCAATTGGACCCATTACTAGATTACATTACATCAGATTATATTACACACGGCCTCCATTCCCCCAAAATAACCCCAGCACCCACCTGGTTACCTTGATTCCTCCTGTAAAGGCTGACCCGGGACAGTGTGGGAGGCAGCACAGTGCAGAGACCCCCAGTGAGAGGCGAGGAGCAGGAAGAGGAAGCTACTGCTGCTGCTGGGCTGATCCTCACACAGAAGCTGCAGCCCTGAGAGTGGTGGGACGGGCAGGCCCCAGAGAAGCAGAGGCCTGCTGCAGTGTTCATGACGGCCGCTGCTACACAAACCCTGCGGTGGCCAGCTAGGTATGAAGTCTCCTGTGATGGCCCCGCCCCCCGGCTGCTCCGGACTTGCGCATGCGCAGTCCACATCTTCATTCAGGACCTTTAAAAACCGGGAGGGCTGTCAAGGATTCCGGGGCAGCGGGAGGCTCACCTAAAAATCGGGAGCCTCCCGCTGAATGCGGGAGGGTAGGCAAGCCTGCCCAGGGCGCTCCCCCCCAGCGCCGCATCAAGGTACCGCTGAGCCTTCCAGGAGCGCGGTTAAGACCGCTCTCCTAACCATCTAGCCGCCCACTTCACACTGTCCCCCCGCTTGCAAGGGGGGACAGTGACTCAGTCGCCATCTTCAGCTCCTTAGGGGGTGGGGGGTGGCGGCCGGCTGCCGGGGCGAGCATTCCCCTGTGGCAGGGCGCGATCGGACCCCTCTGAAGCTAGTGCCCAGTCAGCGGGAGCAGCGGACACTGCTCCCACCCCCCCCCCCTCAGTCCCACGCTGCAGGGAGGCTGTCGCCAACAGCCTCCCTGTAAAATAAAAAAAACTGAAAAGGAAGAAATTAACTTTTTACTAAGAGAACTCTGTAGAGCTCCCCTAGCTGTGACCGGCTCCTCCGGGTACATTTTCTAAATTGAGTCTGGTAGGAGGGGCATAGAGGGAGGAGCCAGCCCGCACTATTAAACTCTTAAAGTGCCAATGGCTCCTGGTGGACCCATCTATACCCCATGGTACATGAATCCCAGCATCCTCTAGGACGTTAGAGAAATACAAAGAATTTGTTTGAAATATCTTCTTTGCATTATTATAAACATTTTTATAGCCAAAACTCTGGAGTAAAAAGTCTATGGCAGGTGAGGCAGTGCCTCATCTGAACATCTTTTCCGCACACCTCTGATCAAAACTCACCAAATTTCCATGAGGTTATACTGCTGCACCTGTGTATAATGCCCACATGTACCGTTTGGCTCATATACTGTGTGTAAATCTGGCTCTGGTGCTAGCTAGTGTCTCCTGAGCCATTTACCTCACCGCATGTCCCTGGTTTTATGGGAGTGAGTAGTGGGGAGAAAATAAGTTAACAAAGTTGTTAGATTCGGAGTGTTACAAGGGAGTTACTGAATGCCAGGATTACAGTAAGGCAAAATTGGTACAGGGACATGGTTTAGGAAAGAGATCACCAGCAACTGGGAGTATGGGGTAGTAGAGAAGTTGAGACTGAAATACGAGGGGTGTGCAATAAGTTTCCGGATGTGTAGTGCATAGATAGAGTAGACACAATCTGGCTGTCTAGTTGTGAACTGTAATCTCTGACTAAATATCTTGTGAAATGTCAAGGCACAGAATTGTATATACAGAAGAGTCTTTATACTGCATGCACGCATCACTGCATGCAACTCCATACTTTTGCGTGTGCGAGCAGATGCACGCACCAGTGACCCATTCACAGTGAATGGTAAAACCGCGGCTGCGAGCGTACGCTGCATAGCAGTACTGCATTGTGGCAACAGCGTATAAGGTTCATCTGTGAGCAGCTTTGCATATCGAAGAACTCAACATGTTCACTTCCTTCACAAACTCGTTATGGAGCTCAAAAGAGGCCACTGGAGAGCCATGATCTTCTACAACTACAAGAGTCTTCTGCGACTGCAGGAAAGTTTTGACCTTCTGCGAGCTGCTTTTGGGGAGGTAGCACATTCCCAAACCACTGTGTTTCAGTGGTTTGCAGAATTTCGGTGAGGGAGACGGTCCCTGGAAGACAAGGAGTGTTGTGGTTGACCTGTGTTCACATTAACCGAAGACAATGCTGCTGCCGTGCGCGCCATAGTTTAGGTGGACACCAGGGTGACCATAGCCCAGTTAGAGAAGGAGATAGACATCTCATTGGACTCCATCTGTTAGATACTCCACGAAAAGCTTGGCCTGAACAAGATTCCTCCATACTGGGTGCCCAATCAGCTGACTCAAGAGCAGAAGGAGGCTTGGGTGACTTAGTGCTGCAACAGCTGGACAGGTTCTGAGGAAGGTCTCTCAAACTCTGTCAGGGAGATCATCAGTGGCAATGAATACTGGATCTTCAGTTTCAAACCTGAGGCCAAACAACAGTCGGCCCAGTGGACCCTAGTTGGAGGTGCGCTGCCACACAAGTTCTGACATGTGTGCACCTTAGCCAAGCAGATGGTGACTGTTTTTGTGGCCAAGTAGCTACAGAACCACTCGTGCACTGTCACCGTTGGAGTGGTACACCAACCAATGCTTGCCGCAAGGGCAAAATCCCTCAAAAACAGCTTAAATCATAGAATTTGGGGGTCAATTTGATCCCATAGTATTATTAACCTCAATAACCATAATTTCCACTCATTTCCAGTCTATTCTGAACACCTCACTGTTATGCACACCAGTGCCTGCAGGAAAGTACTAGTGTCAGAACTGTTATGCACTCCAGTGTCTGCAGGAATGTACTGGTGTTTGAACTGTTATGCAAAACAAATGGACTCACAGACAAACTGGGGAATATGACATAACGTACACAGAAGGTGATAGGGTAACAAAATACACACACAGTGAACAGAGAAGCCCAGAGGCTAAGGAACTGGGTATCTCCCTTGTATTAGAACTGCTCAGATGTAAAAAGCAAGATGTTGTGTTTTAATACGTAGAGAACCCAAAATGCTGTTGCTAAGGGCAACAGCAAAACCCTAAAGGGTTACCAACGGGTGTGGCAGTAAACTCCTTGGTCAGAGATGGAATGATAGACACAAGGAGAGCCTCCACAATCCTGATTCTCACTTGCAGTGCACAGGTTTAAGCTTACTGCCACTAAACTGACCCCTGACACCTAGCACAGTGAGACAGGATTAGACAGGCAAGTGTTAGAATACAGCCGCAAACTTGCTAAGTTCACAGAGTAATAACAGAACCCCAGCAAGCTAAACGACTGACTCCAGTCTTACTGCTAGGTCTGGATTGGCAGAGTGTAATACCAAATCCCCAGGCCTATTTGCAGTAAGCAACAAACAAATACAAAGCTACACAGTACTGGCTAACTTTCATGAACTGACTAACCAACAGAGATTCAGCAGCATCTGCTTACCCTGAAAAGAGGCCTTATAAAGCAGGTGCTGTCCACGCCCCACTCAGACCTCACAGACTGTGAGCACAAAAACCAGCACCGGATCCCCTGCCGTGCACAGAGCCTATAACCACTGCACAGCAAAAGACCCGAACCGGAGTATCAGCTGCGCTCAGGTTACTCCACTAGCACTTGTCTCCCGGTTGCCATGACGACGTGGCAGCACAGGGCAGGAGACCCTAACACTCACACCTCACAATATTATTTTTAGTCCTAA
The DNA here is from genome assembly GCF_028390025.1 of Pseudophryne corroboree. Lineage (NCBI taxonomy): Eukaryota > Metazoa > Chordata > Amphibia > Anura > Myobatrachidae > Pseudophryne > Pseudophryne corroboree. The sequence continues at coordinate 209,447,542 of NC_086448.1, forward strand.
AATTTGCACCGAGGTCGCTGGATGACTAAGCTAAGCGACCCAAGTGGGCGGCACAAACACCTGGCCCATCTAGGAGTGGCACTGCAGTGTCAGACAGGATGGCACTTAGAAAAATTGGCCCCAAACATCACATGATGCAAAGATAAATAAATAAAAAAGAGGTGCAAGATGGAATTGTCCTTGGGCCCTCCCACCCACTTATGTTGTATAAACAGGACATGCACACTTTAACAAACCCATCATTTCAGCGACAGGGTCTGCCACACGACTGTGGCTGAAATGACTGTTTGGTTTGGGCCCCCACCAAAAAAAGAAGCAATTAATCTCTCCTTGCTTAAACTGGCTCTACACAGGCAAGATGTCGACCTCATCATCATCCTACGATTCCTCACCCCTTTCACTGTGTACATCCCCCTCCTCACAGAGTATTAATTCGTCCCCACTGGAATCCACCATCTCAGGTCCCTGTGTACTTTCTGGAGGCAATTGCTGGTGAATGTCTCCACGGAGGAATTGATTATAATTCATTTTGATGAACATCATCTTCTCCACATTTTGTGGAAGTAACCTCGTACGTCGATCGCTGACAAGGTGACCGCCTGCACTAAACACTTTTTCGGAGTACACACTGGAGGGGAGGGTGGGGGGGCAACTTAGGTAAAATAAAGCCAGTTTGTGTAAGGGCCTCCAAATTGCCTCTTTTTCTTGCCAGTGTACGTACGGACTGTCTGACGTGCCTACTTGGATGCTGTCACTCATATAATCCTCCACCATTCTTTCAATGGTGACAGAATCATATGCAGTGACAGTAGACGACATGTCAGTAATCGTTGGCAGGTCCTTCAGTCCGGACCAGATGTCAGTTTTCGCTCCTGACTGCCCTGCATCACCGCCAGCGGGTGGTTTTGGAAATCTGATCCTTTTCCTGGCAGCTCCAGTGGCGGGAGAAAATGAAGGAGGAGCTGTTGGCAGGTCACGTTCCGCTTGAGTTGACAAGTGTCTCACCAGCAGATCTTTGAACATGTGCAGACTTGTGTCTGCCGGAAAGAGAGATACAACGTAGGCTTTAAACCTAGGATCGAGCACGGTGGCCAAAATGTAGTGCTCTGATTTCAACAGATTGACGACCCGGGAATCCTGGTTAAGCGAATGAAGGGTTCCATGCACAAGTCCCACATGCCTAGTGGAATCGCTCCATTTTAGCTCCTTCAATCTCTCCAGCTGCTTTTACAAAAGCCTGATGAGGGGAATGACCTGACTCAGGCTGGCAGTGTCTGAACTGACTTCACGTGTGGCAAGTTGAAAGGGTTGCAGAACCTTGCACAACGTTGAAATCATTCTCTACTGCACTTGAGTCAGGTGCATTCCCCCTCATTTGCCTATATCATAGGCAGATATATAGGCTTGAATGGTCTTTTGCTGCTCCTCCATCCTCTGAAGCATATAGAGGGTTGAATTCCACCTCGTTACCACCTCTTGCTTCAGATGATGGCGGGGCAGGTTCAGGAGTGTTTGCTGGTGCTCCAGTCTTCGGCATGCAGTGGCTGAATGCCGAAAGTGGCCCGCAATTCTTCGGGACACCGACAGCATCTCTTGCACGCCCCTGTCATTTTTAAAAAAAATTCTGCACCACCAAATTCAATGTATGTGCAAAACATGGGACGTGCTGGAATTTGCCCACATGTAATGCACGCACAATATTGGTGGCGTTGTCCGATGTCACAAATCCCCAGGAGAGTCCAATTGGGGTAAGCTAATCTGCGATGATGTTCCTCAGTTTCCGTAAGATGTTGCAAGCTGTGTGCCTCTTATGGAAAGCGGTGATACAAATCGTAGCCTGCCTAGGAACGAGTTGGCATTTGCGAGATGCTGCTACTGGTGCCGCCGCTGCTGTTCTTGCTACGGGAGGCAATACATCTACCTAGTGGGCTGTCACAGTCATATAGTCCTGAGTCTGCCCTGCTCCACTTTTCCACATGTCCGTGGTTAAGTGGACATTGGGTACAACTGCATTTTTTAGGACACTGGTGACTCTTTTTCTGATGTCTGTGTACATTCTCGGTATCGCCTGCCTAGAGAAGTGGAACCTAGATGGTATTTGGTACCGGGGACACACTACCTCAAGAAATTCTCTAAGTCCCTATGAACTAACGGCGGATACCGGACGCACATCTAACAGCAACACAGCGGCCAAGGCCTGAGTTATCCGTTTTGCAACAGGATGACTGCTGTGATATTTTTTCTTCCTCGCAAAGGACTGTTGGACAGTCAATTGCTTACTGGAAGTAGTACAAGTGGTCTTCCGACTTCCCCTCTGGGATGATGATCGACTCCCAGCAGCAACAACAGCAGCGCCAGCAGCAGTAGACATTACACTCAAGGATCCATCGGAGGAATCCCAGTCAGAGAGGACTCGTCAGACTTGCCAGTGACATGGCCTGCAGGACTATTGGCTTTCCTGTCTAAGGAGGAAATTGACACTGAGGGAGTTGGTGGTGTGGTTTGCAGGAGCTTGGGTACAAGAGGAAGGGATTTAGTTGTCTGTGGACTGCTTCCGCTGTCACCCAAAGTTTTTGAACTTGTCAATGACTTCTGATGAATGCGCTCCAGGTGACTTATAAGGGAGGATTTTCCTAGGTGGTTAACGTCCTTACCCCTACTTATTACAGCTTGACAAAGGCAACACATGGCTTGACACCAGTTGTCCGCATTTCTGTTGAAATAATTCCACACTGAAGAGGTGATTTTTAGGGTATTTTGACCAGGCATGTCAATGGCCTTATTCATCCCATGGACAACAGGTGTCTCCCCGGGTGCCTGACTTAAACAAACCACCTCACCATCAGAATCCTCCTTGTCAATTTCCTCCTCAGCGCCAGCAACACCCATATCCTCGTCCTGGTGTACTCCAACAGTGACATCTTCAATTTGACTATCGGGAACTGGACTGTGGGTGCTCCTTCCAGCACTTGCAGGGGGCGTGCAAATGGTGGAAGGAGCCACCTCTTCCCGTCCAGTGTTGGGAAGGTCAGGCATCGCAACCGACACAATTGGACTCTCCTTGGGGATTTGTGATTTAGAAGAACGCACAGTTCTTTGCTGTGCTTTTGCCATCTTAACTCTTTTAATTTTTTTAGTGGTAGGATGAGTGATTCCATCCTCATGTGAAGCTGAACCACTAGCCATGAGTGCAGGCCAGGGCCTCAGCCGTTCCTTGCCACTCCATGTCGTAAATGGCACATTGGCAAGTTTACGCTACTCCTCAGACGCTTTTAATTTAGATTTTTGGGACATCATTTTACTGAACGTTTGCTTTTTGGATTTTACACGCTCTCTACTATGACATTGGGCATCGGCCTTGGCAGACGACGTTGATGGCATTTCATTTTCTTTGCCATGACTAGTGGCAGCAGCTTCAGCACGAGGTGGAAGTGGATATTGATCTTTCCCTATTTTACCCTCCACATTTTTGTTCTCCATTTTTTAATATGTGGAATTATATGCCAGTAATATTATATCAATAGCAATGGCCTACTGTACTGTACTATACTACTATATACTGCTCACAACAATGCAGCACAGATATGGATACTTGCAGTGACACGGAGCTGCAAGATACAGCAATGGAGTACTGTACTGTACAACTATATACTGTTGGTCAACAAAATGCTGCACTGTACTACTATATACTGCTCACAACAATGCAGCACAGATATGGATACTTGCAGTGACACGGAACTGCAAGATACAGCAATGGACTACTGTACTGTACAACTATATACTGTTGGTCACCAAAATGCTGCACTGTACTACTATATACTGCTCACAACAATGCAGCACAGATATGGTTATTTGAAGTGATACAGAGCTGCAAGATACAGCAATGGACTACTGTACTGTACAACTATATACTGTTGGTCACCAAAATGCTGCACTGTAATACTATATACACTGCTCACAACAATGCAGCACAGATATGGATACTTGCAGTGACACGGAGCTGCAAGATACAGCAATGGACTACTGTACTGTACAACTATATACTGTTGGTCACCAAAATGCTGCACTGTACTACTATATATACTGCTCACAACAATGCAGCACATATATGGAGTGGATACTTGCAGTGACACAGAGCTGCAAGATACAGCAATGACCTACTGTACAACTATATACTGTTGGTCACCAAAATGCTGCACTGTAATACTATATACTGCTCACAACAATGCAGCATAGATATGGATACTTGAAGTGATACGGAGCTGCAAGATACAGCAATGGCCTACTGTACTGTACAACTATATACTGTTGGACACCAAAATGCTGCACTGTACTGCAGCACAGATATGGATACTTGAAGTGATACAGAGCTGCAAGATACAGCAATGGACTACTGTACTGTACAACTATATACTGTTGGTCACCAAAATGCTGCACTGTACTACTATATACTGCTCACAACAATGCAGCACAGATATGGATACTTGCAGTGACGGAGCTGCAAGATACAGCAATGGACTACTGTACTGTACAACTATATACTGTTGGTCACCAAAATGCTGCACTGTATGACTATATACTGCTCACAACAATGCAGCACAGATATGGATACTTGCAGTGACACAGAGCTGCAAGATACAGCAATGGCCTACTGTACTGTACTAATATACTGGTGGTCACCAAAATGCTGCACTGTACTACTATATACTGCTCACAACAATGCAGCACAGATATGGATACTTGAAGTGATACAGAGCTGCAAGATACAGAAATGGACTACTGTACTGTACAACTATATACTGTTGGTCACCAAAATGCTGCACTGTACTACTGTATATACTGCTCATAACAATGCAGCACAGATATGGATACTTGCAGTGACACGGAGCTGCAAGATACAGCAATGGACTACTGTACTGTACAACTATATACTGTTGGTCACCAAAATGCTGCACTGTACTACTATATAAACTGCTCACAACAATGCACCACAGATATGGATACTTGAAGTGACACGGAGATGCAAGATACAGCAATGGCCTACTGTACTGTACTACTATACTGGTGGTCACCAAAATGCTGCACTGTACTACTATATATAATAAATATAGTATATACTGGTCACACAACAATGCAGCAGATATTGAGCACTGATGATCAGGATACTGTCTAGAACTGAGTCTGACACGGAGCTGCAAGATACAGCAATGGCCTACTGTACTGTACTACTATAATTATATACTGGTGGTCCCCACAATGCAGCACACTGAGCACAGATATTTGCAGCACACTGAGCACAGCCACAGATATGGAGCTTTTCAGGCAGAGAACGTAGATATTTGCAGCACACTGAGCACAGATATGGAGCTTTTTAGGCAGAGAACGTAGATATTTACAGCACACTGAGCACAGATATTTGCAGCACACTGAGCACAGATATGGAGCTTTTCAGGCAGAGAACATAGCCATGTCCTCTCCGTTCAATCTCCAATGCACAAGTGAAAATGGCGGCGACGCGCGGCTCTTTATATAGAATACGAATCTCACGAGAATCCGACAGCGGGATGATGACGTTCGTCCTCGTTCGGGTTAACCGAGCAAGGCAGGAAGATCCAAGGCTGCTTCGGACCCGTGTAAAATAGGTGAAGTTCAGGGGGGTTCGGATCTCGACGAACCGAACCCGCTCATCTCTAATTGTAAATATAATACGTTTCTGGTTGCACAAAAAGTATTGCACACCCCTCATATAAATATGTGGGGGGTGTGCTGTGAAAGTCAGGAAGCTCATGAGAACAGCGAGGAAGAGGATGGGAGTGAAGGTGTAATGGGAATAGAATAGTAAATCAGTTGATGAAGACTTGGAGCATTCCATGGAGAGGCAGAAAGAGAGTCAATTTACGTTACAGAAGAAACCAATGTGTAATATACATAAATAATGATGCATATTATATGGTTTACATAAAAACAGAGTTATTGTTTCTTATTCAGACAATACAATACTTAGGATGGGGGGGGGGGAATGGGTGGATGCTAGAGATGGGAAGGGAAAATTATTACAGGTACAAAGAGTATTTAGAGTCTACAATTTGTATGTAAAGCATAGTACTATCCCAAGAAAATGTGAGATATATTTAAGGTTTATAGAAATGTGGCTGGCCTGTATATTCTTAATGCTCTGGCCTTGGCTAGGGTTTGTATAGCCCAAACTTGGATGGGGTCTGTATAGCCCAAACTTGGATGGTGTCAGGACTTGGCCTGCATGCATTTGGGAATTATGTATGTCTTAAGGATGTATTTTAAGGATGAAGTTAGAACTGCAGTCTGAACTGGATTTGGACTACTGTACTCTAGAATTTCTAATTAAAGTAGTTCCCCAAATACTGCAACAAGAATCATTATGTGGCCTTTCCTCACCTCTGCCATGAGAACACCAGGACAAATGCCTACTACTGTACCTCTCCATATATGCATTCGGCCCGTGTATGGCTCACCTTCCACAGTATAAACTTTGTAGTGCGTCCAACATGGCTGCCTCATTTGGTACGCTTGTGGATGGGATGAAAAATACATGGATCTGACTATTTTGTTAGGACTCTACTTTGAGCATTAGGACACAGCAATCTCCCCATTTTGTGCCATCTCTTCTAGGGGTAATCCTACGCAGTGCACCCTAGATGGCTGCCTCACCTGGTACCCTGTGAGAGTGGAATACACAACCCGTGGAAGTTATTACTCAAAATGCCTGCACCAATCCTGCATAATGCTTACAGTGCACTCTAGGTTTTCTTTTTTATGTCTGTGTGGCTTGTCTGTTGCTGTATTACTTAAATCTTCTGTAATATGTGCATTGTTTTTGATGTCTGTAAAGCGCGATAAGTCCTATTGGAGAAAGAGCGCTATATAAATAAAATTATTATTATTTTTATTATAACCTGTACTTTGATGGTTCCTAGAGTCTCTACTTTCCAGAACTGATTCATGTATGTTAAAAGTTATTGTATAGTGAAATATGAACACATCTAGGGACTGGATTGCTTCTTATGCAATCGAGGATGGAGAACATGCTGTAATTTTAATATTACACTTGTTACTGATGTTTTCTGTGCTAATTGGACTTTGGTTCTCTTCCCATCCACTTAGATCTTCTTACTTCTTTCTTTTGTGTGTATTCTGCAATAGGGCTATATTGAGTTTACAGTATGTCATGCCGTGTTTCTGTATGATGTATTTCCTTGGTCTCATCATTTGTTGTCCTTTTTCTGGCATATTTTTCTAAGGCATAGGATTTATTTTGTTCCTTTATATACAATATGTATTTTTTTATTCTATTTTGTTTGTTAGGGGTGGAGAGTGGTGGGTGGGGACTGTATTTGTTTTTCATATAATGAAATACCAATAAAAAAAACAAGCCTGATAAAAAAAAACAAAAAAACATTTGGCTCAGAGATTCCAGAGTTCATAGTTGGTGCTTAGAGAAGCAAATGCGAATAAGTTGGTTGAACAGTGATAGAAAGTATCAATCAGATAAACCTGACAGCAGAAGTGTTACAAGCAGAAGGCAGTGTTTGCCTGGTGTTTGCACGTAGTATAATTACCATCTGTTTCCTCCTAGTCTAACAATTACTACATTTTTACATATGCACTTACTGTATGTATATGCCCAAACTGACCATGGTCATGTGTTAATGACCAATTGTAAACATTCAGACCCTGATTTACAGTTAGCAATATACAAAGGTAGAAAGTGCAATTTTGCCCCTTGGCAGATTCATTTTTTGCTTCAGGGGAGGCTAACGTAAAATGTGCAATATAATTACAGGTGGGGGGGGGGGGGGGGGGAGTGGGCGATCCTAGCTGAGCTCTAAAGTAATAATGAAGCAGGTCAGTATTTGTTTGCCACCTACAAAAGCAGCCAGCATTTTGCCTGCCGGTAAAAAGTAGAACCCACAAAATATTCTGCACTGCAGCATGATTTCTGCAAGTGCAAATTTACACCATTTAGTTGGATTTGCTCCTACCTCTAAATGAGGCCAATAGTGCATACTGACTGCAGTTTACCTAACTGATACATGTTGTAAGATGCTATGTGTTTAGCCATGAGTGGAGTCTATCACAGTTGACCACTGTCCACAGAAAGCTATTCATAGCACAACCCCAGGTGGCTGACTTTCAATAGAGTGCCTATACTATATATACTATATTGGTTTTGACTTTGTAGGACTCTCTGAACTATAATCATGGCTGGTCTTAACCTTTTTTATTTCTCAATGTTAAAGCTCTTGTGACCATAACAAAAGTAGAAAGCCTTCTCTAGTTCAACATCCCACCCAGCTTTGGAAATGGCTGGTTCATCTGGTGATATTTTGTGTCTTCCCCAGAAAAGAAAAGGAGATCACATTCTATTAGCTGGCAGTATGGATGGTGTAATGGTTAGCATTACTACCTCACAGCACTAAGGTCATGGGTTCGATTCCCACCATGGCCCTAACTGTGTGGAGTTTGTATATTCCACCCATACTTGCGTGGGTTCCCTCCGGGTACTCCAGTTTCCTCCCACAATCCAAAAGTATACTGGTAGGTTAATTGGCTTCGAACAAAAATTAACCCTAGCATGAATGTATGTGTGTGTGTGTGTGTGTGTGTGTGTAGGTGATAGGTAATATAGGTTGTAAGCTCCACTGGGGCAGGGACTGATGTGAATGGGCAAATATTCTCTGTAAAGCGCAGCGGAATATGTGTGCGCTATATAAGTAACTGGTAATAAATAAATAAATCTTCAGTTCCAAGTGCTAGCAATCTGCAACAAGTTGATATGTGGATTCCTTGCTTTGCAGAGCACATTGCTGGGAAGATCCATCACTACATTTACTCTTACTAGAACATCAATAATACTGATTTCCTTATACAGAGCCGGCCATAGGCATAGGCAAACTAGGCAATTGCCTAGGGCATTTGATATGCCTAGGGGCATCAGCAGCTTCTGCTGATTAAAATGATATGCGGCATGCCTATATTCTGTGTGTAGTATTTCATATGTAGATACAGCCACAGTCTCACACAGTATATAGACATGCTGCATATCATTTTAATCAGCAGAAGCTGCTTGTTCATCCTAGCCACATAGCAATGCAAATAAGATGCATTTTTGTAAAAAAAAGGTGCCCGACATTAGCATTGAGTTAAGATTTATGAGGAGACATCTGTATCCATTCCAAGCAGAGGTCACAGTGGTAGTGGCAGTGTGAGTGCTGTGTGCATGTGAGTGGGTTGGTTGTGCAGTAGTGTTCAGAATATGTGTAAGGAGCATTATGTGTGTCATGTAAAAATGCATTAATAATGTGTAACATATGTGTAAGGGGCACTATGTGTGTCATTGTGTGTATAAGGGCATTAATAATGTGTGGCACATGTGTATCAGGGTACTATTGTATGTGTGTCATTATGTGTATAGGGGCACTAATAATGTGCAGTAAATGTGTAGCGGGCACTATGTGTGTCATTATGTGTATAAGGGCATTAATAATGTGCGTCTTATGTGTAAGGGACATTGTGTAAAAGGGCATTAATAAAGGTTGTCATAATGTGTAAGGCACATTATTTTTATAAGGACATTAATAATGTGTCTCATATGTGTAAGGGGCATTACTCTGTGGAATTATGTGTATAAATGCATTACTAATGTGTGGCATTATGTATATAAGGTGCTCTACTAAGTGGCGTTGCGTATAGAAAGGGCATTACTGTGTCGTCTAATGTGAATAAAGAGCAATAGGGTGTGGTGTAATGTGAATAAGGAGAAATTCAGTGTGGTGTAATGTGAATAAGGAGCTCTACTGTGAGGAGTAACGTTTATAAGGTAAATTGATACTACTGTGGGATGCAATATGAATTATGGACACTATCGCATGATCAAATGTGAATAAAGTTGCAGTACTGTGTGGCGTAATTTGAATTGGGGGTACTATTGTGTGGCCATGCCCCTTGCCAGCAAAAACACACACCTTTCTGGGCTGTGCACCAAATGTGCTAACTGTTCCTATTTAAAATATAGGGGGTACAAACACCAAAATAAGGACTGTTATGGGTGAGGGGTGATGGTGCTGGGAAAGAGGTGCAAGGTCAGAGGCGGAACCAGCAGTGTTGCTAGGGGGCACCAGCCAAAATCTTGCCTAGGGCATCATATTGGTTAGGGCCGGCTCTGTCCTTATAGGTCTGAAAATGGACAGTAATCATTTCTGATTTTGACCTGAATGTAGGATAGTCGAACTCTATATTACATTATACCCGAGATTAGCTAAATCTTCTGGACAGACTGTATATGTCTCTCATGCATCTATTATAGTGTAGGACTTTTCCATAGGCCTGGATATTTTGGATGCATGAAGAATAGAACATCTGAGGAAAACTTTTTCTCACATCCCTTTTGAGTTTACTCCAGAATTGATTATATCTTTGTAGTTCAGTCTCACTTTCTAAGTTCTGTTATAACAGATATTGGCCCTGATTCAGTAAGGATCGCTTATGCAATCCTTAGTGCAGTTTCCCATTGGTCGGGAAACTGCGCAAGCGCAGGACCCATCCTGCGTATGTGCAGAACAGGTCCTGCGATTGCAGGGATGTGAACGCCTCCACCTGATTGACAGGCAGAGGCGTTCGCGGGAAGGCTCTTGTTTTTTGAGAGTGGTGAAGCCAAGGACTGCGTCGCGATATGCAGTTTCCTTGGCCTTGCAGTCGCCCTGTGACGTCAAGTCTTAGTAAGCTGAGGCCTACTCAGCCTACTGTCACAGATGAACATCGCAACCGATGGTAGCGATATACATCACAGATGTGATCGCATCGCAAATGCAGGAAGGAGGTGGTATGCACCTCCTCCTGCATTTGAATTGCAATCCTTACTGAATTAGGCCCCTTGACAACTGTTGCATAGTCAGATTATGTAGGTTTCAGCATGGAACTGTGGGTATTTGAGCCAGGACCTACAATTAATTTTAAAACATGGAGAATGACTGTTTACTTAGATTTAGCACTATGCTTTAAACTAATCGTAATGCAGCACATGTTTATCATAGTGGGGGTGATTCAGAAGTGGACGCAGTTAAAGTAGCGGCTGATGCTCTCACTGTGTCCAACTCAGAGTCACCCTCAGTGTGCTGAGTTCCACGTCTCATACATGCGGCTCTACCTACACATGCAATTATGTAATTATATTGACACATTTCATATCCGTGTTATGACATAAAATTCATTCTCCATGTTCTGGCACGTGTTCTTTCTTTAAATGAGCTTTCACTACTTTTGTTTTAAGAATAGTTACTATTTGGTGTAACGGTTAGCATCCTGCACCTCCGGCAAACTTGGACTCTATTACATATGCCCCCATGTTTTTGTAGTTAAGTATTTGCAGAATGAAAAGGACAGAAAAAAGAGAACATGCAAATGTTTGGATTTTCTTGGCATTATCAAAAGAGCAAACATATTTGAGTCTATTCCAGCTCTGTCAACAGCAACAATAAACATTTTCTCTTTACAGCTTTTTGAACACATACATAGACAGCAAATCACAAGTAACACTTCCATAGTCCCATCCCATTACTCATTTATTCACACAGCTATCTGGGCAGAAGATGAAACTGAAATGCATTTACATCCGGCTCCCATGTGTGCATTTAGCTGCTGGATGAATTTTAAATACCTCTTTTTTTC